>NC_062226.1:54868002-55227002 GCF_902686445.1 Sciurus carolinensis | reverse complement strand
ATAAAATATAAAATTTCCTTATGTCATTTTAAATTTTAGAATTATTTCACTGATATGCAAAAACAAAAATTGTACATATTTATGGGATACTATGTAATGTTTTGATGTGTATACATTGTGTAATTTTTTTAAAATATCATTCGCATCTGGGTTCATAGACCAATTACAATCCAGAGAGTTTCTTTTCAGAGCTGCCAGTAAGAATGTGGCAGCATCCTTTATGCCACCATGTTAATACCCAGCAACATAACTTACCACAACTTAAAAGGAAATTAAAAGGAAAGCTGCCACTCACTCCTACTATTAATAACTCACTTTTTTTTTTTTTTTTTTTTGGTGGTGGTGCTGGGGATAGAACCCAGGGCCTTGTGCATCCTTGGCAAGCTCTCTACCAACTGAGCATTATCCCCAAACCCAAAAACTCACTTCTGATCCATTCTTCTCAACCTGGCATCTTAGACTACCTTGGTTTCAAACCTGCTAGCTACCAACCTTGATCCTTGTTTCCAGTGTTTCCCTTTGCCTTGCATTTCCCACTCAATGCTGAATCCTGTTTTTCTAGCTGCAAACTCCACCTCATTTGACAGTTTATTTCTCCACCTTGCTGTGTCACAGGAAAACACCCTTCCTGCTTTGACTGGGCTCAAGACCCATCTATCCTAGGGCCGCTGTCATCCGTGGGAGTGGCTGGCTCTAGATTCTTAAGAGGGTCAGGGATAGGGAGAAAGGAAATCTAGACTGATTCCTTGGTTTCTGTCTTAGATGATTAAGTGGATGGAGGTGACAATAGATGCTAGATAACAGCTCCCCAGAGAGGAAGGAAGATAATGAGTTTAGTTTTAGGTGTGTTTATTTTGAAATGTTTTTGTGCCATGCAAGTGACAATGCACACAGCCTTGTCTTTCTGTAGGAAGCCTTTCTTGCCATCTCTTCTTCCACATCTACTTACTATTTTGTTCTGATTTATCTTTGCCATCATAATAATTAAAATTTGGTGTGAGCTCCTTGAGGGCTGAGACTATGCCTTTGTACCCCACTGCCAGCCATAGTGTGTAATATGTAGTATGTTTTAAGTAAAGTTTGATGGATGGATAAATGAAAATCAATTGAACTGGTCTGATGATTCATTTCAGGTGTCAGCTTGACTGGGTTGTGACTTTCAAATCACTGATGAAACATTAGGTCTGGGTGTGTCTGTGAAGTTGTTTCCAGAAGAGATTAGTATTTGAGTCAGCACACTAAGAAAAATCAGCCCTCAATGACATGGAAGCACAACATCTAAACCATTGAAAGCACAGATAAAACATAAAGGTAGAAGAAAATACTCTCTTCCAGAGGTGGAACATGGGGCATCTGTCTTCTGCCTCAGACCTCCCCAAGTTCACATGCCTTCATGCTTAGCCTGAACTACACCACCAGTTTTCCTGATCCTACAGTTTACGGATGTCATTTAATGGGACTCCTTGGATTCCACAATAGCATGAGCCAGGACTGGGGAGATAGCTCAGCTTGTAGAGTGCTTGCCTCGCAAGCACAAGGCCCTGCGTTTGATCCCCAGTACCACAAAAAAAAAATAGCATGAGCCAATTTCCGCTACATGTATCTTATATATCTTACATACAGATCATATACATCTGGAGAATTCTAACACAACTGGTTTCTGTAAGAGATCAGGGATACAGGGTGGGAGGGGGGAGTACATCTTTTCCATAGAAGGAAGAAAGGAAAGGTACATTTTAAAGAAGTTGTCCCCAAAAAGTAAATATCATTTCATACTTTTTACTATATGTAGCTAAGGGTTTATGGTTCACTTTCACTAGAAAAAGTACTAAATTGGCTAAGCATACTTTTGTAAAGCTAGTCAAATTCCTCTGACCTGCTTTCAGGTTTATAAGCACAGTGAGTATAGTGCTCAAAGCATTATTAGCAACAGTAGTCAAGAGACATTTAATCTCATCCAGGAAGCTCCTGGGACTGGGGTGTAGCTTAGTGGTAGTGCTAACCTGGCATGTGTGAGGCCCTGTACAGGCAGGAAAAAAAGAGGGAGTTTAGTTAATAATTATTAAATGAATGATCAAATGGAAAAAAATTAACTTTCAACTTGCCTGGGGGAGATAGATAGATAGATAGATAGATAGATAGATAGATAGACAGATAGAAAGAAATAGTGTATATGTGTGTGTGTGTGTGTGTGTGTATATATATATATATATATATATACACATACACTAATGGCAGGAAGGCAAAAGACACACATTTAAAATTTAATCAACTCCAAATACTTCTCCCATTATCAACCCTAGGAGCTGAGTTTGAACCTCTGTTTTATTAACTCTAAGGAATTAGTAACTCTTTAAAGAGTTAATAAAACTCTAATATTTTTTAAAAAGATTGAGTAAAACATGCAATATTATTTAAATTTTAACATTATAAGATCCATTAGATGTTAGTAGATCATTTCTTATTTACATAGACTAATGAAGAACAAGATGCAATTGACTATCTATTTGGGGAATTTGAGAAATATCATCCATGAAAACACTTTGTTACTCTGTTCATATAATACATATACTATGTATATGTATTATACTCTAAGGCATAAATCTTGGAGTATAATACATAATTATTTGTGGAGGAAATTTTGATAAGTATTTATTTACTCATTTTTTCATTGATTTGTGGTTGGTGCTAGGGATCTAACCCAGGACATGGTACATGCTAGGCAAACACTCTTCCACTGAGCTACACCCAGCCCTACAGAAAGACTATTAAACAAACTTTTTCAAAAATCTGCTTTTATGAGTTTGTTCTTTGGCTACTCTTGTCCTTGGTCTCATAAGTCCAAATAGAGTAATCTTAACTTATAAGATATTAAAAGTGCATAGACAACAGCAAAGTCAACACACCTGCTCTCAGTTGATCTAGGTTGCTACTATGGAAACAAGTAAACCCACAGATACAAAAAAAGTCCAGCAAAAAAAGTTCTCTCAAGGGGAGAACTCTACAATTTCTGCTGGGGCCTTTCTCTAGTTTCATGTTTTTAAATTTCACTGTCAAAGGAATTTAATGTTGCTCTTTCTCATTAGCTTTTTAAGAATTCAAATAACTTTCTTACTACAAAAGCAATATTTTGCATCAAAGAAGAGTCTGAAAAACACAGATGAACAAAGAGAAGAATAAAACAATAAAACAATTTCTCTTGAGTTAATTAAATGCCCTGCTAACAGGTCAGTTAGGTCTTGAGTGATTAAATAAAAACAAAGAGAAAAACATCTAGAGATTGTGACTCAAATTCACAATATATGTCAGTGTCCTGCCATAGATTTCAGTAAGTTCTTTTTAACTATTTTTCCAGTTTCCTTTAAAAGAAGAGAAGGATATTCTTGGCTGCTCTGTTCTTCACTCAGCTGAGTAGCCAAATCTTCACAGGAATATTTTCCCACTTACATTATTTAGCTCTTGCATTTCTTTTCTATTCTTTTGGTAACAAAGATTGAATCCATGGGTGCTTAACCAGTCATTGGGCCACATCCCCAGTCCTTTTTAACTTTTTTATTTTGAGACAGGGCCTTACTAAGTTGTTGAGCCTGGTTTTGAACTTGTGATCCTCCTGCCTCAAGCTCCCAAGCTACTGGGATTATAGGTATGCACCTCCACACCTGGTCAGCTCTCACTTCAGTTTAAAATCTAATTCTTTAGTCTTTACTCCCTTAATCATTCATCTATTTGATACACACTAAACCTCTAGACAACTGTTTGATACAATACCATAGACATCTTTCCCACCATCTTTTCTAAAGAAAGTCCCCTATATTCTTCCAATCATTTGTGTCCATTACAAACTTCTGCTGTTTTTTGCTTGTTTGTGGTGTTGAGAACAGAATCCATTGTCTCAAGCATGCTAGGCCATCACTGCACCACTGAGCTACATTCCAAATCCTTTTCATTTTATTTTGAAACAAGGTCTCACTAAGTTGCCCAGTCTGACCGCAAACTTGTGATCCTTCTGCCTTAGCATCCATCCCTAGGAGCTGGGATTACAGGTATGTGCCATTATACCCAGCTTTTTTTTTTTTTTTTTAAAGATGGTACTGGGAATGGAGCCAGTACCTAGGGCATGCTCTAGATGAGCTATGGCAACTCTGCCCCCACTGTTCATTTTGATTATCTTCTTTCAGAGTGTCAAATATTGGGCTGAGGTTGTAACTCAATGACAGCACTTGCCTAGCATGTGTGAGACACTGGGTTCAAAGTGTCAAATTTCTCCTTAGTAGTTAGTTTTACACAGAAATGCATATTCCTTAATAGAGCAAGCACCTCTTTTTGCCCTTAGTAGCTAAGAACAACCCTAAAGGTGGGTTTCAAAACCACGATGCATCATGCTCCCAACACGACTGTGCACACTTGGCTTCCATAAACCATATCAAGAACTTTTTTCTTGGCAGCTGCCCATTGTGCATGCCTGTAATCCCAGCTACTCAGGAGGCTGAGGCAGAAGGATGGCAAGTTGGAGGACAGCCAGGGCAAATTTGTAAGATCCTGCGTCAAAATAAAAAGTAAAAAGGGCTGGGGATGTTGCTCAATGGTGGAGAACCCGGGGATTAAAAAGAATTAATTTCTTTAGGTACCGTATCTTGAATTGGGAAACTCCAAACTATGTCAGCAACTCTTAGTCACCTTCATTTACCTTCCAAATATTTTCCAATTTCATTCTGACTATATGATAGAGATACTGATAAAAAGAACTTTAGACAAATTAAACAGTTGAGTGAAGAACAATTCTCAAGTTGAGTATCCCTCAGAACCAGAAGAGATTCAGAGAGCTCCATTGCCCAATGTGGATAGTAAGTATTTATAGACAGAAAGTTTAAGTGAGGTATAGAAACACCTTGATAGGCCAGGCCTCTTCCTTGAATATGGTCTGATGGATTAGCAGTCTGTGATTGACAGATGCTTGGCTGCTGTGATTGCCTGAGATTTAGCTATTTATTACAAAAGTATATTCTAAGTTAGGTTTTCAGTTAGTTTCCCTATTAAGTTAGGTTGTTGTTTGTTAGGTAAGAACTCAAAGTATGGAGGAAACCTCAAGCCAAATTTCGTTTCATTTTACACAATTTTATGGGATTAAAAATAGGTATAAATGAAGCAACAATAGGTGTTGGCAAGGATGTGGGGAAAAAGGTACACTCATACGTTGCTGGTGGGGTTGCAAATTAGTGCAGCCACTCTGGAAAGCAGTGTGGAGATTCCTTAGAAAACTTGGAATGGACCCACCATTTGACCCAGCTATCCCACTCCTTGGACTATACCCAAAGGACTTAAAATCAGCATACTACAGAGATACAGCCACATCAATGTTCATAGCTGCTCAATTCACAATAGCCAGATTGTGGAACCAACCTAGATGCCCCTCAATTGATGAATGGATAAAGAAACTGTGGTATATATATACAATGGAATATTACTCAGCCACAAAGAATAATAAAATTATGGCATTTGCAGGCAAATGGATGACATTGGAGAATATCATGCTAAGTGAGATAAGCCAAGCTCAAAAAATCAAAGGACAAATGATCTCGTTGATAAGTGGATGATGATACATAATGCGGGGTGGGAGGGGGACAAGAATGGAGGAAGGAGGGACAGTATAGAGGGAAAAGAGGGGTGGGAGGGGTGGGGGGGAGGGAAAATTTACAGAATGAATCAAACACCATTACCCTATGTAAATGTATGATTACACAAATGGTAGGTCTCTACTTCATGTACAACAAGAGAAACAAGTTGTACCCCCATTTGTTTACAATTAAAAAAAATAGCTATAAATGGCAAAATAACAAGTCTAGACTGGGGCGAATTTGCATAAAGCAAATAAGTTTGTAAGCAAATTTTGGTGGGATTGACAGGTCCTAAATACGGTTATCATTTGTGCATGGACATTGTTTTAGAATAGGAAGTAACTATATAGCCACTCTTTTGGAACATTAATAGGTGTGCTTGGGGAGTGGCAAAGAAAAGAATGACAGGATAGTGATTACTTCTATAAGATAATAGGGTTACATGTCAAACTTCAAATATATTATTAAATTATATTTCTTTTTATTTATTTTGTTTAGTTGTAGATGAACACAATACCTTTATTTTATTTATTTTTATGTGGTGCTGAGGATTGAACCCAGTGCCTCACACATGCTAGGCAAGCGCTCTACCACTGAGCTTCAGTCCCAGTCCCTGTCTTTTTGTTTTGTTTTGTTTTTGTAAAATTGAAAATAATTGGTGCAATGTTTTATTTATTATTCTCAGTGTTATTTTAAAGAAAGTGACCCTAGAAGTCTTTATCAGGGGGGTGGGGGGAAGTGTCTAAATTGAAAGATTTATTAGAAGAATCACCAATATGATTTCATGTATCGGACTATCTAATACCCCTATAAGTATTACCAATCTCTTTAAAGTGAGCGTATAAGGAGCCCATTTAACAAAAAGACTTCAACTAATGACACATTAAACAGTGTGAACAGCTGTTACTAAAACAGCATCTTAACACATGTGGGAGACTTCCAAACTGGGAAAGGAGGAACAACCATTTCTGGGGACAGTGACTTAGAAAGAAAACATTTTGCAAAATTTTTAAAAATGTGCTTACTTATTGTGAGGTTTCAAACACAAAATTTAATTAATATCTGTGGATCCAACTCTCAGATTTATCAAATTTTTGTCTTATGCTATGTTTGCTTCAGATAGGAAATAAAATGCCACTCTCTGCTTCCTGGTTGCCATGCTCTGAGCTGCTTTCCAGGCCCTTTTGTCATGATGTTCTGCTTCACCTTAGGCCCAGAGCTATGGTGTGTCCAACCATGGACTGTACCTCTGAAACTGGGAATCAAAATAAACATTTCCTCCGCTAAGTTGTTCTTGTCAGTTCTTTTGGTCACAGCAACACAGCTGACTAAAAGGAATTAGTACCAAGATGTGGGACTGTTGTTGTGACTAACCTGACCATGTGGTTTAGGAGCCTTTGGGACTGGTTTGTAGGAGGAATTAAAAGTTGAGAGATGCAAGGTGGAAAAGCTTTAAAATGTTGTGAGTGGACCTTAATTGGTGATTCTGATGGGAACTCAGAAGACCAGACTGCTGCTAGGATTGTGCGAGTAAAGACTGGGCTCATGAGGTTTCAGAGGAGAAGAAGGGCTCTATTGGAAATTGGACTAGAGTCATTCATGTGACATTTTGGCAAAGAAGTTGCTTACATTTTGCCCACACCCTGAGACTTTCTGTGAGGTTGAATTTAAAGGTGATGAACAAAATAATCTGGTGAAGAAAATTTCAAGGTAGTCCAGCACTCAGCAGGTGCCATGGATATTTCTAGTGGTTTTTGTAAAGTTTATGTGATAATCAGGAGAAGAGAGCAGAGTATAAAGATTTGAAAAAATTACAATTTGACCAGAAAAATGGGAATACAACTGGGCAAAGGAAGATGTGGTTGTTAGAGACATTATAGCCACTAAAGAAATACTAAGTATGTTACCCAGAAACAATAGTAGAGATGGCTTAAGAGCATCTTAGGAATTGGCAAGACCCATCTCAGGCCCAAGGATATAAAAATAAAAATTCCTTTGAGAAGAGACCATGGGGCTACTCTGCTTGCACAGGTGGGCTTAGGAAGTTGTTTCACTGTGCTCAGCTACCCAGGCACTCAGAGGTTACTGCAACCATGGTCCCATGTGCTTGGTTGCTGTTCAAGATGGTGGCAAACCTCAGCATCAACCACATGGTGGTTATTCTGCAAGAATGCAGAGAAGAGACCATGGGGCTACCCTGCTTGCACAGGTGGGCTTAGGAAGTTGTTTCACTGTGCTCAGCTACCCAGGCACTCAGATGTTACTGCAGCCATGGTCCCATGTGCTTGGTTGCTGTTCAAGATGGTGGCAAACCTCAGCATCAACCACATGGTGGTTATTCTGCAAGAATGCAGGATGCTGGAGTTACTGGGTCATGGAGGCTCCACTGAGATTGCAAAAGAAGGCCTGGGAGACCACACAAAGTGTAGCAGGGCTGGAATCCCTGTAGGTAGACTCTGAGAGGACAGTGCATGAAGATGCAAGAAGAAAACCAAAGCTTCACTAAAGATCCCTGAGATTAAGAGATGCCACTAATGTGGAACATCTGCAAAGGAAAGATGTAGGAATTAAGCAGAGACAAACAAGAGAGAAGCCATATGGGTTGTAAACAGCAAGGCCATGGAGTGAAGCTACACGAGACTGCTGGATAGAGCATCACCATGCCATTTGCTTCCAGTTACTAGACAATGAGCTATAGGACTTGTTTGATTTCAGTCTTGCTTGGTTTCATCCCTTCTTTCTCTGACCCTATTTCCTTCCTTGTGCAAAGGAAATGTTTATTCTGTGCCATTATATATTGGATATATGTAACTTGCTTTTGATCTTTATGAGGAAAAACATTCAATAGTTTGCTTTGAGTCTCAGATGAGATTTTGGACTTGGACTTTGGCAATGCTGGAACTTTAAAAGTTCGAGACTCTTGGAAATGGATTAATTGTATTTTGCACTGTGAGAAGGTCATGAGCTTTTGGGGTTCAGGGGCAGAATGTTATGATTTGGATGTGTGGTGTCCCAAAAAATCTCATGTATGAGTCAATGTAAGAATGTTCAAAGGTGAAATGATTCAATATTGAAAGCTTTAACATAATCAGTGGATTAATCCCTGGATATGGATTAATTGGGTTGTATCTATAGGTAGGTAGGGTGTGACTGAAGGAAGTAGGTCACTGGGAGGCAAGCCCTTGGGGTTTATATTTAGTCTCTGGTGAGCGCAGTGTGCTCGCTGTCCCCCTGCTTCCTGGTTGCCATGTCCTGAGTTGTTTTCTTCTGCCACCCCCTTCCACCATGATGTTTTGTTTCACCTTGGGCCCAGAGTGATGGAGTTGCCTGACCATGGACTGAACCTCTGAAACTGAACCAAAATACTTTTCTTCCTCGAAAGAAAGACAGGCACAAAATGCCATAGGCATTGTTAAGGTGCCCTTGTGTGTTCATTCCCACTAAAAATGTAACTATTATCATGAATTTGGTATTCATAATTCTCATGTAGGTTCTTATTCTTTTTTTTTTTTTTTTTTGCATTTAGAGACCCACAAACAATACATAGCATTGTTTATAAGTTCTAAACTTTAGATAAATGTTTCATTACAACACAGAATTAGAGGTTACTTTTATTAAAAAACACTGACTCTTTACTTGGTCCTGTAGATGCCTAGTGGGAAACAAAGAGCAGGATAAGGCTTGGCATCTTTGCTTTCCTCTTTTATCTTCTTTATTACCCCAAACTTCAGTTCAGATTCTTCCTCAGCTCTGCATGTTAGCATGCTAAGACAAGGTTTCATAACCCTAAATATACCTAACCTGTCTCTTCTCCATTCAATACTAAGGACACCGAGATAAGAGTAACTTAGGTGTTTTCAAGATTTTCAGGAACACTCAGCTGCCAACTTTTATATATTCTGTTCTAGACACATTGGTATGGTACCTAGAAGTCTCTAATTATTTCCCTCCACCTTTCAAGAACAGCAGAGCCTTACAGGCAGATCACCTCATGATGAGACTGCTCCTCACCCCCAAGCAGAAGCAATCGTCTCATGGAACTAAATTGTCCCCCTCCAAGAATCACAGTTTTAGTCAATGAACATTCTGTGAAGCAAATGGAAATTGCCTCCTAAGCGGCAGCAATTTTCCTGACACCAATAAGACTCTGTGACCAGAACTGAGATAATGATCAACCAGACCACTGTTTGACAAAAACTATTTAATTATGCACACTTCTCATCCATTTTCCTAATTCTTCCTCTATTTAAATCTACAGCTTATATCAGTACCCTCAAAGATAAGGCTGAGCTGCTGGATCTCAGTCATCTTTTCAGTATGACCATATTGATTAAAGTTCCTTTCCTGCTTTCCAACATTTCTTTTCTCATTTGGTTTTTGGAATGAGTAAGTAAATTTTATTTTTGGGACCCTCAGGGTTGGATCTCTGGTCTGGGACTCCAGTAACATCATATGCCATGCGTACATCATTTTTCTTAAAATTGTGAAATTTATTCATATTTGATACAGATAGTTATTGGTGTGGGGTTCTGGTGGCTATTTGCTTAATGAATAAAATAATATTATTCTTGTACTTGTTGAGAACATTTCAAGTTTATAAATCTATGCCAAACCCATTGCTTTCTTCTCTAAAATTCTGAAATATTTATTACAGATATTTATATGACAGACACTTATTAGGCACTATGATGTTAACTTTGTGTGCCAACTTGACTGAGCTATTGTGCCCACTTGTTTGATTGAAGGCTAATGTACAAGTTGCTATGAAGGTATTTATGGATATAATTAACATTTAAAGTCAGTTGATTTTAAGTAAAACAGATCACCTTGATAAAGACTGATTTAATTAGATGAAAACTTTAAACAAATACTGAGGTTCTTCTGAATAGGAAGCAATTTTGCCTCAAGACTGCAACATAGAAATCCAACCCGAGGCTGGTCATGGTGGTGCATGCCTGTAATCCCAGCAACTGGGAGGCCGAGGCAAAAAGATTGCAAGTTTGAGGCCAACTGCAGCAATTTAGTAAGACTCTTTCTCAAAATTTAAAATTGAAAAAAAAAATGTTCTGGGGATGTAGATCAGTGGTTGAGCACTCCTGGGTTCATTCCCTGGAAACCAAAAAAAAAAAAAAAAAAAAAGAAAGGAAGTAAAGAAAGCAATGAAATCCAACCTGAGCTTCCCAGCCTGTCCTGCAGATTTTGGACTCAAGGCTATGATATCAACTTGTATCTGAATTTTCAGCCTGCAAATTTCAGACTTGACAGTCTGCACAAATATGTGAGCCAATTTCCTAAAATAAATAAAACTAGGGCTAGGTCTATTGCTTAATGGGAGAGTTTGTGTGCTTTGTATGTGGGCTTTGCATGACAGGGCCCTGGGTTTGATCTCCAGCACCACACTCGCGCATGCACATGTGAACACACATCATCTACCTCTCCATTTTTTTTATTGGTACTATTTCTGTGCGGAATAATATTAAGCACCTTCTGTAGGCTAGGCACTGTTCTAATCAATGAGAACCCATGTAAATTTATTGATGGGATACTTTCTCTTGAATGCAGAAGAAATTTCAACACCTCAAGGAAAGACTTATAGAGTGAGAATAAAGTGATGAGGAGATTAAAAGAGGTGACTAACTCTGCCTGGGAGATTGAAGAAGTTGTACTTGTAGAGGTGAGATTTTTTCTGTGTCTGGAGGGTAAGTAGACATTCCCAGGGCTGGGTAGGGGTGAAGGAGGTGTTATCCAGGAAAAGGCCTTAGAGTAATCAAGCTCAGGGTTCTTATATTCAAGGACATATCCAAAAGCCCAGATATTGCAGAGGTACATAATGAAGTGCTATGAGATCAAGACAGAGAAGATGGGAATCAAGTTGTGAAAGGTATATTGAAATTGAAGATGGCCAATGTTGAAACTTCAAAGCCAAGATTGGGAGTAAAGTTTAGAATTAATTGCTATCTGGGACTTTGAAATAAAAATGAAAAAATAAACATCATTTATAGTAAGAGAAAGCTCTTAATTTTATACAGAGAAAAGAAAGTAGTTCTTCATTCAACAAACATTTTGTAACTATGTACTGTTGGTCAGGAAATATAGGAACTGGAAATATGGTCAGGTAAAAGATATAGTCTGTGGGTTCAAGGAGCATTCAGACAAAAGGGCAGGCAGAAAATAATTACATGTTCCCAGGAGCATATTCTAACCTGGAATGGAATCAAATGGAGGTCAAATTCTCAATGTCATCCATCTCCTCCCAAAGTTTTTCTGTTATTTTTAGGAACCCTGGTGGTAGTTCTTCTTATCTTCATGTTCTGCTCTAGTTCCCTACAGAGATATCTGCTGTTGAGGGCACTGCTGTCAGGGAAATTCACCTCTGGCCAAAGCCACTGCACCCACCTGACTTCTATGGGACACCTTTAACCCCAGGTGCTCCAGATGGTGGTCTCACAGATGTAGGCTATGTTAAGAAAAAAAAAAAATCATTGAGTGATTTGTATTAGTTTTCTATGGCAACCGTGAAAAAAATTACCATGACTGTAAAGTCATTAAGAATTAAGATGAGTTTCAAGATGGCGGCCTAGAGGGCAGCTGCATTTCATGTTGCTCCAGGATGCAGGATTCAAAAGAGGAGATAGTGAGAGACTTGGGACCAGCTCAAGGCCGCCAGGTGAGTCTCTCCCGTTGGGGAGGCGTCCCGGATGGGGCGGTAGCCCCGGAACGCAGGGAATTTGTGAAGTAGAGTTGCTCGGCGAGACGCCCCTCCCCCCGCTGGAGCGGTAAACACGGACAACTGGGATCATCGTAGAGGAGGCGGCTCAGCACAGCGCTTGGACTCAGAGCAACCACTGGGGCTCCGGGCGGCTGCCTGAGGAGGAGCTGCATGATGAGCTGTTTAGACTCAGAGTGACCGCTTCTGAACACCGGGGGGCTGCCCGGAGGAAGAGGAGGAGCGCGGCGGGTGGCTTGGTCTAGGAGTGACTGCATCAGAGCCACAGGCGGTTGCCAGAGGAGGAGCTGCATCGCAAGCTGTTTGGACTCAGAACGACCGCTTCTGAACACCCGGGGGGTTGCCCGGAGGAAGAGGAGAAGCGTGGTGGGTCGCTTGGTCTAGGAGTGACTGCATCAGAGCCGCAGGCGGTTGCCAGAGGAGGAGGCGAGTGGTGAGTTGATTGCACTCAAAGCAACCGCTCCTGAACACCGGTGGCCTGCCTGGAGGAGGAGCGTGGTGGGTCGCTTGGTCTCGGAGCCACCGCTCCTGAACACCCGAGGGGCTACCCCGAGGAGGAGGAGGAAGAACAGGTCGGGTCACTTGGGCTTGGAGTGACTGCCTAGGGCTACGGGCAGTTGGCGGGAGGAGGAGACGCGAAGTGAGTTGCTTGGACTCCTAGTGACTGCATCGGAAACCCGGCCGCTGTACGGAGGAGGAGGTGTGTGGCGGGTCTCTGGGTATTGGAGCTATTGTACGGGGCTCCAGGTGGCGGCTCAGAAGAGGGGCCGCATAGCCAGGCGATTAGGTGCAGGTCAGGGTCCCAGGAGCTAGGTGGCTTCTTGCTGGAAGAGCCGCACAGAGACACGCCTAGGGGTGGAGCGAAGTTTCCAGGACTGCGGGCAGATTCTCTGGGAGAGGCAGCCTAAGGAGACTCGTCTGCGAAGGGTGAGGCTCCCAGGCCCATGACGTAGGTCCGGGCCCCTGGGAACGTTGCAGAAGAAGGCAGCCCAGCCCAGGCGGTAGTTGTAGATTGAGGGGAACCTCTAGGAGGGGAACTGACCAGCGAGACATCCCCACCGAGTGAGTCTTCCCTGCCGGGAGAGGTTTTCTCACAGGGACGGTAAAACCAGAGACACAGGCACAAACAGGCCTTGCCTCAGCCCACAGCCTAGTTCCCCTTTGGATGACCATTGGTCAACAAGTGGAGGCACCTCTGCCCACTAGCAGGGAATATACGCCACCTGAGGGTCACCACCCCAAGAGAGGCAGCTTCTTCGTGGAGCTCTGCATTATCAACTTCCTCCAAGACTTCAGGCTACTGAAGGATAAGAGGGGATATACTAGCAATCTTCAGGGACATTATAAGTCGATAGAGGAAATCTGCAATATCTTAATGACCCACTGATTCCTGAACAATATGAGAAAACAAGGGAAGAAAATGCCCCAAACAAATCTAGATGTTACATCAATAGAATCCAACGACAGCATGGCAGAAGAAATGACAGAAAGGGAGTTCAGAATGTACATGATTAAAATGATCAGGGAAGCAAACGATGAGATGAAAGAGCAAATGCAGGCATTGAATGATGAGATGAAAGAGCAAATGCAGGCATTGAATGATCCCACCAATCGACAGTTAACAGAGCAAATTCAGGAAACAAAAGATCATTTCAATAAAGAGTTAGAGATATTGAAAAAAAACCAAACAGAAATCCTTGAAATGAAGGAAACAATAAATCAAATTAAGAACTCCATAGAAAGCATAACCAATAGGATAGAACACCTGGAAGACAGAACTTCAGATATTGAAGACAAAATATTTAACCTCGAAAACAAAGTTGAACAAACAGAGAAGATGGTAAGAAATCATGAACAGAATCTGCAAGAACTATGGGATATCATGAAAAGGCCAAATTTGAGAATGATTGGGATTGAGGAAGGCTTAGAAAAACAAACCAAAGGAATGAACAAACTATTCAATGAAATAATATCAGAAAATTTCCCAAATCTGAAGAATGAAATGGAAAATCAAGTCCAAGAGGCTTATAGGACTCCAAATACGCAAAATTACAACAGACCCACACCAAGGCACATTATAATGAAAATACCAAACATACAAAATAAAGAATTTTAAAGGCTGTGAGAGAAAAGAACCAAATTACATTCAGGGGGAAACCAATACGGATATCAGCAGATGTTTCAATCCAGACCCTAAAAGCTAGAAGGGCCTGGAACAACATTTTTCAAGCTCTGAAAGAAAATGGATACCAACCAAGAATCTTATACCCAGCAAAACTTACCTTCAAAATTGACGATGAAATAAAATCCTTCCATGATAAACAAAAGCTAAAAGAATTTACAAAAAGAAAGCCAGCATTACAGAACATTCTCAGCAAAATATTTCATGAGGAAGAAATAAAAAACAAAGAAGCAAATCAGGAAAGGGAGGAATTATACTAAAAGAACTGTCAAATAAAGGAGGAACCAAGATGTGTCAAAAAATAAATAAATAAATAAAATTTTAAATATGAACCAAATGACCGGGAATACAAATCATATCTCAATAATAACCCTGAATGTTAATGGCCTGAATTCATCAATCAAAAGACATAGACTGGCAGATTGAATTAAAAAGAAAGATCCAACAATATGTTGCCTGCAAGAGACTCACCTCATAGAAAGAGACACCCATAGACTAAAGGTGAAAGGATGGGGAAAAACATACCATGCACATGGACTCAGCAAAAAAGCTGGAGTATCCATACTCATTTCAGATAATGTGAACTTCAAGCCAATGTTAGTCAGAAGGGATAAGGAAGAACATTTCATACTGCTTAAGGGAAGCATAAATCAGCAAGATATAACAATCATAAACATCTATGCCCCAAACAGTGGCTCATCCATGTATGTTAAACAAATCCTTCTCAATTTTAGAAACCAAATAGACCATAACACAATAATACTTGGTGATTTTAACACGCCTCTCTCACCACTGGACAGATCTTCCAAACAAAAATTGAACAAAGAAACCATAGATCTCAATAACACAATCAATAATTTAGATTTAACAGACATTTATAGAATATACCATCCAACCAAGAGCGAATACACTTTCTTCTCAGCAGCACATGGATCCTTCTCTACAATAGACCATATATTATGCCACATCAGCAAATACAAGAAGATAGAGACACTACCTTGTATTCTATCAGATCATAATGGATTGAAGTTACAAATAAATGAAAGAGTAAAAAACAGAAACTACTCCAACACCTTGAGATTAAACAATATGCTATTATATGATGAATGGATAACAGAAGATATTAGGAAGGAAATTAAAAAATTCTTAGAGGTAAACGAGAACAAAGAAACATCATATCAAAATCTCTGGGACACTATGAAAGCAGTACTTAGAGGAAAATTTATTTCATGGAGCGCATTCAATAAAAGAAGTAAAACTCAACAAATAAACGACCTAACACTACAACTCAAAGCCCTAGAAAAAGAAGAACAGACCAACACCAAAAGTAGTAGAAGACAGGAAATAGTTAAACTCAGAGCTGAAATCAACGAAATTGAAACAAAAGAAACAATACAAAAAATTGACAAAATAAATAGTTGGTTCTTCGAAAAATAAACAAAATTGATAAACCTTTAGCCACACTAACAAAGAGAAGACGAGAGAAAACCCAAATCACTAAAATTCGGAATGAACAAGGAAATACCACAACAGACACGAGTGAAATACAAAACATAATTAGAAGCTATTTTGAAAATCTATACTCCAACAAAATAGAAAATTTCGAAGACATCAACAGGTTTCTAGAGACATATGAATTGCCTAAACTGAACGAGGAGGACATACACAATTTAAATAGACCAATTTCAAGTAATGAAATAGAAGAAGTCATCAAAAGCCTACCAACAAAGAAAAGTCCAGGACCAGATGGGTTCTCAGCCGAGTTCTAAAAAACCTTTAAAGAAGAACTCATTCCAATACTTCTCAAAGAATTCCATAAAATAGAAGAGGAGGAAACCCTCCCAAACTCATTCTATGAAGCCAATATCACCCTGATACCTAAACCAGACAGAGACACATTGAGGAAAGAAAATTTCAGACCAATATCCTTAATGAACATCAACGTAAAAATTCTCAACAAAATTTTAGCACATCGCATACAAAAACATATTAAAAAGATAGTGCACCATGATCAAGTGGGTTTCATCCCAGGGATGCAAGGTTGGTTCAACATCAGGAAATCAATAAATGTAATTCACCATATCAATAGACTTAAAGTCAAGAATCACATGATTATTTCAATAGATGCAGAAAAAGCATTTGATAAAATACAGCACCCCTTCATGCTCAAAACACTAGAAAAAATAGGGATAGTGGGAACATTCCTTAACATTGTAAAGGCCATCTACGCTAAGCCCATGGCTAATACCATTCTAAATGGTGAAAAACTGAAAGCATTCCCTCTAAAAACTGGAACAAGGCAGGGATGCCCTCTTTCACCACTTCTATTCAATATCGTCCTTGAAACTCTAGCCAGAGCAATTAGACAGACCAAAGAAATTAAAGGGATACGAATAGGCAAAGAAGAACTCAAACTATCCCTATTTGCTGATGATATGATTGTATACTTAGAGGAACCAGGAAATTCCACCAGAAAACTTTTAGATCTCATAAGTGAATTCAGTAATGTAGCGGGATATAAGATAAATGCACATAAATCTAAGGAATTTCTATACATGAGCAATGAATCTTCAGAAAGAGAAATTAGGAAAACTACCCCATTCACAATAGCTTCGAAAAAAATAAAATACTTGGGAATCAATCTCACAAAAGAGGTGAAAGACCTCTACAATGAGAACTACAGAACACTAAAGAAAGAAATTAAAGAAAACCTTAGAAGATGGAAAGATCTCCCATGTTCTTGGATAGGAAGAATTAATATTGTCAAAATGGCCATACTACCTAAAGTGCTATACAGATTCAATGCAATTCCAATTAAAATCACAATGATGTACCTTACAGAAATAGAGCAAGCAATTATGAAATTCATCTGGAAGAATAAAAAACCCAGAATAGCTAAAGCAATCCTTGGCAGAAAGAGTGAAGCAGGGGGTATCGCAATACCAGATCTTCAACTTTACTACAAAGCAATAGTAACAAAAACGGCATGGTATTGGTACCAAAATAGAAAGGTGGATCAATGGTACAGAATAGAGGACACGGACACAAACCCAAATAAATACAATTTTCTCATACTAGACAAAGGGGCCAAAAATATGCAATGGAGAAAAGATAGCCTCTTCAACAAATGGTGCTGGGAGAATTGGAAATCCATATGCAACAGAATGAAACTAAACTCATATCTCTCACCATGCACAAAACTAAACTCAAAATGGATTAAGGATCTCGGAATCAGACCAGAGACCGTGCATCTTATAGAAGAAAAAGTAGGTCCAGAGCTTCAACATGTCGGCTTAGGACCAGACTTCCTCAACAGGACTCCTATAGCACAAGAAATAAAAGCAAGAATTAATAACTGGGATAGATTCAAACTAAAAAGCTTTCTCTCAGCAAAAGAAACTATCAGTAATGCGAAGAAAGAGCCTACAGAGTGGGAGAAAATCTTTGCCAATCATACTTCAGATAGAGCACTAATCTCCAGAATCTATAAAGAACTCAAAAAACTCTACACCAAGAATGCAAATAATCCAATCGACAAATGGGCTAAGGAAATGAATAGACACTTCACAGAAGAAGATCTGCAAGCAATCAACAAACATATGGAAAAATGTTCAACATCTCTAGTAATAAGAGAAATGCAAATCAAAACCACCCTAAGATTCCATCTCACCCCAATTAGAATGGCAATTATCAAGAATACAAGCAACAACAGGTGTTGGTGAGGATGTGGGGAGAAAGGTACACTCATACATTGCTGGTGGGGCTGCAAATTAGTGCAGCCACTCTGGAAGGCAGTATGGAGACTCCTTAGAAAACTTGGAATGGAACCACCATTTGACCCAGCTATCCCACTCCTTGGCCTATACCCAAAGGACTTAAAATCAGCATATTACAGAGATACAGCCACATCAATGTTCATAGCTGCTCAGTTCACAATAGCCAGATTGTGGAACCAACCTAGATGTCCTTCAATTGATGAATGGATAAAGAAACTGTGGTATATATATACAATGGAATATTACTCTGCCATAAAGAATGATAAAATTATGGCATTTGCAGGCAAATGGATGAAACTGGAGAATATCATGCTAAGTGAGATAAGCCAATCTCAAAAAACCAAAGGAAGAATGATATCGCTAATAAGTGGATGAGGACACATAATGGGGGGTGGGAAGAGTTAGTGTTAGGGTTAGAGTTAGGTTTAGGGAGGGGGGCAGGAATGGAGGAAGGAAGGACTGTATAGAGGGAAAAGAGGGGTGGGAGTGGTGGGGGGAAGGGATAAAAATAACAGAATGAATCAAACATTACCCTATGTAAATTTATGATTACACAAATGGTATGCCTTTACGCCATGTACAAACAGAGAAACAACATGTATCCCATTTGTGTACAATAATAACAAAAAAAAAGAATTAAGATGATGTGTATTGGGCTGCGGGTGTAGCTCAGTGGTAGAACACATGCCTACCATGTGTGAAGCACAGGGTTCAAACCTCAGCACCACATAAAAATAAACAAATAAAGGTACTGTGTACATCTACAGCTAAAAAAATGAAAATGAAAAATGAAAAAAAAGTAAGATGATGTATAATAAGTATTGGTGAGAACATAGAGCCTAAGAACATTATTGGTAGGTGACTTCTATTGGTAGGTACAACTACCATGGTGGGGGGCAATACAGCCGTACAACCGAAATTTAATAAATATATTATTTATGTCCCAGCAATTTCACTTTTGGCAAAATATATAAGACATTCTCAAATAGGTAAGCATGGGGTCATGTGTACTAGGAGAGTCTTAGACTTCAGACATGAGGTAGAAATGCCTCTACACAACATGCTCAATATATAACTACATGGATTTTTAAAGCTTAGAGCTGAGTTTTAAAAAGAGACAGGGGGCTGGGGTATAGCTCAGTGGTACAGCACTTGCTTAGCATGAATAAGACTCTGGGTTTGATCCCCAGCACTGTTACGATGATAATAAAAATAATAATAATAATCATAACAACTTATTTTAAAAGCAAAGAAAGAGGTCCTAGCAAAAATACTATTTATATAAATTTTAAAACACACAAAATATCACATTTTTAAGAACACATTTAAGTTCAAAGATACATATTCATACATTAAAATGGCCACATGATATTATAATGTACATAACTTGGTTATCATTCTTGGTTCCTGGCTCATAACTGAAGACAGGCCATAGAAATCTGAATTTCTTTCTTTTTTTAATTATTTTTAGTTGTAAATGGACACAATATCTTTATTTTATTTATTATTTTTATGTGGTGCTGGGGATTGAATCCAGTGCCTCACACATGATAGGCAAGCTCTCTACCACTCAGCCACAACCCACAACCCTTGAATTTCTTTTCCATAAGGTATGCCACAGAAACTCTAATCTTTCCCCACCTTTCTACCTTGGAGATATCCATAAAGAAATTTTATGACCTACCATATCTGAGAGTAGATCATAGGATTCCAACTTCAGAAGGGGCTCTGCCTTGTACCTGGGAGGAAGGAATGCTGCACAGAGAGGCCAAGAGGAATTTGAACAGACAGGGCTTCCTGGGTTTCCTCACTCAGTCTAACAGCATCAGATCATATTCTTTTTGTCAAATCATATTTCAATATGGTTGTCTGTGCTTCAATCATGGACAGAGCTCAGAGAGTTTCCAGATTGCTGAATGTGTATAAGGTTCCTGGAGGGAGGTCCACCCAGGGAAGGCAGAGAAGCTCTGTGCCCCTTCCCACATGCTTTGCCCTATGCATCTCTTCATCTGTATTATTTATAATAAGCCAGCAAACAAAAGTGTTTCCCTGAGTTCTGGAGTATATCAATTGAACCCAAGGAGGGGGTTGTGGGAACACAAATTTGTAGCTGGTCAGTTAGAAGCACAGGTAAAACAACTTGGGGTTTGTGATTGGCATAAAAAATATAGGGGCCGTTTGGGAAACTGAGCCCCCATCCTATGCGATCTAATGCTATCTCAGGTAGACAGTGTCAGAACTGGGTTGAATTAAAGGACAACCAGCTGGTGTCTACTGCAACATTGATTGCTTGCTTGGTATGTGGGAGACGGGGAACCCTACACATCTGGTGTCAGAAGTGATCTGTGCTTTGAGTGTATTAGAGTTTGAGTTGATTTTCCCTTTTATATCTTCAGATGGTGCCTAGTGAAGGAAGAGAAAATGGGAGTGAAGAATTTATCAACTAAAGGAGGCATTTCAAAAATTAAGTTGTTAAAAAAATTAAGTAGTATCAGTCTTGAGTTCTTAATTGCAAATGGAAGAGACCAGTTCTGGTTGATTTAAAAATAAAGGGAAAAAAAAATAAATGAAGGCTACTGAATAGTTCACTGAATCACTTGGAAGGCCCCAGAGGCTATGCAATCAAATCACAACCACAAACCACATGACAGAATTGGTTTCACAGGATACCACAGTCTGAAGACTGGACCACTTTCACTGCTTCGAGAAGTTAAATGTTGCTGCCATGTTCTTTCCCATCAGAAAGAAGTCATTGTCCTTGAGCCTTTGCATCAGTGTCTACGGATTCAGTTTCCAGGACAAACATATTTGAATGATCAAGCCTAGGTGATGGCCCGTGTCCTAGCTGCAAGGGAGTCTGGAAATGCCTTCAAATTTTGAAATGTAGTATTTGCCTCTCCCATGATTCATGAAGTGAAAAAAATCACTCAGCATAAGAAAAGGATTTTAGGATCTTTTTTTTTTTTTTTTTTGGGTACTGGGGATTGAACCCAGGGCTCTTAACTACTGAACCACATTCCCAGCCCTTTTTAAATTTTATTTAAAGACAGGGTCTCACTAAGAGTCTCAGGGCCTCCCTAAATTGCTGAGGCTGACTTTGAACTTGCAATCCTCCTGCCTCAGGCTCTCAATCACTGGCATTACAGATGTGCACCATCATACCCAGCTGTGTAATTTGGATTTTTTTTTTTTTTTTTTTTTGGTGGTGCTGTGGATCAAACCCAGGGCCCTGTGCTTGTGAGGCAAGCCCTTTACCAACTGAGCTATCTCCCTCAGCCCTGTAATTTGGATCTTGAATGCTCCCTATGGCCCGTGCATTGAAGGCTTGATTGCCAGCCTGTGGTGCTACTGGGAGATGGTGAAACCTTTAAGAAGCAGGGACTGTTGGAAGGAAGTTAGGTGATTGGGTGCATTGCCCTTAAGTGAGATATTGGGACCCTAACCCCGTCCAGTCTTTTTCTTCTTTTTTGCTCCCAACTGCCATCAAGTAAGCATACTCTCCCCACCATGTTGTGCTGCCTTGCCGGGGGCCCAAAAGCCATGGGGCTAATCAAGTACAGACTGAAACCTCTGAAGCCATGAGCCAAAATAAGTTTTCTTTGTAGGTTGATTACCTCGTGTATTTTTTCACAGCAACAGGAAGCTAACTAACATTGTCCACCAAGGAACGTATGGCAAACAGTGGTAACTTATGTATCAAGATCAAATCAGAGTCAATTGCTGGGTATGGTGACACATGCCTATAATCCCAACTACCAGGGAGGATGAGGTAGGATTGCAAGTTGTAGACCAGCCTCAGCAACTTAGCTAGACTGTTTCAAAATAAAAAGTAAAAGGGCTGAGGATGTAAAGCACCCCTGGGTTCAATTCCCCATGCCAAAAAAAAAAGTCAATTGAATTTTCCAGCTGGACTGATAACATTTTCTAGAACAATTTTAGTGAAAATCTGGGGGCAGGAGGTAGATGGTAGCAAGTTGGAGAGGTTCATATGTAGAAGACCATGTAGAACTAAAGAAGGGCTTTGATTTTATTTGTGTTTTGAAGATAAAAGAGATTTGAGCATATTTTTAGGCTGAGAAGGAACCAGTAGAGGAAGGTTATTCTGGTTAGAAAGAAAAGGGATGATTTTTAAAAGCCACAGCTGAGTCAGAGCCCAGGTGGAAGGATTAGCCTGGGAGTACTGTAGGGAGAGATGGCTACTTCTCTGAGCAAGGAGCAAATAAGTCAGGAAGCATGTGGCTGTGTACAAATTCTTAATCTGGGGAGTGGGGGTGATAAGTGAGTGTCTATCAATTGCTTCTATTTTATCTATGAGATAAATAAGATCATCAATTGAGGGAGACAGTGTTGGAGGTTAGCTAGGGGCCTTGAGAAATCATGCAATTTTCTAACTGCTAAATAGGAAAGGAGCTGATCATCATCAAGTAGAGGAATGATTGAAAGATGAATATAGTTAAAATTATAAATTTGAATTGGTTCCAACCTACTTAATGTTTGGTTTTCCTTCAGCAATACTCTACTACCTATGGGGAAGCAAGAAAGACCAATATGGACTACGGGGCAGGTATAGAAGAACAGGACATAATCCTTGAACAGTTGAAGTGATAGTCTATCAGGTTAGAAAATAGCTAAAGAAGGAATATGGCCAGGAGGGGTTAGATAGAGGGATCAAGGTAATTTAAAGTTCCTCCAGCATTGAGAATTAAGAGTTGCAGAAGTAAAGATGTGATAGCTGGAAATGACAGGAATCTGTGGTCCGAGTGCAGGCTTTTCAAGTTTTAGATCTGGTGGTGTTATGGGGTCCAAAATGTGTCCATTAAAAAGGTCCAGAGGTCAGAAAAATATAGAGAAACAGCTGCTGAAAGATAGCCATGTGTCCTTCTGGTTGGTAGCTTAAAATTAAGAGTAGCGTTGCACTAGGTAAGACAAGTCCTATGGATCCTGCACTCCCATATGGTAGCCATAGGTGGCATACAGGGTCAAGAATGAGGATTCCCTGAGAAACCAGAGATAAAGAAGATTAACCTCTGGGAGCTGGATTATTTAATACTAGCAAAGAAAGAATTGTATCAAAGATAAGCAAAGTTATGGTACAGAGATAGATGGCAAGATTCCTGGACCAGTAAAATGTAACCATAACTTCAAGTATCGCTGTTAACACAACTAAAGAAAGAATGTTATCTATCAGATTGCATTTGGGTTGGTAAGTGAATCATTAGTTAGTGAGGCCCCTGGGTCATGGCTCCAGATAGCCTGACATAGCCAGATCCTGCTAATTATCATGACTGGATGATATTAACCATTAATGTTGTCCAACTGATTCCCCTTGTGCTAATTCTAAGCTCACCAAGTAATTCTACTAGGTGCTGGCTTCCCATGTATATTCTACAGATAGGACAAGAATGCATTGATCAGCCACACAACTATTTTGGTTATAATATCTACAGATCTCATTTTTAATTAACAAATGGGCCTTTTGTGTATATATATATACTTGAGGGTTTGTCCAAGGGTGTCGGTCTCCTATAATTCAAACACCTTTGGATGGCCTAACAATTGAATTTCAGAACCAATGAAACCAATTGTCATTCCCTGGAATATAGCAATCAGAAAAGATGGCAGCCACATGGAGTTGGGTTAGGGTAACAGGCAGTTCTTTCCTGAGTAGCGTGTCTCTAACCACCGCCCTCCTGCACATCCACCTCTGACTTCTGATATAATCAACAGCAGCAACAACACGTCTTCTCTGAGAGTTCATACTAATAGTTAAACTAATAAAACTAAACATTGTCGCTGGCTCTTTGCGGTACCAAATCCGCGGGTATTTGTCACCGCCTGCAGCAATAATTTGCGCGGATCTTTATGGGTGGGGGACTGGAAACGAACTACTTTTACTATCTTTCTTTAGTGGGCTGCTTTCTCGCTTATTCCCTTGTTCCCTGGGCTATAGAGGAAGAAAGACTTTTCTTAGGGAGAGAAAGAGAGAGACTTTGCATAAGAAAGAATCTTTGAGGGGAGAGAGACTGAGAGAAAGATAGAGAAAGAAAGGCTTCTACGCTTATCAGAGATCTATTTCTTCTTAGGCTTCTACAGCTTCTTCTTAAAGGTGCATCCTGCATCCTGTGAACTAAAGGTGCATGCTAGGAGTATGTGCTAAAGGTGCGCTGCTTCTCTCTGCTTGCCGCTGCCCCTACTCGCTGCTTCTCTTTCTGCTTGCCGCTTTTCTCTGTTTGCTGCTGTTCCTTACTGTCGTGGCCCCGCCTACTGCCCGCTTATATTCCCTCCAGGAGGAGGAGAGTAGGGTCACGCCTCTTATGCAAAGATTAGACAAGAAGCTAGATGTCCAAGGAGGCACGATTAGGAGTGCTCGAGAACACATGCACACGCGTTGTGTGCGTGGACTTAACTGAATACGGCCAGTGATAAATCACCTGAGTGTGCTTATGTTAATTAACCTCCTTACTGCCGATGTGATCAGGTGCCGTTCTGGCACCTTCCGCCTGGCACAGCCCCCAACAAAACATTATGTGATTTATGATGTGGTACCATGTAAGAATAAAAATACCAAACCTACTGTAATCCACGACTGTAATCCCAGAAATTTGGGAAGCTGGGGGAGAAGGATCACAAGTTTGAGGACATCCTCAGCAGTTTAATGGGACCTGTTTCCAAATAAACAGTGAAAAATGGCTGGGAGTATAGCTCAGTGGTAGAATACCCCTGGGTTTAATTCCCAGTACCAGGAAAAAAATGATAAAAATACCATATATTTATAGACTAGTATGGCATGTGTAAAAAAATTAAGGAAGGGCAAAGAAATAGGAAGAAAACATTTCTCTGTCCATAAAATAACAAGGAAATGAACAGATTCTTTGCTATCCCAGTATGATAAGGTTAATGATTTGGTATCCAGGCTAGAACTGACTAGGCATGCAGCCAGTAGTTGAGACACCTCCATGACTGCTTCTGTGCAATAAGTCTTTCTAGAGCTATAACTATGACTCATACCACAGAATGAGGTAAGCATTATATTGAAGAACATGTCCTTGATATAAAGTAGAGCAAATTTACTTCCTCCTTTTTTTTTTTTTTTTTTTTTAATGGTGCTGGGAGTTGAACCCAGGGCTTTGTGCATGCAAGGCAAGCACTCTACCAACTGAGCTATATCCCCAGCCCCCTCCTTTCATTTTTAGTTTTAGTTTTTTGGGGGTGCTGGAGCTCACTATGCTGTACTAGTGGGCTGTGACTTTAACTCTATATGCTCCCTTTAAATATACTCACTGATCTTGTTCCTCCTCCTCCCCCTGGATAAAAACTGAATCAAGTCCTCTGAATTTTCTCATTATCCTGAGGTAATACAAAGTCCTCTGGTTAATTTTTAATGCATCAGTCTCATGTAATAGTTAAAACTTTGAATTTGTTGGTCACATAATGGTGCATGCCTATAATCCCAGCTACTCAGGAGACTGAGGCAAGAGGATCATAAGTTAAAGTCCAGCCTGGGCAACTTAGCAAGATCCTGTCTCAAAATAATTTTTTTTTAAAAGCTATGGGAATATAGGTCAGTGGTAGAGCACCCCTAAGTTCAACCCCAGTTACACACACACACACACACACACACACACCAAACACAAACAAATACAGCAACATGGAATTTCATGTTAAATTGAGGCTTCTCCCCCCATTCTTCTAGCTCTGGCTTATAACCAGAGGTTATGAGCTTCTCTTTCTCTCCCACTTGAGTGTTTGCTATTCCTCCTCCATCTTGTTAGCTGTCTTTCTAATGTTGCCAAGAAAATTATTACTTGCACTATTGTGGCTAAGTAGTTGGCACCCTTTGGAAATGCCAAATGATTAAAACTGTCTTTCTCTAATGGGTACATTTGTGAGTTCTTTGGAGGACTCTGATCCATCAGGGTGCTAGCATAAAACATGCTTGCCTCAGATGGTTCAATCAGAGATGCTAAGGAATGGCATGCTTATAAAGGCATGTGTAGTATTAACAGAATACAGAAAAGACAGTGTCACATAAAAATTCATAACAGGGGAAGCCAGGTATAGTGGCGCATGCCGGTAAACCCAGTGACTCAGGAGGGTAAGGTAGGAGAATTGCAAGTTTGAGGACAGTTCAACAATTTAAGGAGACCCTGTCTCAAAATAAAAGACTGGGGATGTAACTCAGTAGTAAAGTGACCCTGGGTTCAATCCCCAGTAACACCCCGGCAAAATAATAATAATAATATATATATATATATATATATATATTTAAACATATATTATATGAATATATATATTCATAACAGGGGAAAGTCATTACCACTTCAGGCACGAAAGGACAAGGGAAGGAAATAGTTAATACCAGAGTCCAGCACCAAGATTGTGAGGAAGCAGCCACCTGGTCTTCGTATAGTCCTGGAAGGATTCAAACACCACCCAAGAAATGCTGCCAACACAAGGGAGATGGCAGGAGAAAACACCCAGAATGTCCTCCTCCTGCTCAGTAGGAGCTCCTGCCAGTGCCTCACACAGATCAATCTCAACTAGTCTCTGGCCAGAAAAGGAGTTCCCGTAATAGATTTCTCAGGGGATAGCCTTCTGGAAGAATGATGGGTATGGGACAATGAGAATGACCAGAACAAACTCCTCACTGGGAATCTCATCTTTGCTTCCCTGATGAGAACAACTGCATCTCTATTATGCTTACGTTCTTAACCCTCTGGGAATTAATCCTGCAATGGTGACAGCTTCTGTCCACAGACAACATCACACAAATGATATTTACTATTTTCTGTATGATATTTACAATTTCATATTCAGCATATGATATTTAGTATGCTGTTACACATGCTATTTACTGTTCAC
The DNA here is from genome assembly GCF_902686445.1 of Sciurus carolinensis. Lineage (NCBI taxonomy): Eukaryota > Metazoa > Chordata > Mammalia > Rodentia > Sciuridae > Sciurus > Sciurus carolinensis. The sequence goes on along the minus strand of NC_062226.1, from coordinate 55,199,840 downwards.
TGAGTTCCCTGGTGCCAGACATGGTTCTGGGTGCCTGCATGCTTTCTCTTTTAACCTCACAATAGTTTATCAAGGTGGTTATTATATTCTTTAATAAAAGAGAATTATTAGGAGATTGAGGAAGTGGAGAGAGGATCTCATACAGAGTAGTTAAGTGACTTAGGCCACAAAACTATCCTTCCATACCAGATTAACTCTAGAAACAGAGAAAACAATTCTTTTCCATTCATCATTTGTTTTGTTTTTATCACCCCGCCTTAGCTTGGACATTGCAAACAACTGAGCTTGGTTCTGAGATCTGAGATTTCCGCGGGGAATGACTTTGCGTCAAGCTTGTTGAAGAAACTAAATCCTATGTGACCTCCTTAATTGCTGGCTCGTGCTTTCTGCTCATTGGTTGTTTTATTTGAAGCCCATTATGGAACAACTGCCCTTCCTGTTTAACCCTGAGTGTGAGGGTTCTTTCATGCATAATTTCCAGGGCATCTCCCAAGGGGTCTGAATAACATATGGTACAGCTATTTAGTTCAGGAAAATTCTGAAAATGGTAATGTTGCACTCTTACCAAGAGCTTGCTTTTCATTACAAGTTGTCTGCCTTCCTAGACAGATCTTTAGAGGATCTGAATATGGGCCTGTGTTCAGCCTTTAGGGAACCCATAAGGGCCAGCCCAGGCCTGAGCACAGCCTGTTGTCATTTAGAAGGATGCTCACTTGGGGCTATGCCGAGTTTGTAGTGATGATACATAGCAACTCTCTTCTTCTTCTTTTTTTTTTTTTAAGCAACTCTCGTCTTGGTATCTTAATTTAACCAAGACATGGTCTGCAGCCAGGTTCAGTGGTACACGCCTGTAATCCCAGCAGCTCAGGAGGCTGAGGTAGGAGGATTGCAAGTTCAAGGTCAGCAACTTAGTGAGGATTTAGGCAACTTAGTGAAACCCTGTCTCAAAATAAAAAATAAAAAGGACTGGGATGTTCGTCCATGGTTAAGCACCCCTGGGTTCAAAAAAAAAGACCACACGGTCTGTAAGGGCAAGGCAAGGTAAGCTTACTCTGACTGCCAGGTGTTAATAAATAACACCCTCTATTGAAAATGGCAGAGAGCACAGGCCTATGCGATCTGGTTAAATCTAGCTGATCAATTCCCAGGAGCCTATCTTCAAGCAGCCTCTGGATTTTATCTACCTATCTATCATCTATCTATCTAACTTATTTTTTACAGTGCTGCTGATTAAACTCAAAGGTCTTGCACATGCTAGGTAAGTGCTCTACCACTGAGCAATATCCTCAACTGAAGCAACCTCTTTATAGATCTCTTTTTTTCTAGTGAGTCTTAGAGAGTTTAACTCTGAGTATTGTTAAGTCATTTGAAGCTTATTCTCGTCTTTTTTCTTTCTTCCGTCCTGTCTTTCTTTTATATGAAGAGCTATAAGTTGATTTACTTGATTTGACAAGTAAATGAAGTTGCTCCTTGTAAAGGCAATATCTTTTTCCTAAAGAGTAGTTTCATAGAGATACAATTTATAAATGTAATTTTATACTATAAAATCCACTCATTTTAAATGTGCATTTTGGTAAGTGTGACAAATATATAATTTTGAATTACAACAAAGTCAAAATATGGAACATCCCATCACCCCAAAAAGTTCCCTCCTCAAGTCCCCAGTTCTCTATCCCAAAAGTTTTTAGTTTCGTATAAATGAAATTCTTCTTTCACTTACCAACTTTTGAGATTCACCAGTGTTTTTGGGCAGATCAGCAGTCCTTTCCATCTAAAGGAAGAGAAGCACTGCATGGAATTATTTATTACATCTTTCTGTGATTCTTTTTAATATTACAATTTTATTAAGTGGTGCTGGGGATTGAACCCAGGGCCTTGTGCTTACATGGCAAACACACTACCAACTGCACTATATCCCCAGCCCCTGATATTACAATTTTTTTAGCTATTTACCAGTTGGTGAATGTGTGGGTTATTTCCAGTTTTAACTGTTGTAAATAAAGCTGCTATGAAAATCTGAGTACAGGTTTTTGAATGGATAAATGTTTTTATTTTCCTTGGATAAAAGTTCAGTACTGGGTCTGGGGTTGTGGCTCAGTGGTAGAGTGCTTGCCTAGCATGTGTGAGGCACTGGGTTCAATTCTCAGCTCCACATACAAATAAATGAATAAAATAAAGGTCCATCAACAACTAAAAAAAATATGTTTTAAAAAAAAAGTTCAGTACTGAGGTTGCTGGAATGTATTATAAGCCTATTTTAAATTTATTAAAAAATTTAGGGGGCTGGGGATATAGCTCAGTTGGTAGAGTACTTGCCTTACAAGCACAAGGCCCTGGGTTCAATCCCCAGCACTGCAAAAAAAAAAAAAAAAAAAAAAAAATTTATTGGGGCTGGGGATATAGCTCAGTTGTACAGTACTTGCCTAACATATGCCAGGCACTGGGTTTTAGCCCCAGCACCACGAAGTAAACTAACAAAAAACTATTATTCAGAGTAGTAATTGCTTCATATCATTAACAAAAATTAGTATTGTTATTCATTTAATTGTATCATTCTAGTGCTTTGTAGTATTACCTTATTGTGACTTTAATTCACATTTCCCTAATGAATGAAGATGTTAAATATCTTTTCATAGGCTTATTTGATAATTTTTTATATTCCTTGTTGAAATGTCTATTCTTATCTTTTTCCCACTTTATTGCATTATTTATTTATTATATTTATATAGAGATATATTTCTATATTCTAAATACAAGTCCTTTATAATGTACAAATTCTCAAATATTTTCTCTGTGTGGTTTGCCATTAGTTTTCTTCAAGTGTCTTTGAATAAATAAAAATTTTTAATTTTGATGAAGCCCAATTTATTCATTTTTCTTCTATAGTCATATTTTTGTGTCATATCTAAGAAAACTGCCTAACCCAACATCACAAAGATTTTTCTCCTTTGCTTTCTTTAGGAAATTTTGTAGTTTTAGCTCTTTTATCATTGCATTTATTAGGGATTTCAAGTTAATTTTTATACATTGTTCTTTATTTAAAACAGGGTTTTGCTGTGTATCCCAGGCTGGTCTCAAACCTCTAAGCCTAACTCAGCCTCCTGTGTAACTGGGACTCTAGGTATACATCACTAATGTCCATTTTTTTAATATTTATATGTTTTAATGTTGATCCAGGACCCTTTGAGACCCTCCTGCAGGAAACTTGAAAATCAATTGACCTTATGTGTGTGGGTCTAGCTTGAAATTTCATGTACTATTCAGTTGCCAACATAATTTTAATAGTCTTGACTATAGCAGCTAATTCTAAACTTTCAAATCAGGAAGTATGAAGTCCTTCTGGTTTGGTTCTTCTTTTTCAAGAGTATTTTGGCTATTCTAGGTCCTTTGCACTTCTATATAAACTTGACAAACAGCTGGTCACTGTCTATATAAAAGCCATTGGAATTTTGATTGCCATTGCAGTCAATCTATAGATGATTTGAGCTGTGAGGGAGGGCAGAATTAACATTTTAAGAGTATAGAGCCTGCCAATCCCTGAACATGTGTACATATCCTAAGTAGGTCTTTAATTTTTCTCAACAATGTTTTATAATTTTCAATATATAGGTCTTATTTCATTAAATTTATCCCTAAGTATTTTGTGTTTTTTGATGATATTTTAAATCATATCGATTTTTTTTTATTTATTTTAATTTTTTTTGTTGTGCTGGGGATTGAACCCAGGGCCTTGTGCTTGCAATGCAAGAACTCTACCAACTGAGCTGTATATCCCCAGCCCCCATCAATTTTTTATTTTTAAATTCCATTTTTCCCTATAATTTCTTTTTTATTATTTATTTTTTAGCCTTGCTAATTTACTTATTATTTCTAGCTTTTTTTTTTTTGTAGGTTCCTTAGGAATTCCTTTAGAAAGAATCAAGTTGATTGTGGTATTTTTAGTACTTCTGTTCCTCTTCCTTTTTCTTGCTTTATTAAAGTAACTAGGACCTCCAATACAATATTACATAGAAGTGGTTGGAGTAGCCATTCTTGCCTTCATCACAATTTTAAGGGGAAGCAACAATCTTTCATCACAGACTAGAAAGTTAGCTATAATTTTTAGAGATGTTCTTGTTTATATTGATCCAATTCTCTTGTTTTTATAGTTTCATGAAATTTTTCATATTTGTTATTACATTTTGTGAAATGCTTTTTCTGTATTTATTGAGATTTAACTTTTTCCCTTTATTCAGTCAATGTGATAAATCTATTGGTTGATTTTTGAATGCCTAAAGTCCATTGCTGTGATATATTATTCTTATATGTATTTTTATCTAGATCCAATTTCTTAATAATTAGCTTAAATGTTTGTGTCTCTGTTCATTTGAGGTATTAAGGCAATTTCTTTTCTTATAATACCCTTGTTGTCAGGTATCGTTACGAGTTTTGCTGGTCTCAGAATAATCTATTATCTCTTCCTTTTTTTCTGAAAGAGTTGATATAAGATTTGGCATTATTTCTTCCTAAGATTTTTGATAAGACTGTGGAATATAGTTTAATGATAAAGTACTTGCCTAGTGTGTACAAGGCCCTGGATTCAGTCCCAAGAATAATACACACATACACACACAACCCCATACGCACATTTGTGCTATAATTCTTATATGAAGTAATATGAGCCTGAGTTTTTGTCTTGAGGTTTTTTAAAATAGCAAATTCAATTCATTTGGCACTTATAGGACTATACTTATTTTCAATTTCTTTTTGTCAGTTTTGGTAAAATAGGTTTTCCCAAGACTTTTACCTTTTCTTTGTTAAACTTATTAGCATTAAGGTCAGCAAAATATTCCCTCATTATCCTTCAGCCTTGTTGGGCTAAGAATGTAGAGGATGGGTAAAGTGCTTGTATAGCATGTGCAAGGTCCTGAGTTCAATCCCCACCACTGGGAAAAAAAAAAAATTTAAATCCAGGCATGGTATTTCACACCTCTAGTCCTAGCTGCTGAGGAGCCAGAGATGGGGGAACCACTTGAGCTCAGGAGTTAAGACATCAGCCTGGGAAACATAAGACCTATCTCAAACAAACAAAACAAAACAGGATTTGTAATTGTCCCCTTTTTCATTCCTGGTATTTGTGATTTGCCTTTTCTTTGTTTTTTTGCTTTATTAATTTTCCTCAATTTTATTTTTTTGTTTACTTTGTGGTGCTGGGAATGAACCCCAGGGCCTAGGTCATCCTAAGCAAGTCCTCTATCACTAAGTTACATCCCTAGCACTTAATTCTAGTCATCTTTTCAAACAATTAACTTTTTTTCTTTTTGTACCAGAGATTGAACCCAGGGGCACTTAACCACTGAACCACATCCCCAGCCCTTTTTATGTATTTTATTTAGAAACAGGATCTCGCTAAATTGCTTAAGTCTCACTAAATTGCTGAGAAGCACCCGACAAGAATTAATGTATTGCTTTTAGTAATTTGATCTATTTCTTCTGTGATTTATCCTTTTTTATCTTCTTTATTTTTTTTCAGTACTGGGAATTTGAACCCAGGGCCTTGCACGTCTGAAGCAAGTGCTCTACCTCTGACTATATCCTATTTCATGTTTTATTTTGAGATAAGATTTTGCAAAGTTGTCAGGTTGGCCTCCTGAGTACCTGGGATTACAGGCATTGCCACTGCAACCTTCTTATTAGTTTTTAGTTTTTACTTTTTTTTTTTTAGTTGTATATGGACAAATACATTTATTTTATTTATCTTTATGCAGTCCTGAAGATCAAACCCAGTGCCTCACACGTACTAAGCAAGCACTCTATCACTGAGCCACAGCACCAGTCCTTTCTGTTCATTTATAAATTTGCTTCTTTTTCTTCTGACTTCTTAGGGTAGAATCTCACATCATTGTTTTCAACCCTTTTGTCTTTTCTATATAATCACTTTAGGCTATAAATTTCCTCTTAAGCATTGCATTAGCTACATCTTACAAATTTTGTAATTTGTTTGAAAAGTTTCTAAGTTTTAGAAACTTAGGTTTTTTTGTTTGTTTGGTTTTTTTTGTTGTTGTTGTTGTTGTTGTTGTTTTTGGTTTTGTGGTACTGGGGATTTGAACCCAGGGCCTTGTGCATGCGAGGCAAGCACTCTACCAACTGAGCAGTATCCCCAAACCAGGGTTTCTTCTTTGACACACAAATTATTCAAAGGTATGTTGTCTAATATCCAAAATATATGCACTTTCTTTTCTTTTCTTTTCCCTTTTTTTTTGGAACTGGGCTTGGAATCCAGGACCCTTTCTCATCCCAGCCCTTTTTATTTTTTATTTTGAGACAGGGTTTTACTAAGTTACTGAAGCTGACCTTAAACTTGTGATCCTCCTTCTTCAGCCTCCTAAATTGCTGGGATTACTGCCATTAGGCCCAGCATATTGTTTTAAAATATATGGTTATTCATTTCTAATTTTATTTATCTCTGTTCATAGTCCAGGATACAGTCTATCTTGGTGAACACCCATGTGTACTTGTACTCTCCAGTTGTTGGGGTAGTACTTGCTAATGTCAAGTAGGTCAAGATGGCTGATAGTATTTTTCAAATTTTCTGTGTCCATGATTGTGTGTGTGTGTATGGGTGTGTGTGGGTGTGTGTGTTTGTTCTATCAGTTACTGAAAGGTGGTTAAAAGCTCCAGTTATAACCTGGACTTGTCTGCTTCTCCTAATCAGTTCTTCTACTTTTTGCCTTTACTGGGCTTTGCCAGTCCTTGCTTTGTGTGCAAGTATTCCAACCCTGGCCAAGGAGCCAAGGGAATTACCTCATGAACACTTCTAGTCACTTTCTCTTCTTTTCTCTCTGAGGCAGTGCCTACTCAATGGTTTGTTGTCTCAGTGGCACCAGAAGCCCCTTGCTCTCTATTTGGGATCTATCTTCTGTAGTCCAGAGAGTTCCCACAGGCAGAAAACAGCAAAACCTGGAGCTCACCTCTCTTGTTTCCCTTCTTTAAAGGATCATAGCCCATACTATCTGTACTTTATTCACATTTAGAATTATTTATGGTTGAAGGCAGAGTATAAAACCAGGCATTCCTTCAAGGTTAAACACGGAAGTTCAAAACGCTCAGAATTTTTTAAAAAGTGAGTTCTTTTGCTCTTTCTTACTTAATCCTTAAGGGTTTAATAAATCTTGATGGAAGAAAGCATTTAAATGTTGAACTTATACTTAGTTCAGTATAAAAGAAACTGTCTGGATCTTCCATTTTTTAAAAATATTTTTTTAGTTGTTGATGGACCCCTATTTTATTTATTTATATGTGGCACCAAGAATCAAACCCAGTGCCTCACACATGCCAGGCAAGTGCTCTACAACTGAGCCACTACTCCAGTTCCATGGATCTTCCATCTTTAAGCACGGGAAAAATCTACCTCTAAAAGAAATAACATATATTCTGATCCAGAAAGTGGTTAAAATTTTTGTATTAAGAAGTTAGTTTTGGACTGGGGTTGTAGCTCAGTGGTGGAGCACTTGCTTAGCATATATGAGACACTGGGTTCAATCCTCAGCACCACATAAAAATAAATAAAACAAAGGTATTGTATCCATCTACAACTAAAAAAAATATTTAAAAAAGAAGTTAGTCTTCCTTTTCCACTTTTCACGATGATGTATGGAGGGTTGGGGAAAGGTAGTTTCAGGCATACATGTGGCAGAGACTAGAAACTCTCCCTGATTCAACTACCCTGACACTTTCTAGTATGTTGGGAAAAATAGATGTGTGTAAGTGTTGGGCCAGGGGGATAGGTTGTATGCTTTGCAGGGAGGACAAATTAAACATCTTGAATAAAGAACTAACACATTGAGACCCATGCCTACAGTGGTACTATAGTTTGAATTTAGAAATGTCTCTTAAAGACTAATGTGTTAAAGGTATAGTCCTAGGCTGGGCACAGAGGTGCATACCTGTGATCCCAGCTACTAGGAAGTCTGAGACAGGCAAATCATGAAATGAGACCAGTCTGGGCAACATAATGACACCCTGTCTCAAAACAAAGTTTGAGCCCTTAGCTTAGCAATATTGGAAGACTGTAGAAATCTTTAAGAGATGTGGCCTGGTGAGAGGTCTTAGGTCATTGGGGATGTGCCCTTGAAGGGGACTGCAGGATGCTGGTCCCTTTTCATCTCTTTCTCTTTCATTTCCCTGCCACCAAGAAGTGAACTGCTTCCTCTGTCATGTGTGCCTGTCATAATGTACTGCCTTGGCACAGGTCCAAAAACAACAGGGACAATTAAACATGTACTGAAACCTCCAAAACTGAGGGTCAAAATAAACTTTTCTTATTTTTAAGTTGATTGTCTCTGATATTTTGTTACAATAATGCAAATCTAACTAACAGAAGTGGCATGGAGCTCATAATAAGCATTCTACTAAGGAAAAAGATTTTTGAAACTAGAGCAATCCCTGATGTATAGTCATTTGATCTGGGGTGATGATAGGGGTCTAAAGCACTTCTCCTTGTGAATACAGAAATTATAACAGATCATCAGGGAGCTGGGGATGTGGCTCAGTGGTATAGCACTTGCCTAGCAAGTATGAAGCATTTTCGATCTTCAGCACCACATAAAAATAAATGGATAAAATAAAGGTCTATCAACATCTAAAAAAAATTTTTTTAATTAAAAACAAAAACAGACCATCAGGACCTCTATTAAGTGATAATAAGCCCTGAAGCAAATTGTTAGTCATCATGGGAAAGAGCAAGGAACTCCAAGAGAGAAAAAAGACATTTTCCTGGCAGGTAGGATATTAATTCAGAACTTGGTTATCAAATGGAATATGATCTCATCTTTAATCCAAGATGATAAAGTAAATGTATCATTATAGATATACTGTGCTTTCCTATATAAGTATGTTTGCTTAGTTTTTCCTTGAACTGGCCTTCTCAAAAACAGGTTACATGCCATCTCTTCTGGAAACTTTTTCCTAAACTTTCAAGGTAAAAGTCATCTCTTTTCTGAACTCTCATTGTCCCTCCTGCATTGTAATTTACTTACTGAATACAAATTTTATCTCCCTTACACAACCCTATGCTTCTCAGAATCAGAGGCCACACAAATCACTCTTGTTTATATATTCAGAATGCTTTGCAAATAAGAGGAGCTTAAAAAGTGTGTGTTTGTTGAATGAATAAATGAATGAAAAAAAGACAGTATAGGGCTGGGGAGATAGCTCAGCTGGTAGAGTGCTTGCCTTGCAAGCACAAAGCCCTGAGTTCAATCCCCAGTACTGCAAAAAAAAAAAAAAAGACAGTATTGGCTCCATCCCCAAACTGGTGCAATTTCTTCATGGGAAATTGTCTCACTCAAATAGAGTTTGATTTTAAAATATCAAAACAATTTCAAATATACTACATGATATATCAAACAACTGTTTTCTACCACCACGTGACAAACAAAAAAGACAAAACTGTTCAAATGCATATAATCTCTACATTAAAATAGAAAATTACTGTAAACTTCTCTACTATCAATAACTCTGCAATAATAAATATTGAAGATATCATGATATGCCATATTATTCACTTATTATATCTGCCTGGGTAGATTAAAATATAATTGGCCAATGACAAGCTGATAGTGACTTATCTTTTTCCACCCTATGACCTTTTCCCTATTTTTTTAGCCTGCTAGTTTCATTTCTTATTATCTGGCTCTGCTCCTGTTTTTCACCTACCAGATCCTCCTACACAAGGGTAAGCATGTCCCTGTCTCCACCTGCAGGCTGTAGAATACAGGTTGACTATGTTGTAACTAGATGGTGGGTGGTATCTACTGGATCACAACCAAAGAAGTTGAGACATGAACTTAGGAACAAACTAGGGAGTCACTTCATTTAGGGAAACTTGAATCTGACAATCAGGCATTCAGGTATTACAGAAACAAAAGATAGGACTTGAATGCTACTGGCTAATATCCAAATAGAACAGGTCCAAGGTGTCTATCTAAATAGGGAAAAGGCAGTCTACTTGCAAATTCCAAAAGAAATAGGCAATATAACTGGGAAGAGTTGAATAGATAGCAGACAAGAGGGTTGGAGATGACATGACGACTGATAGATTCCACCTAGCCTCTGGGAACACTGGTGTCTTAGCTCATTCCTTGTTGCTATAGCAGAATCCAACACACAGGATAATAAAGAAAGGAAATGTATTTCTCATACTTCTGGAGGCTGGGAAGTCCAACATCAAGGTGCCAGCCTCTGGTGAGGCCTGTGTGCTATGCCATCCCAGGGTAGAGGACAGAAGGGCAAGAGAGTCTGAGAAAGCAAATGAGCAAGAGGGGCCAAACCCACTTGTATAACAAGCCCACTCTCATGGTAGCTAATCCAGTTCCACAATAACAACAATAATCTTTTCATGAGGGCTCTGCCCTCATGACCTAATCACCTTTTATTAGGCCCCACCTCCCAACACTGTTGTATTGGGGACTAGGTTTCCAATACATGAACACATTCAAACCATACCAATTGGGTAGCTAAGAGGATTTGTTATTAGTGAAATTAAGAACATCCCCAAACTTAATGTTAAGAACTACATCCTTCAACCTTAACATTTTGCGCCCTAATTTCCAGTCTATCTTTTCTAGGGAACACTTCTTAGGATATCTCTCTAGGATATCATTCTGGGTTCCCAGTTGTCTGGATTCAGATGCCCACAAAGGGTGTGTGTGATTTCTTTAGTTTTATAGTACTTGAGATAATAATGAAGTAATGTTGCCCCATTCAATATTACCTCCATAGGAAACCACATGCTCAATTAGATAAGAAGGCTATTGCTAGAAGTATTTTAAAATTTCTATAATGAGTTGCCTTCAGAGCATTGTTTTTGCTTCATCTGTAACTATTATTTTATGGAATTTTTATATTTTTGGAGCAAGCCAAAATTATTATTAAGATCTAAGTCTGAAGGGAAAAATAGGACGATCAAAGTGGGTGATCCAGTTTAGGTAAGAAAATGAAGGTGAGACTATAGAGTAATAACACCAGCCTATAGACCTTGTTTTATGAAGCAGACAATAAAGGCACAGATAGGTTAAGTAATTAGCCTGGTTCTATGTAGGCAAGAAATGTCTGAGCGAAGAATTCAGACCTTCACTCTGTTCTTTTGGATTTTCTTTTCCTTTTTTGTTTTTTTTCTTTTTTCTTTTATTTATTTATTTATTTTTTGATAGGGGGAGTAATACTGGGGACCAAACCCAGGACCTTACACATGCTAGACAAGTGCTTTACCACTACACTCTTAACTGTGGTTATACTGCCTTCTATGATGTGACTCTCTACTTTATACATTATAATGCTGAATAGATTTCAAAATGTTATGTATTATTACCAAGAAAATTTGATTCCATGTTTATATTTAGCTATAAATTCCTTTGGCTTGTGAAATACAAAATATTTTAATTAAAAAAAAAAACCTCAGGAGGAAGATTATTAAAAAAAAAAAGGGATAATCTGCTACTAGCTCCAAATCCCAGTGATTAAATCCCTAACCAACATGAACAACCATTTAGGGCAGTGACTAGATAAGAAATGTATATTGCAGAGAGGGGTATAACTCAGTGGTAGAGCATTTGCCGAGCATGAACAAAGCCCTGGGTTCAATTGCCAGCACTGCAAAAAAAAAAAAAAAAAAAAAAAAAAAAAAAAGAGAGAGAGAGAGAGAGAGAGAGAGAGAAGGAAATGTGTCTTATAGTCAGGCAAATCTGAATTCAAGTCCTATTCACCACTTGACCACTTGCTCCTTAGGTAACTTCATACAATTTATTTTTTCTGGGCGTAATAGCATTCACTTCCTAGAGCTATTTAGAAGAGTAAATGCACCAAGTATATTGCCAAGAGCCCAGAAGAACTTGTCAAAATGATACTTTCTGCTTTCGATGAATCAATTTCATTTGTGGGGAACTTCAGTCCTTTTTCTTAGTTTTCACCCCCACTACCCACTCCATACAAGCAAAGAACCACTCTCACAATAAGAGTGTGTATGTGTTCAGCAGACAATGTTGGGGAAACGCATAGGATTTACATCCCAGAAACCTAACCCTTCAAAATTGAACATTAGACACATCTACTCTCTCTCTGTTTTTTTCATAATTGTAGATAGACAGAATGCCTTTATTTTGTTTATTTTTATGTTGTGCTAAGGATCAAACCCAGTGCCTCACACATTAGGCAAGTGCTCTGGCCACTGAACTACAGCCCCAGCCATAGCCACGTCTACTCTTAAAAAGGTGTTTTCACCAATTTCAGGAGCCTTGAACTCTAGCTTATCAAGATTGCTGAACCCTTCCTCTGTGCAATTCCTCTACCTCCAAATGTATGTTAATTTCTAGTGCACTAAACTGCTCTCATTTTTTTAACCATAAGTCTTTTCCAATACAAAAACCTTTTTTTTTCCAAACAGGATTTTTTTTTTTTAGCGGTTGATATGATAACTCTTTTTCATACTCATGTACTTTGGTTTTACATTTTGGAATTCTGTATAGATACTTCATTTGAAAAAAAAAAAAGTTTCTATTACCAAAAATGGGAGGAGAAGGGGTTTGTTTGTTGGTTGGTTGGTACTGGTGATTGAGCCCAGGCGTGCTTTACCACTGAATTACATCCCCAGCACTTTCTCTATTTTCTTTTGGGACAGGGTCTCTGAGTTGCTAAGGGCCTGGCTAAATTGCTGAGGCTAGTCTCTAGTTTGCAATCCTCCTATCTCAATCTCCTGAGTTGCTGGGATTACAGGCATGTACCACCCAGTAGGAGAAGACATTTTAAAATAACCTTTATAGACCAGGGAAGTAAAGGAGACAATACACCAAATTTTACTCAAGAAAGGGTAATGGGTAAATTCAAGCTTCCTCAGGAATGTCGGATGACGTTGTGAGCACACAAAACTGCTTCATTCAATCATATGTTATACGGGGGGAAAATAGCAAAGGAGTAAAGAAGAATGTCAAGGCTATTGGCATATTTTTTCCAGAGGCTAATCAAATGTGACATCATTATGACACATATACACAAGCCAAATTCAAGGTTCCTAATGCAGAAGCAATCTCTAACTGCCTTAAGGGCTTTGAAATCAGAGACATGGCATTTTTATAGCAATAAAGATCCAGGATGTCAGCTAATTAAACCACCTCACTTTATAGATAAGAAGCTGAGTCACCACCTAATTAATAGCAGAGGTGGGCCAGATGTTGAGGTTCTTTGATTCCAAGTGCATTCCTCTGCTCATGACTGGTACATAGTCACTATTAAGAATAGTACCATGCTGAGTGCAGTGGAGCATGCCTGGAATCCCAGCTGCTTAGGAGGCTGAGGCAGGAGGGTCACAAGTTCAAAGCCAACTTCAGCAACTTAGTGAGGTCTAAGCAACTCAGTGAGACCCTGTCACTAAATAAATACAAAATAGGGCTGGAGATGTGGCTCAGTGGTTGAGTGTCCTGAGTTCAATCTCCAATACCATAAAAAAAAAAAAAAAAAAAATGGTATCCTGTGTGCAAGTGACAAGACCCAAGAGGATCTAGTAGGCAAAATGAAGGGAGATATGTGAGCACTGGAATCTCAGAGAATTTTGTTCAAGTTACTTTACCTTCTTTGGCCTAAATTAATTCACCTATAAAAGGGGGTGTAATCCTAGGAGGAAACTTTTGGAGGTGGGATGTGTTTATGCATAGATATGCTGATGATTTCACAGGTATATATTTATCTCCAAACTCAATAAGTTGTAAACATTAAATATGGACAGCTTTTTGGGTTTTGTTTGTTTTGGGGTCCCGGGGATTGAACCCGGGCCTCACACATTTTAGTCAAGGGCTCTACCATTGAACTATGCCCTCAACTCTCTACAGTTTTTTGTATGTCAATTGTAGCTCAATAAAGTGATTTAAAAAAAAAAAAAAAAAAAAAAAAACAGGAGGCCTAATTATTCCCTTGGAAGGTGATTTTGAGGATTGAAAATACAGTCATGTATATGAGATCCCGTTACTATGTCTGGAACATGGTAGGCATGAAATGAATACTACTATCTTTCCCTTTCTCAGTCACACCAACAGACAAGATGGGTTCAAGGTCATACGTCAACCAGAAAAAAATAACGAGTGCCATATTTCACTGAGAGATAATGAAATATGTAGGTGTTTAGTCAGTACACTTCGTGGGGCTAGAGGCTGACTGGGCCAGTCTTTCATAGCTGTCAAGAGAATGCAGAGAAACACAGGAGGAGCTTTGCCCTACATTCTGTATCAAAAAATGGTGTGTACTAGGTCCAGGTTGTTTTCCAGCCTGAACCCCTGTCTTTTGTGACTCCCTATTCATTTTCCAAGGGCAGGCTTAGTCCTCTTCTAGTTCCCAGAGCCAATCTTGCCCTGGGGCCAGCTGTGCTCAAATGACTCCAACTTCAGACTTGGTGGTCAGTCTCACCCTAGCCTATCATCCTAGTCTGATAACTGGGCTTTCTGCCTGCTCTCCTATCTCATTTCTTGCCCCATTGATCTTCTTTCTACTTTCCTTTAGCTTTATCAGTCTACCATGTATCTGGTAGGATGCCCACTGCTTTGTCACCTTGACACCTCTAGCAGCAAAAAATTACAATGGCAATCTTGCACATAAGAGCTTCCCAAAAGGCCAGTCTGTGTTAACCATGTTACCCATCCTGTCCTTCAGTTATGCCTGAATGATCCAAGGAAAGAGGTTACTGACCTATCAGCTTTTTTCCTGAGAATTTTGAGACTTAAGCAGAAACAGAAAATGGGGAGAGCTGAATCATCTCTGGCAATGTTTAAAGGAGAAGCCCATGAGCTCTTCCTGTTTTTGAAGGACTGATTTTATTACTAGATAGGGTCTTGAGAACTGGACCATCATGTCCTTTGTTACTGCATGCTTAGCGTGTGTAAGGCCCTGGGTTCAATTCCCAGCACAAAAAGAAAAAGGAAAAAGAAAGAAAAAAATTTTTTTTCGGTACTAGGGCTTGAATTCAGGGGCATTTTGTCATTGATCTACATTCTTAGCCCTTTTCATTTTTTATTTTGAGACTAAGTTGCTGGTCTCAAACTTGTGATCCTCCTGCCTCAGTCTCCTGAGTTGCTGGGATTACAGGTGTGTGCCACTGTACCCAGCTAAAAATCTTCTATTTTAAACTTGCACAATAAATCTAATTTGTTGCATGACAGAAGATTCATTTCTGGTGCTTGCATCTAAATATGAACCTTATCCAGTACTCATCTGAACTCAGTGGTCCAGAAACTTTCTTTCAGTCTGCTTACCCACCCAGGTCAAATACTAAAGCATAACAATACACACTTGTTCTTAACATTGGCAATTGTTCCAGTTTCTTCATAGGAATCATAATTCTTCTTATTCCAGTTAAAGTAATGTCTTTGGTGCCATTCACTTATCCATTCTATCCATTTGTCAATCCATCTATCCATCTATTTTTCTGTATCAAACATCTATAAAACATGGGGCTCTGTCCATGGTCCTAGGTTTACAAAACTATAGTTAACAGTAACACTGCTTTTCAACATATAGATCAGTCTATATAGGTCTCAGGAGGAGACCGCCATACCAACAAATAATCTCAGAACAAAGAGTTTAGCAGATATGGAGGTAGCAGCAAGTGACTATCCTCAGAAAGGGGATCAGGAATCTCTGCAAAGACTAGTTAATGTTTAAGTGAGTATTGGAGAATGAGTTTACCAAGAGAAGAAAGGTAGTACTGCTCTGAAAACAAAACAAAACAAAACAAAAAACAAAAATGCTGCAAGAATGTTAACTATTAAACTTAATAATCTGTTGCTGGACTTTATTCCACAGTATATTTGTACATGTAACAAATAATTCATGTCTGAGATTAAGCATTGTAACATTGTTTGTTAGGGTAACAGATTGAAACTAATACAAATGTAAATTAATAAAGCACTAGTTAAATAAAATTGTATTTCTACTTGATAAATGATACAATTGTAAAAAAAGAATGAGGAAGATCTCTATTTATTGGTATGAAAGATCTTTCAGGATACAATGGTAAGTTTAAAAAGGAAAGGTTAGCTCAATTCACAATAGCTAGCTTGTGGAACCAACCTAGATACCCTTCAATAGATGAATGGATAAAGAAACTGTGGTACATATACACAATGGAATATTATTCAGTCATAAAGAAGAATAATATTATGGCATTTGCAGATAAATTGATGGAATTGGAGAATATCATGCTAAGTGAAATAAGCCAATCCCAAAAAATCAAAAGCTGAATGTTTTCCCTGATAAGTGGATGATGATACATAAGGGGTGTGGGGGAGTGGGGTGGTGAGGGAAGAACGGAAGAACTTTAGATTATGTAGCAGGAAATGAGAGGGAAGGGGGGTATGAAAAATGGTAGAATGAGACAGACATCATTACACTATGTACATGTATGATTACAGGAATGGAATGACTCTACATCATGCACAACCTTAGAAATGAAAAGATGTACTCCATTTGTGTACAATGAATCAAAAAGCAGTCTGTAAAAATAAAAAAATTATAAAAAAAATTTTTTAAAGGAAAGCTTAAAAAATAAATAAATGTTTAGAACAACACCACTTTTTTATTTTAAACAAGGTAAAATGAGATCATATATTTATGTTTGTTCAAATTTACATTAAAAACTCTGAGTCATATACATCTGATAGCAGTGCTTACTGTTGGGTGTGGGTGGGTGACAATCAAAAAGATAGTACCAGTGTGGAAATAAGATTCATTTAACCTTTATAATTTTAATTTTTGAACTACATGAAAATATCTATTAAGAACTGTTTCCAAAGAATGCATTGTACAGAAACAACAAAGTTAGATACAGGGCTCAGGAGACAACACTTTTTAAAACTGCTCCGTGAGTCAGAAACGTGTTGGCAAAAGTA
This sequence comes from Sciurus carolinensis, assembly GCF_902686445.1. NCBI lineage: Eukaryota > Metazoa > Chordata > Mammalia > Rodentia > Sciuridae > Sciurus > Sciurus carolinensis. The sequence goes on along the minus strand of NC_062226.1, from coordinate 55,182,933 downwards.
AATGAGGGAAGAATGTTTTGCTTTACCTCCCTCTTTTGAAGGTGGTATCTATTACATAGGGAGCTAGCTATTCTCTGCAGTTACCCAATATGAGAATAAGCATCTTTAAAAAAACAAACAGACAAATGGAGATTTTGGGCTGGTAGGAAAGCAAAACATTTGAAGGGCAATCCACCATACATATTTGGAAGCAGAATTTTTATTTCTTCATAAGAAATAAGATGTATTCATTCCGTTTAAATATTTCTTCTGCCTTATTCCTAAATGGATTGTTTATTGGATATACTGGGGGGTTAAAAAAAATAGAAATTCTGTCTTACCACTTGAACCACTATAACAAAATACCATAGATTGGGTGGCTTATGAACAACAGAAATTTATTTCTTGTAGTTCTGTAGACTGAAAACTCCATGGTCAAGGACCTGAGGTTGGGGATGCAGCTCAGTGGCAGAGCATTTGCCTAGCATGCACGAGGATTTAGTTTCAATCTCCAGTCCAGGAAATAAATAAAGGGAGGAAGGAGCTCGCAGATCCCATGTCTGGTAGGTTCCTCTTCCTGGGATGGCACATTGCTGCTGTGTTCTTACACAGTGGAAGAAGTGATGACAGCTCTCTAGAACTTCTTTTGTTAGGACCCTAATTCCCATTTGTGAAGGCTCTGCTCTAGTGATCCAATCACCTCCAAAGGCCCCCACCTCCAAATATCACATTGGTGGGTTTCAACATATGAATTTGGGCTGGCGGGGGGTGTGGGTAACATTCAGACCATAGCAACTGCATATCCTAAAATCATTTTCCAATTTAAAAAAATGTCCAGGGTTGGGGATTAGCTCAGTGGCAGAGTGCTTGCCCAGCACATGCAAGGTTCTGAGTTCAGTTCTCAGCCCTGGAGGAAAACAATCCTCTGAAATATTGAACTTTAGAAGCCTCCCTTGTAAAGCACAAGATACAAGACCCAAAACTTACTTTCCCCAGGCTATTGGCCTGCAAGGGTCAGGGTCAGTTTTATTTGTTTTTGTTTTGCTTTGTTTTGTTTTTCATCCTTCTAAAACCCAATGCACTCCTCCTTAAAAGGAGAATAGTCTCATCTTAGACGTTCCATGACATCTGATTATTATAAATGTCATTCAGACACTCAAATGAAAGAAGATATAATTAAATAAAATCAATATTCTTTAAATTAGTGTTTTTTCTGACAGTTTCCATTCATAGTTTTAAAACTTTATGTTTTCAATTCACCAAAGGATGACCAGATTTGAGGAGACTGGATTATTCTATCAAAATTCAGAGGAATCTTTGTGTTCATAGATGGTGTTGTTTCTGACTGTCCTTACTGCCTTTCTTCCTTTCAGGCTGGTGGGGCAGTCAATCATAGTGCCCAATTATGTGGCCACAAGGTAACCTAGAACTGGCCAAATGTAGTTGCCCATTCCTAAGCCCCAGTCATTTATTCAAAGAAATGGGATAGTTGTGATGTGCATCTAAGTTGGATTAATCATCTTCTTGGATTTTTGCTATTTGGAAGTAGAAGAGAAGAAGACTTGCTTCTTAGTTCACAAAATCTGAAAGGACATGACTACAGGACAGTCAGCAGCCATGTTTAATATATGTTCATACACTGTAAGTTTGGAAGGCTACTCCAAATGTTTAAGAAGTAGCCAGATACAGTGGCACACATCTGTCATCCCTGCAGCTCAGGAGCCTGAGGCAGGAGGATCACAAATTCAAAAAACTGGAAAGAAATTTAGTAAGGCTGTAATCAACTTAGGGAAAATTAAAAGAAACAAAAAAAATTTTTTTTTAATGTTTGTAGTTGTAGATGCCTTTATTTTATTTGTTTTGTTTTTATGTGGTGCTAAGAATTGAACCCAGTGCCTCACACATGCCAGGCAAGCACTCTGCCACTGAACTACAACCCAGTCTCTGAAAATTAAAAATTTTTAAAAAGGGCTGGGGATGTGGCTCAATGGTTAAGCACTCCTGGGTTCAATCCCCAATACCCCCACCCCCAGGAAAAAAGTTCAAGAGTCATTTTATGCTATTGGCATTATGAGTAATCTTTTTAAAAATCCTTGGAGGCTGAAGATGTAATTCAGAGAATTCATAGGTAGAACATTTACCTAACATGTACAAGGCCTTGGGTTCTATCCCCAACACCACAAAAACAAAATAAAACAAAAAAATCAAAACTTTAATTGGCCTATGTTCATTTTTCTTTTCAAATTTGAAAATAAATATCAGAGTGCAAAGGACCTTGTTCATAGCAGGTACCAGTGTGACTTTTGAGGTGCTTATGTGTACAACCAACTTCTTAAGTTTGGAAAAATATGGAAGAGTACAAACTGAAGTGGGGGAAAGATTGCATAAGACTGAAGGACTGTAATTCAAGAATCTTGGAAGTTCTGAAGGAAAAGAGAAAAATATGATCACATGTTAGTTAGCTGGAATATTACTAGCAAAAGTGCAGAAAAGGAAGCAGGCAAAAAAGTCACCCTGACTGGGACAGGGAGTGAGGGTCAGAGGTGGCTAGGTAGGCCCCCAAACACAAGATTTCTGTCCAGGAGTCCTGAGACTAAGGGAGGAGCATTAGCCAGGGAGAAGGGGAAGTGGCAAGGGTGCCTCTTTCGTGTGGAGGCAGTGGAGAGAGGATGAGCGCCGGAGAGGGAGCATGCTGTGGATGTGCATGTACTGTCTAGTTACATGCCTAACTGCTTTCTCCGAGTACCTCTCTTCCTGTACACAGACACCTTTCAAATGGAAATTTCCTTTCTAAAGGGGCAAATTTATAGTTTATTGTTAGGCAATTAGGAGAGAGTAAAAAGTTTTCCCTGAATCTGCTGATTCTCAATTGCCTTTAGCTCAAAAAAATCCCATGCTCAAGTGGTACAATTTGGAGCGGGGTGGGGAGCATGCCTTGATACATTAGAGACCAAACCTGGAATAAATTTGTTACCAACCTAGGTCATTTTGCCTGCCGAACAATATGCCAGTCACTGAAACAACTAGGTTTGCAAAAGAGAGTTCATTTATTCGTGAGGCAAGTCAAAATTTAGATGGAAACCCAAGTCTTAAATCTTCCTCCCTTAGGATAGGGTTTATGGGTATTTATGGGATAAAGAAACAGGGTGGTTTAAGGCATAAGGAAAGGTGATTGAATTTAAGGAAAAGTGAAGCAATCAGTGGTCTGTGCATGCATAATCAAATGTTATGCTTCTTCATTTGACATATTTTCAAAAAATGGTGGCTTTGGAACTGGCAATGTAGCTCAGTGGTACAGCACTTACCTAGCATGCTTGAGGTCCCAGGTTCAATCCCTAGCACTGCCGAAAGAAAGAAGGAAGAAAGGAAGGAAGATGGGGCATTAGAATACTTTGAGGCATTGGGGGGTGGGAGGGTGTATGGAACATTATTGAAGTGAACCAAACAACTTCCATTTTGCTTTCTGACTCCATTTTGTGAAACTTATAAAAAACATGTTGCTTGCTGTGCTAGATCAAAACAAAATGTGTGTGTAGTGTTAAGATAAGTAGAGTGACGTGCGGTGACGTACAGAGTGACTATGCAGTCACTGAGGAAAACATTTGGCAGTTTGTTTACACCAAATTTACATTAGTTTTAATGGTAAAACTGGTAAAAATATTTACTAGATGAGTTTGCAGAATCTAGGATTTGAAAAACAAATTATGTAATGCGTGAACTTGTTTTGATGTGACTATATAAACTGCAGACTGATTCGGAGCGAGCAGGCACTACTCCATCGACAGAGTCTGTCACTATGTCCCACTGACTAGTGATATGATAGTACTCCCCAGCTCGAGGCTCCCAGTCACTGCATGCTGTTATTTCGATTGCTGATTGCTGTTTGCTGTGAACCGAGCATCAATAAAATCTCACCTGAGGACCAACGACTGACTACGTGAGTGTTACTTTATTCCTACCCGGTTCCCGAACCAGCACAGGCCGCAAGTGTCTCGACGTGCTCGTGACAGAGGGGGGCAAGAATGGAGGAAGGAGGGACTGTATAGAGGGAAAAGAGGGGTGGGAGGGGTGGGGGGGAAGGAAAAAATAACAGAATGAATCAAACATCATTACCTTATGTAAATGTATGACTACGCAAATGGTATGCTGTTACTCCATGTACAAACAGAAACAACATGTATCCCATTTGTTTACAATAAAAATAAATTAAAATAAAAAAAGACAAAAAAACAAAAAAAAAGAATGCTTTGAGGCAGAGTTCTAACCTTCTGACATCAAAAAGTGTACAGGCAAATGTGAAAAGTTGGTGCTTTTGACTAGTTTGAGCTACCTCCAAGTTCCTGAAAAACAACTTAGGCACTTGACTAATATGTCAGAGGTGTTATCTATAGAAAAGCTAATAGGAGTTTATTGCTTAGCTTGTTGATATCTAAAATTTGTTAAAGTAAGTGAAGTTATACAGTTTATTCAGGTCTTCCCTTGGTTTCATTAGGGCCTCCTGAGCCTGGAAATAATCTCCCCCCAGGGATAATCAATCCCTAGAGAGAGTAAAGAACTTTCCTTTGAATGTACCTGTCATATGCAAACCAACAATCCAGAGTCCACTTCCTTATCTCCTCATTGGTCTCTCACACTCAGGGCTGTGATTCCCCTGCCCTTTTCACTCCAGGGCAGGTACCTGACATCCAAGGCGACCCATATGCTCCAGAGTTTGCTGAAATCACTCAAGAGAATCCTAAACCCTTTCACCTTGCTTCATTCATTCCCTCCTATGGAAATCACAATAAAGGCTTTGGCCCATGTTTACTCTTACTCCTAATCAACAATGGTGCTTCTGCATGTCACCCCTGCATGGCATGGCATGGCCTGGCCTGGTCTCTTAATCTTAGGAACTGAGGAACAAACCATCTTTTAAGTTGTCTCCTCTCAGCTGTGACCTGTGTGGCGAGGGAATAAGTAATCCTCAGTGGTTTGGGCCAGCTGGAAATAAAAGGCTGGAAAAGTAGTATTAAGAAAGAAATAAAACAGGGCTGGGGAGATAGGTCAGTTGGTAGAGTGCTTGCCTTGCGAGCACAAGGCCCTGGGTTCCTAATCCCCAGCACAGCAAAAAAAAGGGGGCGGGGGGGCCCAAGAAATACATATTGAAAGCAGGGGCTTGATGGGTGGAAAAGACTCGATGGGTCTGATCCTAACAAAGGGGAAAAGCCCAAGAATGCTTTATTTATAGTGAAACACACCAAAGGAATTTATTGTGAGGAATGGTTCTTCAAGATAAACAACAAGTGAGAGGCTGTGGGGAAGTTGCCCTGATTGGGGACTTAGCACTTGAACAGTGATTCTTCCTCCTGCAGGCAGCTGTCCCCTGAAGGTTATTTAGGCACACTGGTAACTCTTTTACCCCAGGGCAGCAGGCATCTGAATTCAGAGCTATCAAACCATAAATTCCATACCAGGCATGGAATCTGTCCCATTAACAGTGACCACCTCCAAGTGACTATGTCTTTCAGAACCGCTGTCCTGAGAGGAGCCCAAGAGGGTAGTCTAGCTGTCCAAGGCTATGGAGTTCAAAGCAATGATTCATTTGCTGCTTCCAGCCGTCTCCTGGATCTGTTCAACTTCACCATACCCAAATAATAAAACATTTCAAAAGTAGCTACTTATTTATTGTTTCTCATATTAGAACTGAGGGAAAATCTGAATAACCATCTAGTTACACTTATTTTTAGTCATTTGCCTTTATCTCCTATTGTAGAGATCACCAGGTTGTACTCTCAGAGCATGCTATGCCACCATTTTCTGAACACATGTGTACTATGAAGTGTTATGAAATTCAATTACACATGTACATAGCACTTAGCCTTAAGACCAATCCCCTCTCCCCATTCCTCAGACTACCCTGCTTCTCGATCCCATAAATACCCATAAATCCTATTCTCAGGGAGGCAAATTTGAGGCTTTTTTGGTCCCATGCAATTGGTGCCCTCATGAATAAACTCTTTCTCTTTAGCCAAACTCATCATCTCAGTGATTCACATGCTGTGCAATAGGCAAAACAGGTCTGGTCCAGTAACAATTAATGTCAAAGTACCAGAAATGCATTTGTATCAGATGATAACCAAAGTATAAAATAAACATTCACAAACCCATACTTGTTAGCACAAAAAGACTGGGACAGATGCAAACTTCATGAATCATCTCAGTTGTTTATTCAGGAACGAAGTTTCACACGGGATGCAGGGATGAAATGGCGTTGGTGGACCCAATTCCCTAGTGGAAAATGAGCCACTGAACAAAGAAAGGGATTGGGTTTACATAGGTTATTTTCGAAGGGTGGTCTAGTGAGCATTCCAATTTGGGCACTCAGGAAAAAGGTTTGTGAGAATTTGAAATTTTATTTTACTGGGCAATATTTTTACTTGGAGAAGAATTGAGAGTCTGGGGTCAGCATTCAGAGTTTATCTCTTTTCCTTGAGGGTCCCATTCTACTGTCACTGGGAAAGGACGTATCTGGAGAAGGGTCAATGCTTTGACTTTCTTTCTAGGGATTGTTTCGTCATTGGGAAAGAATGCACTAAAAAAGCTATCAGTGTATGACTTTCTTTTTCACTTCCTTTTCTCAAGTCTCACTGTTTTGGGTTTTTTTTGTTTTGTTTTTTTTTACCCGCCCCCTGCCCCATTTTGGACTAGCTTCTGCATATCAGAGAAAACATTCTATCCTTGACTTTTTGAGACAGGCTTATTTCACTTAGCATTATAGTCTCAGAGGCAACTTTGACAGCTCATGGGTTCCTATTCCTATTCCTCAATACTAAGTCTTTTCTTTGATAAGGAGAATTTGGAAATCAAAAGCCAGATAACACTCCAGAATCTTTTTGGTTTGTGTCACTACTCAGAATTCCTGACTCTAAATACTACACCAGTATCTCAACCCAGTGGTTGGTTCCAGTATCCCTAATTAGGAAATCTTAGGGTTTTTCCCTCCCTCCCAAATTGGGACAAAGTTCACCTAGAATTACAGGGGACTCTATTCATCTTGGGACCCTGGAACCTCTGGTTCCAGTGCCTAGTAAACCCCCATTTGTCAAATATGCTATGGGCCAGAAGATGTCTTTATCATGATCTTTTCCCAAGAAGAAGCAGCTCCTGATAAAACCTAGCTGACTGCCAAATTGTCCTGATTGCTGTTGGTGCTTACCACTAATCCTTCTTTCCTTATGAATGTATGAATCTCTGCCATTCATACTTCTCAAGTTGCTACTCCCCAATGCAACATCACACAGTGACAATGAACCACCTTCCCCTGCTATGCTCATTGTGATCCTGCTCTCATCCACTGCTGCACAGGAACCTCTCTGAACTCTACTCCTGAAACCAATGTTACTAATCTCCAGAGATGTATTGGACCAAATTCTTCCATCTGAAGCATGACCTCATTCTCTGGAGTGAGAGCTCCCCCTGTCGAGAGTTTTGGACCAAGTGTTACAGACTATGAAGACCGTCTTAAGGTCGCAAGAGAATCCAACTCAAACTAGCTTGCTTAATTAAAAAAAAAAGTCACTAATGAAGCAGTTAAGAACATGCCACCTCTAAATGTGCCTTTCTGGAATATTGATTATTTTAAGTTAAAGGTACTTGAAAAGGTGCAAGAATATTGTGACTTCTGTTTCTTAAAAGCATAAAATGAAATTTCCATGTGACATGCATGCATGATTTTGTTGGGATGAACCCAACTACTATTTATAACTATAATGCTCTAATAAAAAAGTGTTCATGTGAAAGATGTCCTCCCCCCCACCAAAAAAAAGATGCTCTCCCCTCAAAAAGAAAGCAAACAAGAAAGATGCTTTCCCTACATCAGAAAGAAATTTTTATTCTTCTAATCAAGGATAGGGAATTAAACTGAAGGAAATTTGTACAAACCAACCTTGTTAAAAACTCAACCTTATCTTCTCAGTCATTCTCTACCCAACTAACTCTCCTAGCCTGAGTTCCTTTGACTTGCCTTGTAGCATTTTCACAGTTTATTACTCTTCGTCTATCTCATTGCATAAGCACTTAACTCTGTCTTTGGATTTTCATTTTCTTTCACGTATATATACACATGTATATATGTAAAAAAAAATACGCTTTTTTTTTTTTAGTTGTTACTGGACCTTTATTTTATTTATTTATATGCAGTTCTGAGACTCAAACCCAGTGCCTCACACATGCTAGGCAAGTGCTCTACCACTGAGCCACAACCCCAGCCCTGGGTTTTCATTTTCATACGAAAGTTCCCTTGCCACATAAAACTTGTACTAAGTAAATCTGTATTTTTTTTTTTTCCCTGTTGATATTTCCGGTGTCAATTTAATTCCCTAACCCAGCTGAAAAACCCTAAGAAAGTAGAGGTAAAATTTTGCCTTCACAACTTATTTGGAAGTAGAGTGGAGGAGATGGTCTCAGCCGCAATAGCCCCAAGTCACTTGGCTTCTTTCTCCACTTTCTGCCTTTGCTTGTATTAAATTCTTGCCTCTCCCTTGTAACTCTTCTATTTGAAGATACAGGCTGTGTCTTAGGTTCTAAGAAGTGAGGAAGAGCTTCTTAGTTTACAGGTAAAATCTCAGAATATTGTGATTGGTTCTAGTTGAGTCACTTGCTCATCCTTAGACCAATCACTGTGGCCAGAGTAGGAAGAGTTATATGTTTGGCAGCCCCAGGATGACCAAAATGAGTAGGGAAAGTCAGGACTGAGAAATAGTGCTAAGACAGACTTTTACAGATGTCTCCTACAACAATGTACATACTACAACATGGATAAACCTTGAAAGTATTTTGCTAAGTGAAAGAAGCCAGTCACAAAAAAAGACCATCTATTATATGATTCTATTTATATTAAATGACCAGAATAGGCCAATTTTAAAGACAGCAGAGTGGTTGGCTTCTGGTGGAGTCATTGGATTGGGAGTGGTGGCCACACTCCATAGACACTACTGTGCCTGTGTGCAGCAATGTATATGTATACACGCGCACGAACATGGGGCCTTTGGGGGGAGCAGGAGCTGGAGGGCTGGTTCCCAATGACTCTCAGGCTCCAGGGCGGTTACGGCAGCAACGAAATCGCGAGCACCAAAATCGAGGAAAAGTCCGGTACCCAACTGGGCCCGAAGGAAGCCAAGAGCCAGCTTGTGGGAGTGGCTACATAAATGTCGGGGCGGAGAACCAACCAGACCAGCCAGGCCCAAGAGAATCGCTGCACCCCGCGTGGAGAACAATGCACAGGGCCCTGCCCACCAAGCCTGGCGAGGCCGCGCCCGGAGCCGCCGCCGAGCCTGCCGGGAAATGTAGTGCGAGCAGCGGCGCCCGCACAGCGCCGCCGCTTGCCGACTGGGAGCGGAGCACGACTACAAGTCCCGTCACGCTCCGCGAGGCTCTGCTCGCTAGACTTCTGCAGGGAAGTGAGTGCGGCGAACATGGCTGAAGAGTGTCCGGGCGTCCCAACGTGCAGTGGGGTGGGCGGCCGCCAGGACCTGGACCCCAGCCCTGGAGGCTGCAACTTCCCAGAGTACGAACTTCCCGAGCTAAACACGCGCGTTTTCCACGTGGGCGCCTTTGGGGAGCTGTGGCGGAGCCGTCTGCGCGGGGCCGAGGACTTGTCGCTAAGGGAGCCTCCGGCACCCGCGCTGCCCGGGAGCCGAGGGATTGCTGATTCTGATCTGGAGGATTCCGCGGTGGCCCGGGATCTGGGCTGCAGTCTGGAGGCTGCGGCCGAGCTGAGGACGGTGTGCGGGTGAGTGCGGGTCAAGGACTTAGCATCTTGTCAGGCGGGGTACTGACTTGCCCCCACGATCCCCTGGGACTCGGCCTGCGGAGGGCCTGTGGTTTAGACCTGCGATCGGAGGACCGTCCTTGCAAAGCTTCAACCCCCTGGAACCTTCCTGGAACCCCGAGAAAAGTCCCGGAATCCGAATGCATACAGTTTCTTCGAGTTAGAGTAAAGGAACAAGACAGCAGCATAAACGTCTAATTTTTCTATTCAATGATTTTTAAGGTCCTGTTAATAAAGAAAAGCAGTCAGGGTAACAGCCACGGTTATATGCCACAGACACTTTGACAGTGGAAGAATCTGAAGTAGTGATGAGCCTTGAGGGGACTTAATCAGAGAAGTGTTAAAACTCAACTGTGGTCTGTTTGGGGGACCTTTTCTATTACTGAAAAATTACCAAAAATTTCCTTATGTGGGGTGAAAATATAAAAAATAACTTTTAATGAGCTCTGTCTTGACCTACCAGGACTGACTGCCTTCATTTTAAAATATCCGCACAGAAATTATTGCCTTGACTTCCTGCATCCTCCGTGTTGCCTGCTGAATTTTATCTGACCTTTTAATTATTCAGTGATGTATTTAGGGCGTGCTCTTACTATTGACAAGATGCTTGGGTGACTTTTTAAAGTTTTTATTTTTTCTTTTTGTCTCAGTCTTGATAAACTGAAATGCCTTGAGGAAGGTGAGGATCCAGAAATTATTCCAGAAGATACTGACCTGGTGACTTTGGGGTATGGATGACTTTGCCTATGTCATATATTGTTTATTTTTAGGTGCGGAGGCACACATACTACCACCAGTGCATATGCTATTCATTTAAACATTTTTTGAACATTATATTTTGAAAAGTTAATTAGTAATTTAGAAAGTTAATAAGTAATATTATCCATATATCCACCCAGTAAATTCAACTACTGTTACCATTTGGCCATATTTGCTTTGGCTGTGTATGAGAGGCAGCTATATGTCTTTTTCTTTTGCTATACCATTCAATAAGTTGCAAACATTATGATAATTTACCCCTAAGTTTATAAGCATATAGCCCCTATAAGTGTCGTTCTCTTACATAATCAGGGTGGTATAACACCTAAGAAAATTAACAGTAAGTGTATAGTCTCTAATATCCAGCCCACTTTCAAATTTGTATTTACTTAGTGTATTTACAAAGCTAGTTAAGCTGCTTAGATTTGGGGTGCAGGCTAAATACTCTGAAAGTGTGTCAGTATCTGTGGTAGAGGACTAGTTATGGTTTTTTAATCTTTGACAGATCCATATTTTTGTGAAATATAATTAAAATGAGTGTTTTTGGTTCTTTTTAACGGTCCTGGGGATCAGACAGGGCTTTATGTATGCTAGCCAAGTGCTCTACCACTGAGCTACATCCTAGCCTCACAAGACGAAAAACAAGTTCAAATTTTTTATCATTTTTTAGGGGGGAAGGCTATTGAACTCAGGGACACTTGACCACTGAGCCACATTCCCAGCCCTATTTTGTATTTTATTTAGAGACAGGGTCTCACTGAGTTGTTTAGCACCTGGCTTTTGCTGAGCCTGGCTTTGAACTTGTGATCCTCCTGCCTTAGCCTTCTCAGGCACTGGGATTATAAGTATGTGCCACAGCACCCAACTCAAAGTTTTTATTGTTAATGAAATTCAACAGACATAAAGTTACTCTCAGCTTGTAATGAAAATTTCTAAATGCTTACTCTCCTTTTCTATTCAGATTGATAACAAATAGCCCTCAAATCACTTCCAATCTGCCAGCTACATTTTGAGAAGCATTGCTCTATGATAATGCTATAGAGAAATTGTGTATAATAGTGAAATTTGTAACTGCTAGTTCATGGCCCACTGATTTATACCACCTCAGCTATGTTTTGTCATCCTTCATCCTACCCATTCTGCTGCCCCTTAAGTATTTAGGCAGTCATTTCAACTCTGCCTTGGTTTCTTCTGTAACAATTATCAAATCTGTTTCCTTGATCCCTACTACTAGTTTTTGCATTAATAATGCTTGGAGTACTATGAAAGACTTCTGTCATCCTAAATCCCATCATTTTCCTTTTTGATTTATCCATAATGCTATCACCTGAGCTTGCTATTTATGTAGAAATGCCAGTGTCTCTACATCTTCTGTATGAAAAAAATTCAGACACCTTTATCTAGATATTGAAGCTTTTCACAGATAGTATCTCAAATGCGTCTTCCCAGACTTTTTTTTTTTTTTAATTTTTATTTTGAGACAGTGTCTCACTAAGTTCCTGAGGCTTTCTTTTTTTTTTTTTTTTTTTTTTGGTGCTGGGAATCGAACCCAGGGCCTTGTGCTTACAAGGCAAGCACTCTACTGACTGAGCTATCTCCCCAGCCCCTCCTGAGGCTGACTTGAACTTGCAGTCCTCTTGCCTCGGCCTTCCTAGCTGCTAGGATTATAGACATGTGCCATCAAGCCCAGCCAGATTTATTTTCAACCACTTACTCTCTCAAATGGCTCAGGATGCACATGACCTCTTTCTCGTCTGAAACCTACTCCATCTTTAAGACCCTGTGATTCCTTTCCAGAGCATTGCAGCCCATCCCTCCCTTAGGAAATTGGTGTGTTTAAACTGCCTTGAACTCTAACATGTCTAAAGTCTTGGGAAACTCATGAGAGTGCAGACTCCTTCATCCATGCGTTGTCTTAAGCCTACTGTACTGCCTTGCTTCAGTTGTTCTGTAACTATTGTTGATTGATTAGTTGGATTTGTCTAAAATGTCCATCTGATTGTGTTACTTCCTGGTTCAAAAACTTCTAATGCTCTTAGGCTAAAGTTACGAGTCCTTACGTGGCTCACAAAGGCCTGATAGAATGGATTTTGCTGATCTTTTCATTTAATCTCTGTGGTATTCCAGCCATATTGTGCTGTGTTTCTGTTCCTTGGAATGTGTTCTCTCCCTCTAGGTGTTTGCCTAGAACAGTTACTCTTCCTTACCCTCCTGACCTTGCTGACTTCAGCTCATCCTTCAAGTCTTAGCTAAGTACCAAGAATCTATTCATTTGCTTGTATAAATTTGTGTAGCACCCCTTGCCTCTCTTTTGAGGTACTCATCACATTTATGATACACTTTTGAAATTTTTTTGTCCTAGCTATGCCTAAAAGTTCCATAGACAGGTCCAGGGATACAGATCAATGGAAGAGTGTTTGCTTAACCTCCTTGAGGCCCTGGCTTCAATACCTAATATAGTTTTTTAAAAAGTTCTATAAGCTATATCTGTCACACTTATTGCTAGCCCCAGGTCCTAGAACTGTGGCACATAAAAGGGAGTCAATAATTTGTAGAATCAGTGGAATAAATGAAACTTTCATGTATGACTGTGAAAGTGAATTTTAGAAATAGACTGAAGAAAAATGGTTGGTGATAATCATAAGTGAAGCAGAATTTTTTTTTTACTATAGTTAACCTGTTAATTGACTTTAAAGTATTTTATTAAGCCATGTTAAATAGCAATGTTAAGATTATTTAGCACATTGCTTCCTCTGCTTTCCACTGCTAGGTCACATGGGTCTCCTTCATTGTCTTCCAGTCCCTCCAGTCTTAGGTTATGTGGGTCAAATTATATATATCATCTAACATAAAAGGCATCAGTGGAGTACTCAGCTGGGATTGTTTTGATGTACTGCAAAGCCATTGTATTTTAAACTTGTTAATATTAATCTTAATGATCCTGTAAAACATTAGACTTGTGGCAAAAGCCATACTTGTGGCAAAAGCCTAAATCTTTGTCTCTTCCTCCTCTAAACCTTCCCTTCTCTACTCTACCAAAAACTTAATATAAAAAAAACCTTGAAACAAGTAAATTTCTGGTGCCCCCACCACCACCCCACATCCGATGTAGGAACTACTTGACTCAATTTATGCATATAAGGGGGAAAAAGGTAGTTGTTAGAGATTTGATTCTTTGATACACTCTCTTTTAATCTATAACAAGTAAATAACTATGTCCAACATTTTTGAAATTTTTTTGACCACTTAAAACAGAAGATTTTAATTTTGGGGAGTCAGAGAAAGAGAATTGCTACTATGTACCTTATGCTATTAAAATTTACCTGTTTCTCAAGAGCTTCAGCACCCTTACAAGTAAATTTTTTTTTTTTTTTTTTGACTGGAGGTTTAACCCAGAGGGGCTTTATCACTGAGCCATATCCCCAGCCCTTTTTTCATTTTGTATTTTGAGACAGGATCTCGCTTAAGTTGCTGAGGCCTGGCCTCAAACTTGTGGTCCTCCTGCTTCTGCCTCCTGAGCTGCTGGGATTACAGACATGCATCATTGCACCCAGCAAGCACCCTTACTTTTAATCGATAATAATCTCAGTTAGATTATTCTGCCCATCCCCCTCACTTCTGTGGCCAATAAAGCACTATTTACTGATCCAGTATATACTGGGATATATACTGAACCAGTAAAAGATAAAGGAGTCCTGCAAGAAAAAGAGAACCACAAAATTGGAGGCCTTACAACTCTTGGCCGATAACCAAAACAATCGTGAACAACTTTTGAAAACCAAATTCTTGTATATCTGGACTTTGACAGAAAAGAACACTATTAAATTGGGAATCTTGTAAATGACTCCCAAGTATCACTGAAACAAACAAGAAGAAATAAAATCCAAAGAGGACTTACCGAAGAAAATCGGGAAACAACTATTTATTCAGATCAACTTCTTTACCCCCAGAAAATAACCAGCCCAGAAGCAAGCTTAGGTCTATACTCAACACAATTGAATATACTCCAACAAGCTTTTGAGGGTATAGAAACACCCTGAAGTAGAAATTTTAAAACTAAGTGGAAGGAAATATAAACAAAGTAGAAATGATGAAGAAAAGGAGAAATGAAAAAATCGATGACTTATAAGAAAGAAATGAAAGAAAAAGGTAAAATTATAAGTAAATAAGTTATAAGATACCCAAGAGAGATACTCAAATGAAAATTTAATAAGAGTCAATAAAGGAAGGCACTAAAACAACCAAGAGAATTGAAAATTATATACACAAAAAAAGGAAAATGAGAAAAAATGTTGAGAATGCAAGACAGGTAAAGATGATATATTATGAGAGTCCCTGGAAAAGAAAAATAAAGCAGTGGACCAGAAATAATGTTTAAAAATAGAATCTAAGAAAATTTTCCATAAGGGGAAAAAAAAAGCTAAGTTTACAAATTGTAAGGCTCACTGGGAGAAAAATTAACCCAGAATTATCAGCTTGAAAATATAGCTTGGTAAAACTTCCATATTTATCAGAGATAAATATAAAATCAAGAAGACTTCTAGGCAAAAGCAGAAGATAACCTACAAAGTCAAATTTACAAAAAGTAGATGTTTCAGAGCAAGACTGCAGTGTAGCATTATATTTTAGAACACTCAGAATTTTATTTATTTTTGTTTGGTTTGTGATGCTAGGGTTTGCATCACAGGGCCTTTCACATGCTAGCTAAGTGCTGTGCCACCGAGCTACACCCCCAGCCATTGAACTAAGTATTTTATATTCAGTTGAGGTATATAAAGTATCAAAGGTATGGAAAAAGTTTTTCAACATGCAGGAACATGAATAATTGCTGCAACATTTCCGAGGAAAGACAGGAGGATGAGTCTCATCTATTAATGATTCAGAATTTTTCAGCAAATGACTGATAAGGTGAGGATAAGGGTACGATGGTTTAAGTATAATATGGCAACTAAAAGAATGGGAGAAGTAAAGAGGCTAATGTGTTGGGTTTAAAATAATTCTGAGGGGATGGGGAGAAACTTAACTCAAAGAGGCTAAAAATAGAGTTGGACAAAAGTATGTCAGAGGGGCTGGGGATATAGCTCAGTTGGTAGAGTGCTCGCTTTGCAAGCACAAGGCCCTGGGTTCCATCCCCAGCACTGCAAAAAAAAAAGTATGTCAGAGACCAGACCCAATGCTCCAAGGCCTTGAAGAAAGACAAACTTTCATCTTTTTGATGGTATTGGGGGTTGAACCCAGGGCTACATGCATGTGAGGCAAGCACTCTACCATTGTGCTATATCCCCAGCCTGTCTATTTATTTGTCTATCTTTTCATGTAAGGTCTTGCTAAGTTGCTCAAGCCGACCTTGAATTTGTGATCCTGCTGCAGCCTCCCTAGTAGTTGAGATAGCAGGTGTGCGCCACTGCACCCAGTTCAAGAAAAACTTAATTAAAAAAAAATAAAAGGAAAATTTAATTGTTTTTATGAAGTAAACATGGCACTGATGCTTAATCTAGATGAGGATAGTACAGTGAATGAAAACTTGATACCAATATTACTCAGTGCACAAAATATCATATGAGTGAACACCATATTAAGACTATGCCGTTTCCAAGTGGGATTTATTCCAGGAATGGAAGTTTGGTTTAATATGAAGACATCTAAGTCTAAGGAACAAATCATTTATTTTCAGAGATGCTGAGAGAGCCTTAAAAACATTTAACACCATTCTTTCTAAAACACTCAAGGAAATAGAAATTGGAAGGATGCTGTTCTGACATGGTAAAATATACGTAACTTAGTTGTAAACCAAGTATCTTATTCTAGACAGCAGTAGTCCAGGAATTTCAACTAAGATCTGAAGGCAACTATCTCCACTACTTTGCAACATTGGTATTAGCCATGCAGTTTATTGGAAAAATCAATTAGGTAAGAGTAGGTGAAGAAGTAGAAACTCCATCTGCTGACGAAAATCCCAAAGAAATTAATGTTAAAACTAAATTAAGCAAGGAATTTAGTGAAAGAGCAGAATACAAAATGATGCATATAAATCAATAGCCTTGCTGGACACAGTGTTGCATGCCTATAATTCCAGCTCCTCAGGAGGCTAAGGCAGGAGGATCACAAGTTGAAGGCCAGCCTGGGCAACTTAGTGAAACCCTGTCTCAATAAATAAGAAGGGAATGTAGTCGAATGGTAGAGCATTTGCCCAACGTTTGTAAGGCCCTGGGTTTGATCCTCAGTATTGCAAAAAAGATAAGAAAGAAAATGAAAAAATAGCCTTTATATACTGAAAAAATATAACTAGAGGACATAATATTAGAGAACATTTCATTTACAATTGCAAAAAAAAGTCAAATACTTACAAATACATTTAACAAGAAGTATATAAAATTTATGTGAGGAAAATTTTAAGATACCCAGAAGACTTGAATAAATTGAAAGAGAATTCCCAGTTCTTGGGTAGGAAGACTAAACCCTTGAATGAGTCAGTTCTTTCTGAGTTAAAATTCATAAACTTATAAGCCCAATAAAAATATTATTAATAATAAAAGTTATTTAATGGAGTTAGACAAGCTGATGATAAAGTTCGTATGGAAAACATGGAAGAAGACCTAAGAAAATTTGGGGTGGGGGGGATTATAAGGAGTAGTGGTTTTACTAGATAATAAAGTACACATAAGTCTTTTTCAGACAGTGGGGACTGGCTCATGAATAGAAAAACAGGATAGCACAACAATAGCAAGTCCAGAGATAGTAAAATACATAAGAAAGTTAAGTATGATGCTATACTCAAGAATGCGCTCCAGGCAGGTTAGCAATCAAAATATAGAGAATGAAACATACAAACCTCGGTGTAATAAAACTGATTGAAATTCAGAGGAATTTTTTTAATATCTTTATTCTGTTTATTTTTATTTGGTGCTGAGGATCGAACCCAGTGCCTCACACAAGCTAGGCAAGTGCTCTACCATGGAGCTACAACCCCAGCCCTCAGGTTAATTGTTACAATTGACTACCTAATACTAAAAATCTTTTTCGTGGCTAAATAAACAAATAAAGTCAAAAGACAACTTCCAAACTTAGAAAAAAATATTTATAACATACACCATAAATAGCTAATCTGGGCTGTGGCTGTGACTCAGTGGTAGAGCACTTGCCTAGCATGTGTGAGGTACTGGGTTTGATTCTCAGCACCACATATAAATAAATGAATAAAATAAAGGTCTATCAACATCTAAATAAATATTGAAAAATAAACAGCTAATCTCTCTAATATGCGGAAACTTAAAAGTTGAGGGAAAAAAGACATAAACTAATAATTCATACACACACACTGCGCCCCCCCCACCCATACACACACAAAAAGATAAAAATAGGGGCTGAGGGTGTAGCTCGGCGGTAGAGCCCTTGCCTTTCGTGTACAAGTCCATGGGTTTGATTCCCTGCACCAAAAGTTTTAAAAATAAAAATGACAAAACATTTTTAAATGTTCTATTTACCACACACATTAGAGAAGTGAAAATTAAAATTGCACTGTGTTGCCTTTACTAGTCTATCAGTGACATAAGTTTAAAAATATTTAAAAATATTTTGACAAGGCTATGAAAACAGGTGTTTTCAACTATTGCTGATGAGATTGCAAGTTGGTCCAGCCCTTCTCTAGAAGTTTCGTAATGTGTCACAGAATTACCTCTAGACTTCCCTTTTGACTCAGCAGTGCCACTTATAGCAATCTATACTGAAAATATCCCTCCAACAATAAGAAAATAAATGTGTTTGAGGTTATTGTTTGTGTGCAGTTACAAAATATTTGAAAAAATTATCTCCACGTACATAAAAGAACGTGGAGATCCACACAGTGGAATATCCTCCAGCTATAATAAAGGATGAAGAAGGATGAACTCAGAGTGATTTCCAGGACATACTAGTAAGTGAAGAAAGCAAAACCCCAAAGCATATGCCACCCTTCATGCAAAACGATGATGTGCTGGGTATAATTTATTGGCTCTCATCTGCAAATTTACATTTTTATTGCCTGTTCTGTAAAAATAGACCTTGACCCTTTAAATATTTTTCCTTTTCAAACTGGCACATTGTTAGGCTGTGCCAGTAAAAGGCAATGAAGAGACCTTGGGGCACTTGAGGGGTCTGACATGCTGGCTCAGCAGGATCCTGCAGTGCACATAGCCTCCCAGTGCCCAGCCCCTGCAACATACTGCAGTTTTTCCCTGCCACCCACTCCCTTAAACAGTTTTTCCTAGCACCATTAAAGATGGATTTTCAGCAAGGTCCACTGATAGAGCACTGCAGCAACTTTTTTGGCAACTTTTTTTGCCATTCGTTGAGTCATACCCAGGTCCCCTCTAGCAGGTCTGGATCTTAGTCCTTAGGGGAGAAAAGGACTTCTTGGGCCTTCTTTCTCAGCCCTAGGGGTAGGGTATTCCTTTTATCTATAATTCCTATATTCTTTAGAGTTCCCTTTTCTTCCTTGCAAATATCTCTTTATTCCAGTCTTTTGTTAAAAATAATTCTTTAGATTAAGCTTTCTCTCTTCAAATTACTGTTCAGTTTATTCCTCCTAATTGAGCTCAGAATGATACAGAAGAAGCTAAAATAAACAGATAACCTGTTTATTTGAACAGAAGAAAGGGAAAGAATAAACCAGAACTATAGAGATTGACTGCTTATAGGAGATGGGTGGGAAAGGGGCAGAAAGAAGAAAGAATGTGGAATCAGGTTAGTAAGAACAAAGAGGGCTTGACATCTCTGACTCTTTAGTACCACAGCAGTTTCACATTTCACATACCCCAGAAGTAATCAGACAAAACCAACCAGGATGTGGGGGGTGGGGAGGCGGGGTGCAAATGGAATAGAAAAAGCCTGACAAGTGAGCCTAACTATTGTAAATGAATAACATGACAACACTGCAGAGGTGGGGAAGAAGGAAGGATTTAATCTAGGACATAAGGAGATCTCCATGCTGATGTAAGACTGAAGCCAAAAAGAATTGCTCAAGAGCTAGTGTTTCTTACAGGAGTATAGGTTAGCAATCCTATAACTACTTCATGGGATTTATTTTACTAGAATTGAACCAATAAGTAGATTGCCAATCATGAGAGCTGGGTTTCTCTCTAGTGCAAAAAGAAGTTAAAAACAAAGAAAGGGTGAAGGCTACAACAAATCCTGTGATTTTAGTTTGGTTTCCCTCATATACACATCCCAGACTGGGGATTGGGCCTGGGGTGCTCTACTATTGAGCTACATTCTTGGCCCCTTTAATTTTTAGTTAGTTTTTGGTACTGGGGATTGAACCCAGGGGCACTTGATCACTGAATTATCTCTCTAGCCCTTACAATTTTTTTATTTTGAGACAGTTTCATTAAATTGCTGAGGCTGGCCTTGAACTTGTGATCCTCCTGCCTCTGCCTCTTTAGTCACTGGGATTATAGATATGTGCCACCATACCTGGCTTATTTTTTAATTTTGAGACAGGAACTTACTAAATTTCCCTGGCTGACCTCAAACTTGTGATTCTCCTGCCTCAGCCTCCACAGTAGCTGGAATTACAGTAGCCACCACACCCATCTCTTGATTTTAAATATATTACAGAAATAGTTATTTGTATATGCATGAGTCAGCATACATATGTATGTTTTCTTCCTGTGTCAGCTGAGAGGCCTTAGGAGCAATGACTTCATTAAGGAGAACACTTAGTACCCTGGTACTTGTCTTTTTAACAACTCTCTCCAGTAGAGGAACTATTCATAGGACAGGTGGTTGATTCCAGGATTAAGACAGGAAAAATACAGAATGAGTCTTGGACATCTGGTTTCCCAAAATAAGGAAATGCTTGAAAGATCAAGGCCTTGAGCAGAAGCCAACCTGAAGGAGCTCCTAATGTGACCAAAGCTGAAATAATTTGAGAATTAAGTAATGATAATATTAGATTTTAGCCTATTGAATAAAATGGTATTCTATATATTTGCAGTAATGATTAAATAAGTAAAGGGGGAGAAAAAGGTCTTCATAATAGAATTTCAGTGATTAAAAGTAGAATGAGGGAAATAGAGAATCACCTTTAGGCATATACCACAGTAATAAATGCTGCAGACACAATCTAGTGGTGAATGCCAGAATTCCTGGGTGAAAATTTGAGGAGAGGAGATTTGCATTGTCTTGAAGTTCTCTCCCTTGAAGTATTTATCAAGTTCAGAGAAAAGAAAGTGTCTTTTTAGTGGAGAACCTAGCAGACAGGAACTTAACCAAGATAAACATCACTAGCAATATTGATGTGTCACCATCACAAACCTCTTGATAAACTGCACTGAGGAGGAGATTGTCATTCTGTGGTATTCTTGCCAGAGATGTCAGATTTACTCCACAATGAAACCCAAATCCAGGGATATTCTCTAAATTGATGAGAGTTCTTGGAAAGTGTCAAGAACGTGGAAGACATGGGGAGACTGAGAAACTGACAGACTCAAGGGGAGGAGGGAAAAATAAGTGATGCTACATGGGATCCTGAGTAGGAATCTGGAATGGAGCAGCAGGTAGGCATCGAATTAAATTGTATGAAGTTTGGAAAAGGTCTATAGTTAATAATGTTATATTAATGTCAATGTCCTGTTCTTGATCACTTCTCTGATCATATAGGATGTAAACTTAGGGGAAGCTGGGCAAGAGATATAAAGGAACTCTGTATTATTTTTGCAACTTTTCTTTGTCTAAAACTAGTCTACAATAAGAAGTTAAATATTAAAGATGTTTTTGAAGCCTCAGGAAAGAATGTTGAACCTTGATTTTTTTGTATAACAACAGGGTTAGAAAGAGGTTCTTGGAACATCGGGAAGAAACCATAACGATAGATCGTGTTTGCAGACAAGAAACATTTGCATATGAGATGGTAAGATTCTCATCTTTTTTACCTATTTCCCATGAAACATGCAACTATCATTGGATGCTATTAATAATGACTGTATGGTAGCTTTGTATTAGATGTGCTTAGTTGAAACACTCCATTGAGACTAGGAACTAGTTAGAGAAAAGGCCTCGAAGAACTCAAGTAACCACATATTTGATCTGTCAGATCTCTCCCTTTAGCTCAGCTTTTGGTTTGGTCTTACTCTCACATACAAGGCTATATTTCTGCCTTTTTTACCATCCTGTTCCTAGACTTTTTGTTCTGTTTCTGATTTTACTTTAACCACATTCTTAATCCTAATCTTATTATCTCATGTGTAAAGCCCTAAGAAAAATTTAAGAAGATGAATATTGAGAAATTAGAGGCTACTAGACACATTGAGCTCAGAACCTGCCATGTGCCAGACCTTGTGCTGGGCACTTGATAGTACCGAGGGCAGGAATTCTCTCCCACTTTTTAAAAAGTTATGGTAGAATTTAACATTAACATAAAAATTATTGTTTTAACCACTTTTAAGTGTTAAATAAAATAAAATTAAGTATATTTCACAATAGTATGTAGTCATCGCCAGTATTTCCAGAATTTTTTCATCACCCCAGACAGAAATTCTGTACCCACTAAGCAAAATTCTCGTCTCCCCACAGCCCCTGGCAACCTCAATTCTCCTTTCTATCTCTATGAATTTGCCTATTCTAGACACCTCAGTTAAATGGAATCATACAATATTTGTCCTTTTCTATATGGCTTATTTAGTATCATTTCTTTAAAGTTGTGCAGCATACTTTGCTTTTAGTGGCTGAAGGTACTATTCTCTTGTATGGATACACCAAATTTGTCAGATATTGATGGACACATGGGTTGTTTCTACCTTTTGGCTGTTGTGAATATTGCTGCTGTGTACATCAGTCTATAAGTATCCGAGTCCTTCTTTTCAATTCCTTTTGGCATATACCCAGGAGTAGAATTGTTGGGTTATATGGTAATTCTATTTTTCAATATTTTTAGGAACCCCAAACTTTTCTGTAGTAGCTATACCATTTTACATTCCCATTAACAGTGAATGAAGGTTCCAATTTTTCCTTACTGTATCCTTGTCAACACTTCTTTTTTATAATCGCTATCTTAGTGGATATGAAGGAGCATTTATTGCAGTTTTGATTTGCATTTCCCTAATTAATAATGATGCTGAGCATATTTTCATTTACTTTTTGGCCATTTGTATATTTACTCTGACAAATACCTAGTGAAGTTATTTGCCCATGAGAGCTATCACATTGTTGAGTTGTAAGAGTTCTTTTATAATCTGAATAGATTATAAAATCTAGAATGTTACCATATTCTGATTTGAGAATAGTTTCTCCCCTTCTTCAGATTGTCTTTTTACTCTTTTGATGTCCTTTGACGTTTTAAAATTTAATGAAATTTCAGTTTATCCACGTTTTTTTCAATGTCTGTGCTCTTCGTGTCTTGTGCTTAAGATAACATTGCCAAATTTAATTATCATGAAGATTCTCCTGTTTTCTTCTAAAGTGTTCTAGTTTGAGCTTATTAATTAGGTCTTTGATTCATTTTTTAGTTCATTTTTACATGTGATGTAAAGATTTGCCTTCATTCTTTTGCACATATAAACCCATTTTTCCTGGGACCATTTGTTGAAAGAAACCATCCTTTTCCCTATTGAGTGATCTTGGAATCTTTATGAAAAGTCAGTTCTATATAAATTTCTTCTTTCTATTCCATTTGCCTGTGTGCCCATCCTTATACAAGAACTACGCTGTTTTTATTACTGTAGCTTTGTAATAAGTTTTGGAATCAGGAAATTTGAGTCATCCAACTTTATCAAGATTCTTTGGGCTCTTCAAGGTTCCTTGAAATTCCTTATGAATTTTAGCCTAGGTTTTTCTATTTCTGTAAAAAGTACCACTCAGATATTGATGGAATTTCATTGAATCTGTAAGTCACTTTGGGCTATTGTTGTCTTAACAATATGAAGTCTTTGAATCTATGAACAGAAAATGTCTTTCTGTTTATTTAGGTCTTTAATTGCTTTCAGCTGTGTTTTGTAGTTTTTAGTGTACTCCTTGGTTAATATGTTGTTTTCATTACTATAATGATATCTCTGAGGCAGATGAACTTTACAAAGAAATGATGTTTGTTTAGCTCAGGGTTTTGGAGGTTTAGCGGCATGGCTGTGGCACTGTTCTAGTCAAAGTGTGTCAGAATTCAATGGCAGGAACATGTGCTGGAGCAAGTGATCACATTTCCAGACAGGAAGCAAAGAGAGGCTGAGTAGGGCCCAACTTATTGTTTTTATAACAATTTACTCAACAAAAACTAACCAGGCTCCCACAGAAATGCCTTAATGCCTTCAAGAGCATAACTTTGACTGCCCATAGGACCTCCTACTAGGTCCCATTTTCCAAACTTTCCATAGCTCCTCCTCCTTAGGGACCAAGCTTCCAACTTGAACCTTTGTGGGACACTCAATCTTGTCCAGACCATAGCAGTTAAATTTATCCTTGAGTATCTTTTTCTTTTTGATGTAAGTGGAATTGTTTTCTTAATTTCTTTTTCAGATTGTTGATTGCTGGGATATAGAAATAATTCATTTTGGTGTGTTGATTTTGTATCCAGCTTCTTTTATGAATTTGCTTATTAGCTGTTTTGATTTGTTATTGGTTTGTGTGTGTGTGTCTGTGTGGTGTGTGTGTGTGTATTCCTGAGTTTTGTACTTCTACGACCATGTCATCTATAAACAGAGATAACATTATTTCTTCTTTTCCAATTTAGTCACCTTTCTTCCTATCCTTCCTCACTGCTTTCCCCGTCCTGTGGCTAAAGCTTGTTGTTTAAGAGTGGTAAAAGTGCACATTTGTCTTGTTGCTGATTGATGTTACAGTGAAAGTTTTGTCCTTCACCATTGAATATGACGTTAGTGCTGGTTTTTTATCTATATATGACCTTTTGTGTTGTGTTGAAGAAGTTCCCTCCCTTCTCTTCCTCTTCTCTTTGATTTAGTATTTTTGTTGTGAAAGAATGTCAGGTTTTGTAAAAGACTTTTTCTTCATCAATTGAGGTGATATGCTTTTTTCTTGTTATTCTGTGAGTGTGTTGTACTACATTCATTGATTTGCTAATGTTATACTTCTCGCAATCTGAGAACAAACCCCACTTGGTTGTAGGGTATGATCCTTTCAATGTACTTCAAAATTTGTTTCTAGTATTCTGTGGAGGATTTTTGCATTTCATATTCATAAGGGATATTGGCTTGTCGTTTTCTTTTTTGTGGGACCTTTGGCAATGGTGTCAGGATAATTCTGGCCTCATGGAATGAGTTAGGAGGTGTTCACTCCTTTTCAGATTTCTTCTGAAGAGCTTGAGAAACATTTGGTATTAATTCTTTAACTATTTTGTAGAATTCACCTTGTTAAGTTATCTTGTCCTGGACTTTCCTTTTTTTGGTTGTAGATGGACAGCATGCTTTTATTTTGTTCATTTATTTTTTATGTGGTGCTAAGGATCGAACCTAGCGACTCACACATGCCAGGCAAGCAGTCCACCACTGTGCTATGACCCCTGATAGTTCAGACTTTCCTCTTATATCCTTTTTCTGCCAGACATGGTGGTGCACATCTATAATACCAGCCGCTCAAGAGACTAAGGCAAAGGACCTCAAGGCGCTTGGTGACAATTGTCTCAAAATAAAAAATAAAAAGGGCTCTCGCAAAAGAGGTGAAAGACCTCTACAATGAGAACTACAGAACACTAAAGAAAGAAATTAAAGAAAACCTCAGAAGATGGAAAGATCTCCCATGTTCTTGGATAGGAAGAATTAATATTGTCAAAATGGCCATACTACCAAAAGTGCTATACAGATTCAATGCAATTCCAATTAAAATCCCAATGATGTACCTTACAGAAATAGAGCAAGCAATTATGAAATTCATCTGGAAGAATAAGAAACCCAGAATATCTAAAGCAATCCTCAGTAGAAAGAGTGAAGCAGGGGGTATCACAATACCCCATCTTCAACTCTACTACAAAGCAATAGTAACAAAAACGGCATGGTATTGGTACCAAAATAGAAAGGTGGATCAATGGTACAGAATAGAGGACATGGACACAAACCCAAATAAATACAGTTTTCTCATACTAGACAAAGGGGCCAAAAATATGCAATGGAGAAAAGATAGCCTCTTCAACAAATGGTGCTGGGAGAATTGGAAATCCATATGCAACAGAATGAAACTAAACCCATATCTCTCACCATGCACAAAACTAAACTCAAAATGGATTAAGGACCTCGGAATCAGACCAGAGACTGTGCATCTTATAGAAGAAAAAGTAGGTCCAGAGCTTCAACATGTCGGCTTAGGACCAGACTTCCTCAACAGGACTCCAATAGCACAAGAAATAAAAGCAAGAATCAATAACTGGGATAGATTCAAACTAAAAAGCTTTCTCTCAGCAAAGGAAACTATCAGCAATGCAAAGAAAGAGCCTACAGAGTGGGAGAAAATCTTTGCCAATCATACTTCAGATAGAGCACTAATCTCCAGAATCTATAAAGAACTCAAAAAACTCTACACCAAGAATGCAAATAATCCAATCAACAAATGGGCTAAGGAAATGAATAGACTCTTCACAGAAGAAGATCTACAAGCAATCAACAAACATATGGAAAAATGTTCAACATCTCTAGTAATAAGAGAAATGCAAATCAAAACCACCCTAAGATTCCATCTCACCCCAATTAGAATGGCGATTATCAAGAATACAAGCAACAACAGGTGTTGGCGAGGATGTGGGGAGAAAGGTACACTCATACATTGCTGGTGGGGCTGCAAATTAGTGCAGCCACTCTGGAAAATAGTGTGGATACTCCTTAGAAAACTTGGAATGGACCCACCATTTGACCCAGCTATCCCACTCCTTGGCCTATACCCAAAGGATTTAAAATCAGCATATTACAGAGATATAGCCACATCAATGTTCATAGCTGCTCAGTTCACAATAGCCAGATTGTGGAACCAACCTAGATGTCCTTCAATTGATGAATGGATAAAGAAGCTGTGGTATATATATACAATGGAATATTACTCAGCCATAAAGAATGATAAAATTATGGCATTTGCAGGCAAATGGATGAAACTGGAGAATATCATGCTAAGTGAGATAAGCCAATCTCAAAAAACCAAAGGACGAATGATATCGCTAATAAGTGGATGATGACACATAATGGGGGGTGGGAGGGTTTAGTGTTAGGGTTAGAGTTAGGGTTAGGGAGGGGGGCAAGAATGGAGGAAGGAAGGACTGTATAGAGGGAAAAGAGGGGTGGGAGGGGTGGGGGGGAAGGGAAAAAATAACAAAATGAATCAAACAGCATTACCCTATGTAAATTTATGATTTTACAAATGGTATGCCTTTACGCCATGTACAAACAGAGAAACGACATGTATCCCATTTGTTTACAATAAAATAATAATTAAAAAAAAGGGGCTGATGGTGAAACTCAGTGGTAGAGTGCCCTGGGTTCAGTCCCCAATACTGCCAAGAAAAACAAAGATCCTTTTTCTGTGAAATCAGTAGTAATGATTTTAATAGTTTGAGGCTTCTTTCTTTTTTTCTTAGTCAACAAGAGTTTTTCAAATCTGATGTTTTCAAAGAATCAGATTTTATTTTATTTTTGTTGTTTTTTTCTATATCATTTTCTGCTTTGTTTCATTTATCTCCAATGTATTATTTCATTTTTAATCACTATTTTTTTTTAACTTTCAGTTATAGATGGGCAATACCATATTTTATTTATTTTCATATGGTGCTGAGGAACGAACCCAGTGCCTCACACGAGCGAGGCAAGTTTTCTACCGCTGAGCCACACCCCCAGCCCCTCTCTGCTATTGTTGATCTGTATTATTTCCTTTTTATTCTCTCTCTGCTCTTGTTAAATGAAGAGTTCTGTTTGTCTTATTAGGTCAAATTGTTCAAAGTGTTCAGTTCTTCTACTTTATTAATCTGTCTTTTTTCTGTCCATTTTTATCAGTGAAGTATTAAAATTTCTAAACATTATTGTAGAACTGTTTCTTCAATTCTTTTCTTTTTTTTAGAAACAGGGTCTCACTAAGTTGCTGAGGGCCTTGCTAAGTAGCTGAGGCTGGCCTCAAACTTTTGTTCTCCTGCCTCAGCCTCCCAAGTCACTGGGATTATAGGTATGCCCCATTGTGCCCAGCTGGATGGCACCTTTATTAATATATAATGCTCTTCTTTGTCTCTTATAATCTTTTGGCTTGAAGTTTGTATTGTCTGACCAAAAAAAAAAAATACAGCCAGCAACAACTGTCTTTTGGTTATTATGTACATGGGGTATCTTTCTCTATCTTTGGAACTTTCCAATCTGTATCTAAAGTGTCTTCTAGAGAGCATATAGAAACAATGCTTTTTTTTTTTTTTTCTTTGTACCAGGGATTGAACCTAGGGACACTTAACCACTGAGACACATCCCCAGCCCTTTTTTATTTTTTAGTTAGAGACAAGGTCTTGGCCAAGTTCCTGAGGCTGGCTTTGAACTCACAATCCTCCTGCCTTAGCTTGAGCTGCGGGGATTACAGGCACGCACCACTGTGTCTGCCAGATCAAGGATTTTAAATCCATTCTACCAGTCTGCCTTTCTAATAGGAAAGTTTGATCCATTATATTTGAACTACTTACTAATAAGAAAGGCTTTACTTCTGCCAGTTAATTATTTGTATGCCTTATATATTTTATGTATAGGATTTTTGTGGTTTGCCATTTTGATTCTCTGCTTTTCTGTTCTGTAGGTATTTTCTAGTGGTTACCTTAGTGATTATAATTAAATCCTGAGTGTGTGTGTGTTTGTTTGTGTGTGTGCACGCATGGTGTCGCACTGAGAATCAAACCCAGGGTCTCTACCAATGATCTACATCCCCAGCCCTTCTTAGGTGATTTGTGTACACATTGCCAGCAACATTCTATGAAATAAATATATTCTGTTTTTCATAGAAGATGAAACTAAAGCTTAATGTCAAACCCAGAGCTGTTTAGTAGCTCTTGCTACTAAACATTGTACCGTATTACCTCTTATCTGAGTTACAGTATCTGATTTCAGGGTCTTATCTTTTTTCTGCAGGAATCACATGCGATGGGGAAAAAACCTGAAAATTCAGCAGACATGATTGAGGAAGGAGAACTTATCCTATCTGTGAATATCTTGTATCCTGTTATATTTCATAAGGTCAGTAGTAAAACCTTTTAGATTTCATTGATAATTATTTTTGGATTATTGTGCTGGGGACCGAACCTGAGGCTCTGCACATGTTAGGGATGCACTCTGCCACCGAGCTATACCCCTCGCCTCTCTACAAGTCACTTTTCATAAAGGGTTTAATTATTCAAAGAGACATTCCTTAGGGTTCAAAATACCTTTATTTTATTTATTATGTGGTGCTGAGGATGGAACCCAGGGCCTCATGCATGCTAGGCAAGCGCTCTACCACTAAGCCACAACCCCAGCCCAGGGTTCAAGCCTTTTTTTTTTCAAGCACTCTACCAACTGAGCCATATCCCCAGCCCCCAGGATTCAAAATAAACGCAAGTGTATACTGCCTATCAGACATCTTATTTTTAGAGCTGACAATCCGTATTCTTGGATTATTTTGGTTTTAATAAGGAATAACAGAAATAAGGTCAAATTTCAGACAGTCTATTGATTATAATTACTGGATTGGAATGCATACCTGATTGCTTCACTAGATGCACCTGAAAGTATATAAATCCACAGTGCTTCTTACTCAATATTTTAAAAAAAATTTTTATTTGTTCTTTTTAGTTGTATATGGCAGTAGAATGTATTTTGATGTATTATAAATACATGGAGTTCAACTTCCCTTTCTTGTGGTTGTACATAATGTGGAGTTTCACTGGTTATGTATTCATATATGAACACAGGAAAATAATGTCCAATTCATTCTACTTTCTTTCCTATTCCCATCCTGCCTCCCTTCCCTTCATTCCCTTTGTCTAATCCAGAGTACTTCTATTCTCCCCTATCCGCCCTTCCCCCAAACACACTCACATTGCGTGTTAGCATCCACATATCAGAGAGAATGTTTGGCCTTGGTTTCTTGGGATTGGCTTCTTTCACTTAGCATGATAGTCTACAGTTCCATCCATTTATCAGCAAATGCCATAATTTCGATTCTTTAGGACTCAGTAATATTCCATTATGTCTATGTACCTATTCAGTGAATTCTTGAGGATGGGGTTCTTCGTTTTTTGTTTTGCTTTGTTTTTCTATTTTTGGTAGTGGGGAGTGAACTGGTGCTCTGTCACTCAGTTTCATCCCAGCCCTTTTTATTTTGAGGCAGGGTCTTGCTAAGTTGCCCAGGTGGGCCTCAAACTTATGGTCTTCCTACCTCAACCTCCAAGTAGCTGAGATTACAGGTGGCATGAGTGTATATTCTTGAGTCCTCAAATAGGTGTGTCCTAAACTTCCATGAGTTCTGATTGAAATATTACTGCACTGCTGTCCATAATGGCCCTTGCATTTAATCCTAGTGACCTGAGAGGCCAGTATGGGAGTATCACAGGTTCAAGGCCCACTTCAGCAATTTAGTGAGACCCCATCTCAAAATAAAAAACTGGGGATGTAGCTCAGTGATAAAGCGAACTAGGTTCAATCCCCTGTACCAAAAAAAAAGAAAAAGAAAGAAAAGAAAAGAAATATTGCTATGCATAAATTGTACTTATAAATAAACAGGCTTTTATGAAGTGTCTGGAGTATACTTAATAGTATTTACCTTGTTTGATTAATATCTCAAATTCCCATTTAAAAAAATGAAACTTTTGGGCTTATAACCTAATTGCTTGACTTCAGTGATATAATTTTTAGGAGAATTTAAAGACAGAGGTGATAGATGTGGCAAATGAAGTTATAGTCTGTAGGCTCTTAATCCTTGAGTCAGTTTAGTGGCAACATGGCCATACGCTTAAAGTAGAAGAGTGCTGTGGCCAAGTATTGCAATTGTACCCATGGAATTTTAATTTGTGGATGTGATTGAGAGAGAGATAAAAGCCATAGAAAGATGTTTATTACTCACATTTCCTAAGAGGAGACGGCATACCACACAGGGCTACAGAGGGAAGTACCAGTCTCAGTTCAGAGGCAGAAGGGAGAGGGGAGGCCTAGAGCACAACTTGCAGGGATTTTCTCCAGCCACAGCAAGTTAGAGCAGAGGAAATATTTAGGACTCTCTGGTTTCAGTAATTCTAGTGAATTGGGGGCATAAGCCTGGCCCTTATCATCTGGTGCCTGACCCTGGTTAATATAGTCTTGATTGAAGGGTTACTCAAAGGAGGTGGTTTTGGAATATGGGCTATGAACCACGGGGGAGTTGTAAGCAACTTTTACCATTAGTTTGGTGCTGTGATTCATGGAAATGAAATAGATAAATATACAGTCTGAGAAAACAGAACACCAGGTTATGAGGATTAAGAAAATCAGGAACTTAGCCAGGTGCATGTCTGTAATGCCAGCAACTTGGGAGACTGAGGCAGGAGAATCAAAATTTCAAAACCAACCTTAGCAACTTAGAGAGGCCTTAAGCAACTCAACAAGACCCCATCTCAAAATCAAAAATAAAAAGGACTGGGGATGTAGCTTAGTGGTTAAGCGTCTCTAGTACCAAAAAAAGAAAAAAGAAAATCAGTAACTTCATTTAGATCTGTTCATGACAGAATTTGTGGTTTAATTGCTTTTACTATAAGTGGACATTTACTTATTTACTGTTTGTCTTTTAGCACAAAGAACACAAACCATACCAGACGATGCAGGTATTGGGCAGTCAAAAGCTTACGGAACTGAGGGATTCCATTTGCTGTGTCAGTGACCTCCAGATTGGTGGAGAGTTCAGCAACACTCCTGACCAAGCCCCTGAGCACATCAGCAAAGTAAGTGATTGCCGCCGCCACCCCCCAAAAAACAGCAGTGAACTAGGGAAGTGGTGACCTCTCTGGCAGGGTTCTCATCGGCGCTTTCTTTTGATTCCATCAAGCTCTGCCCTGTCTTTCCTTCCCTTCATCATCAGAACTTTTTCACAGAAGAGGTGATATTGTTTTGATTTCCTCCTCTCTCATTTATTTCTCATCTATTCTAAGAACACTCCTCCTCACTATAGCATTTTTGTTTTTGTTTTTGTTTTTGGCACTGGGAATTGAAACCAGGACTTCGTGCATGCTAATCAGGTGCTCTACACTGAGCTACCCAGCCTCACTGTAGCATTTGACTTTGCTGTTCACTCTCTCCTGCTTCAAACTCTCGGAATTTCAGTCTGTCATAACTACCCTTAGCATAAGATTGGAGTCCATTCGAGAGCCTCAATAGTTAGTACTCCATCTTCACATTTCACTGAGTATAAAAGGGCCAGTCAGTACAGTGACCAGTACCACACAGGAAGATGATAGATGGAGTTGGTCCTTGATGGTGTTTGTCCTGTGGTACTCTCCACAGGACAGAGAAACCTTGGGTACCCCTGGAAAAGGAACAAAGTGACAAGCTGGCTGCCCACAGAATTTTCATTGCTTACCTAAGCAAGATCTTTCTGCCTTTCAGCATTAGAGCACAGGTGAGCTAATTCTGTTACCTAATCCAAACCCAGACTTAACTGGCCACTGAAGGAGAGAGAATCTCTTCTGTAGAATTGTAAAGAGGCATTTAGAACAGCCAAGATGAGGATAGAGTTTGGATGAGAACCAACACAGTGTCCTGTTTGCTAGTTCCTTTTCCACCAGCCACATCAATTTTTAGCTCTTCTTAGTTTGACATATAAGGCCTTTTAAAATGACAATCCCCAAATTAACATTCCATATTCCTCATCCCCTACCTCTGCATCTTGGGCTTCATTCATTCACAGTGAATTTGTGTGTCTTCATAAAACATCTCACTTTGTTATGCCTCTGGGTCTTTCAACACCTCCATGCATCTGGTGAGTTCTTACTCATATTTCCAAATCCAGCTCAAATTCACTACATACAGCTTTTTTTTTTTTTTTTTGACAATCCTCTCCTTGCTCCTCTACACCTTTTCATTTGTGTTCTGCTCATATTACAATAAACTTTGCGGGTTTGGTGTGTGTCGATCTGACCCACACACTGGCTGTCTTCCAGTCTTTTCAGTGACTGACATGGAGACTAGCATCATGTCTCGTTACAGATTAAACTTAAAATATTTTTGAGTTATGTTGAAATTTTTTGAAGATATTTCGGTTCTTCAGTGCTGCCATTTCAGTGCTTTTAGAGGTAATCAAAATGAGAATAAGTGGAATTTCAAGATTGTGCATACCAGGAAATATGAGATTTATCTTTTGTTCAAAGGAGAAGCAAGAAGCAAATCTTCTTCAGAGTTTCTTAATCTTTCCTTCACAAAGTGTAAATACAAAGTGATAAAATCAATTTAACAAGAAAAATCTGAATTCATCCTTGTCATTTCAACCTTGTCATCAATACACAGAGTAGTTTGAGTCAGATCTGGGAATCAGTTTTAATCTCCATGAAACCATGGAGATTGTTTGCAACCAGGCTTAGTCAATTTATAGTTTGTACATTGGTGCGAATGCCTTGTTTTCTAAGCAGGGGCTAAATGACCTATGGTTCTGTTTAAAAGTATTTACACATCTACTGCTGTATTGTTTCTGCTTCTTCCATCTGGTAAGATAATAAATTCTTTTATTGAGCTAAGTATATGAGAATTACCACTATTTTACAGGTAAGGAAGAGTTCAGAGTACTGTTATGAGTCACCCTAGTTCAGTAAGCAGCAGTGGAAGCTGAGGCAGATCCCTGTCATTTCTCCTTCAGTGCCCCACGTTCTTTCTTCTTTCTTAGTTTAACATATAAGACCTTTGGAGTTGGTCCTTGCTGGTGTTTGTCCTGTTGCTGGGATTGTGCCTGGTTTTAGATGTCTTTCTCTCCCCTTTTGTTTACTCAGTCCATGAGTGAGATCTTAAGCAATGCTGAGTAGAATACTTCAGAAGACTTCTAGTACATGGACCTCATGGAATCTGTTCAGAGACCTGTTTTGTTTACTTCTGGTTCTTCAGCTATATTTTAGAAAGGTGAATGCTTATAAATGAGATTTTGCTAATGCTTTTTTATTTTGTTGACTGGCATTTGTATTTTATGGAGTTTTTAAGGTTTTTGTTGGAAAGTTTTAAACATACCAACATGAAATAGTATAAAGAACCCTTATGTACCCATTACTCACCTTCAGTAGTTCTCAGTGTCTTGACAGAATTATTTTATGTGTTCATCCCATGGTAATGTAACACCAAAAAAAATTGAGAATAATGGAGTTCTCAAGCTGTCAGTGACAGGGATATATTTGGCATATATTCCACTGGCAACTGTGGAACAAATTAGGAAGCTATAGCTTTTGTAGCTGAGGAAATAAGAATTTTTATTCCAACCAATAAATATTTTTTAAATAAAATATTTGATTAATTTCTTATGTGATGGGACTAGCTAGGAGAGTTTGGTCATTGTCATTAATCTCTTTTAAAGCCTTAAAATGTAATAAGCTTTGCTGTTTGTTTTTGATCCATAATAGTTCAAGAATAAAATAGGTTAAATAAATAACATCAGTGCCAGTAGCCAAATGCACTGATGCACAACTGTAATTGCAGCAACATGAGAGGCTTGAGGCAAGAGGATAACAAGTTTGAGGCCAGCGTAGGCAGCTTTGCAAGACCCTGTCTCAAGATAAGGTCTGTGCTTCTTCGGCACTTCTTTTCTAGGACCATTTCCCTCACAACAGATTATAAGAATATCTCTGAAGTTCTAATGTAGCTGATTTGAATGTTTTCAAGCAAGTAAACTACTAATAGATGACCTGAAATTACATATAAGAAATGACTTTGTCAAATGACCATACTAGTGATAGTTACTTTCTAAAATGAAAATAGTAACCACAGACTTAGGTTACGTTAGATTAATAGTAAGTGACGTTTTTGTGTCCCCCAACCCCCTCGCCCCCTGTGCTGGGTATGGAACCCAGGGCCTCATGCATGTTATGCAAGCATGTTATGCAACTTACTCCAGCCCTTTTAAAAGTTTTTATTTTGAAACGGGGACTCATTCGTTAATTCTCTCAGGCTAGCCTTGAATTTGTGATCTGGTAGCTGGGATTATAGATGTGTGCCTCGTAATTAATTATGTCAGTAGGCTTTAAGTGACTTAAATCACTTAAGATGAACTTGTTTATAAGTATTTTGTAATGAGCAAAATTTTATATGCACCAAACTTGTTACCAGAAGCTCAGTCCTTGTCCCCAAATGCCAATCCAATAATGAGGACAAGGAAAGTTTTATTGCTTTGCTAACAGAGTCTGTGATTTTGAAATCACAGGGGAAACCAGAGGGCTTTGAAAGAGGTGGTTTAAAGGCTACATTTCAGCTTTTCCTTGTTAGGGGTCATGATTCACTTGTAGACTTGAGAGCTAGCCATGCCTTAAGTCTTCTGGTGCCATCCTGAAGTCTGAATTACTTTATTCCTGTGGTGTGTGTGTTTAAGAACAGATACCTTGGCCTAGGCTGGGAAGAAGGGTAATCTTGCTTTCCACCAGGGTTAGGGAGGGAGAGAGGAAGAGAGAAAGGGGGAAAAAAAAAGTGGCAGAGCAGCAGCAAGGGTTATGTTCAAAGCATGAAGTGGACACTCATTACACTTTGCTTCCAAAATAAAACAAGTTATTCTGTCAGAAAGAATTTTTATTTTAGACCCTAGTTTCCCACTTTGAGGGTTTTACAAGTGTACTAAGTAATAATTTGGTGTTGTAGCAGACAGAAATGGCATTAAGTACATTCTGTCTTTTTATCTCCACAACAACCTGTGAGGAATGTGATGGCTTTACTCCTCTTTACAAGAAGAAACAGGGTCAGTGAGATTTAGTGGCCTGCCCAAGGTGAAACAGCACAACCAGTCTTGCAGGAGTGTCTGACACCAATGTAAGATGATGTATAAATGGGGGAGTAAAGATATTTAAGAAGGAAAGATCAAAGCTACAAAGAAGAGAAATTGTAGTATTAGGGTAAAGCTATTTTAATATCTGAAACTTACTCTTGCTTTTGATTCTCACTGCAGTCCTTGTAAAATACCCTAGGAGACAGTATTATTCTCACTTTACAGGTGAGGAAGCTGAAGTCTGTGGAAAGATTATTATGTACCTAGAATCACAAAGCTAGTAAGTGACAGGTTAAGGAAAAAAACTCAGGTCCTCTGTTCCTCAATCAGGGGTCTTTTTCTAAGTATAGATAAAGGACAAATCTGGTTGCATATTTTTCCTAGAAAGGTTTATAAAATACTTATGACCTGGGCCCCATTCTCAGAGGTACCCATTTAATGGTCTTTGATGTTTTTGTGATTCTATTAATAAGGACTGATTGGTGGAAAGTCTGGTAGAGTGAAAGTTAACTATCAAAAGATTCAGACTGATTGTGCCTACTACTGTGGTGCCCAGGGCAAGATTATTTGAAAAATAGAAATCCCAGCAACTCTGGAGGTGGAGGCAAAAAGATTGCAAGTTCAAAGGCATTCTCAGCAACTTAGTGAGCCCTAAGCAGCTCAGCAAGACCCTGTCTCAAAATCAGAAACAAAAAGGACTGGGGATATAGTTCAGTGGTTCAGTACCAGTCCAATCCCCGGTACCAAAAGATAAAAAAAAAACCACCTCTGGCAATAGGGTAAAATTGAAAAAGCCTTGAAAGCTAACATAGCACTTTTTATATAGTAGGTTCCTATTAAATTTTAGACAAATTTATGACCTGAGTCTATCTTTAAAGTTTCATGAAGTTGCTATAATATATGTGATTTTATGCTATATAAATTTTAAATGCTTAGAGCAATTGCATAATTAAGAGTAGGCTTTCTCTCAATACCATTTGTTTTCTTGTAGGACCTATACAAATCAGCCTTCTTTTATTTTGAGGGAACATTCTACAATGATAAAAGATACCCGGAATGCAGAGATTTGAGCAGGTATAGTTTCTAAAAATCATCTCTAAGTCTTTCCTATTTCTAGTTCTAAAAGTAATGATAGCTCCACAAATCCTGTTATTGGTCTGTTAAGGATCTTTGCCAAGGACTTTTGTGAATTTCATATTGAAATTACATGTATCTAAGAAATTTAGGTCCCACTAAGATTAATCTCTGGTCTTTATTTTTAAACTATTTCTTCTGCTTGTTCAGTACATGCGTTTGTCTTAGGTGAATGAATATATAATGGTGTTTTGGTATATAACATAAAAATCCACCTCTAGTACCATTTTAAATAGATCATATTCCACTATCAGTGGCCTCATGGTAAGAACATACATATTTGCATTTTTTTTCTGAGCAGTTAATATAAATGCTTGCTTTGTAGCCCCTGCCTTTCCTACTTTTTTATGGTACAGGGAATCAAACCCAGAGTGTTCTGCCACTAAGCTCTGTCCCCAGCCTTTTTCATTTTTGAGACAATCTTGCTAAGTTGCTAAGGCCAGCCTCAAACTTGTGGTCTGCCTCAGCCTTCCCATTAGCTGAGACTACAGGTGTGTACCACTGTACTTGACTTACAGTCTGGTCTGATATATTTGTTCTCAAACTTGGTCTCAGCTCTCCGTAATAGGGTAAATAATTTAGGTTTCTCCAAAGAGCTATTACTTATGGGTTATAGCTGTATTTATTGTATTAGAAATTATGAAATAAAATATTTAAAGTATTTTATCTTGTTACCAACATTTTTGTGAAAAATGTCATCCAAAATAAAGTAAGAATAGCATTGCTACATATTTTGCATTTCAAGCTTAAGTGATATGTGTCACCCAGCTTCCAGTAAATAGGCCAGTTTTGAGGATAAGAGATGGAATGGGCACAGTATGATTTTGACCTCAGAGACATTTGAGAACTGATGCTCTAACAGATGAAGAAAATTCAGTGTTTGATTCCAGAATATATAAACCAATATGGTCTTCTTGTCAAGGTGGCATTGTCCAATTAATTGGGGGAGCCAGCTGATGTGAAATTTTGCAACTACTAAACCTTTCTTGTCACTTTAATGTTTCTGTGGAGCAGTGATAAATTGTGGCCTTTTTACCCCTCAG
Source organism: Sciurus carolinensis (assembly GCF_902686445.1). Classification (NCBI taxonomy): domain Eukaryota; kingdom Metazoa; phylum Chordata; class Mammalia; order Rodentia; family Sciuridae; genus Sciurus; species Sciurus carolinensis. Next base: position 55,145,337 of record NC_062226.1, on the reverse strand, counting down.
AACTATCATTGAGTGGTCGGAGTCCCATGATAGAGGATATGGAAAGTTTCAGACTGCTAGAATGGAAGATTTCACCTTCAATGACCTGAATATTAAGCTGGGTTTTCCTTACTTATATTGTCACCAGGGAGACTGTGAACATGTTGTTGTCATTACGGATATAAGGTAGGTGGCAGCACTCAGAACATTTTGTTACTCAATTTTCCTTCTCTTTATTTCAAGTAGGTTTTTTTGGTTTGGGTTTTTTTTTTTTTTTTTGGCAGTGCTGGGGATTGAACCCAGGGCCTTGTGTATGCAAGGCAAGCACTCTACCAACTGAGCTATATCCCCAGCCCACAAGTAGTTTTTTTTTTTTATTTAAATAAAAGGAATCATCATTGCAGTTTGGCTTGGGAACAGCAAAAATGTCTCATTTTTCCATGCAGCACCTAATTCTTTGTGTCCATTTGCATCTTAATCTGTAAGATATACTTATTACATGTTTAAAAATCTGTAAATTCTTATGTTTCTTCATTTGTATATAAAGTAGGTGTTTTCATCCATTTTGTGTATCATGTAGGCCCTTTGCTTTATACGTTTTGCAACTATGTGGATATTCCTAGGTTTCCATTTTTCTTTTTATTTCCCCCTTGTGGTGCTGGGGAATCAAACCTGAAATCTAAGACCCTGTCTCTAATAAAATGTAAAAAAGGGCTGGGGATGTGGTCAGTGGTTAAGCACCGTAGGTCCAATCCCTGGTACCAAAACAAAAAACAGAACCAGAGAGAGGGGTAATTTTAATAGTTGATGAATGTGAAGTCTTAAATACCTTGATAAGGATTTAAATTGTGAATTTAAATTGCCAAGTAGTCTGAAATTTTGGAATTCATCTAATATTTTGTATAGCTAAAAATCTCTATTCCTCCTAAGGCTATTCATTTCCTCATTTAGGAAATCTCCATTTAAGAAGGACCAATATGTAACAGTAAGTCCTTCTGAGACCACTTAGTTTTTCATGGAACAGTGATACACCTGTTTTTATTATACCAATAACAGGAATTGATGCTTTCTATAAAGCCCTCCTTCTCCTTTTGGGTCTTAGTGATCAGTCTCCAAAATTTTATAACCCTGTTAATCATTCTCAGGAAGTACTTCATAAATAGTCATGATAAAGATGTGGGATGCAAAACCTGATAAGACAGAGAATTCTTAGAATGGAAAAGTGAAATCCAATACAGTAGATCAAGATTCATGGAGAAAAATAAACCCAAGGAACTTCCTTTTGGTGTTTAACCCAGCTGGATATGTTGTTCCTGTTCAGTCATAAAATAGAAAACCAAGTTAGTGACATGTACATTGCAAATTAAGCATATGAAAATGAGAGATTTGGTAGTTAGACAACAAAATACACACAGGAGTAAATTGTATGATTTAGGTGAATTTAAATATTTATAAATTGCAGCAAAAAATGGAGAAGGTAATTTTTTTTTTTTTTTAATTAGAATGGAAAACATTTTCCCTTGGGAAGAATAATGGTGGGTGAGGCAAGAACCAGAAGAGAACCTCGAATTTATTTGACCTTTAAAACTATAGTTCATTTGTCTTCGGTAATTTATAAGCCACTCTGCCTGCTCTTCCATTCAAGTAAGGGGGGAATGTGCTTGCCTCATGACAAACAATGGAAAGGGGCTCTGTGGTAGATCACTTACTAGCATGTGTGGGAGGCTGGGTTCAACCCCAGCACTGTCTAAAAAAAAAAAAAGAAAGAAAAAGATGGAAGATGATCCACTATTCTGATGGTCTTAGTTTCCTTATTTGATAACCTTTTTTATAAAAACAAATCAAATTTTAGACATTTATGAATTGGTTCATTAACATTTAAGGCATTTACCCAGAGCCATGTAGCTGATTAGTGTCTGAGTAGAGTTCATAGTTCTGACACCTAAAACTAAAATGCCACTGACTCATGCCACCATATACCACGAATGAGATTTGAAATTTTAATGGAGACAACAATAAACACAGACTGTGATAACAAGCAGTTAATTTACTTAAAGTATCAGTAGTAGTTGCTTAAACTATGTTCCATTAAAAGGTAGGTACTAAGTATTAAGCAGAACAAGAATTAGGATGGAATACATTTAAGAGATGCTGTGTACAATAGCTCCAAGAGGGTTGCAGTACCTATTGGTATAAAGGGAACTCATAGGAAAAAACACTTGGCTTATTAATCAAAGTGCTCTCTGAAGTGGGTGACAGACCCCCTCCCTTCTCCCTTTGCATTGCAATGACAGTTAACTTTGCCAACACTGTAATAGCAGTAGTGTCCTAGCTGCCAGTTTTAATGGTCCCCCTCTTGTCAAACTGGGAGTATTTTGTTGAACACAATTTAGTCAAACCTGATAAAACAAGTTTACCTAAATCTTTTAAAAATTGGAAAAATCTATCTACTATGTTTCTAATATTGAGAACAGATAAAATACAGATAAAATGAAAACTTGCACTCTGTCATTTATTTTCCAATAAACAGGCTTGTACATCATGATGACTGCCTGGATAAAACACTTTATCCCCTTCTTACCAAGAAGCACTGGCTGTGGACCAGAAAATGTTTTGTTTGTAAAATGTACACAGCTAGGTGAGTGATACATATTTCTTCTTTTCCTTTGAGAAGTATTGGTTTTTAATACTTAAGTACTTTTTAATTTTGGCGTTTTCCATTTTGGATCAAAGGATTTGTACACTTTGAATTGTAAATAAAGGATTTTATTTAGTTAGGGTGTTGCTGCAAAACCAGTTAGTTTGTTTTGTATTCGAGATTGAACCCAGGGCCTCCCATATGCTAAACATGCATTTCTAGCAAACGAGTGTTTTTTATACAAGGAACTTATGTAATATGTGTAAGTGCAGGGGTGGGTTGGGCTTCAGGCTTGAAACTATGCTGCCTTTTGCTTATAGTTTAAAAAATAAGCTTCATACCAGTTTTTCCTCAATGAAAAAAAATACCATGTTAAAAAATGTCACATATACATATGCAGTGAGATAAAAATAGGGTTTTCTTAAAAAGTTTTTGCTTTATGGGATTCTCTGCATGTTTAGTTTACAAGGTGTTTCTTGCTGTAGGTCACAATAAAAAGAATTTGGAAACTACTCAGCATACCAAGAATTTAGTACCTTAAGTTTGTTTGGGGTTCCCAACCACAATATACTTTTAAAGGATCAGTAGGAAACAACATAAATCAGTTGATCAGATCAAAGTGAAAATCAGGGGATTACTAAAAGCAAACATCCGTGAAATGCAGACTTCAATGACTGCAAAGTCTAATTGTGAACAGTTAACAACATTCTCAAGCCCAAAACAATCTCAGTTAAATAATATTGCACATATTCCCTTTTGTGCACAACCTAGAATATTTTAATCCTCATTTCTAGAGTAAAACATTTGTTTTCAAATTAAAGAGTACTAATTTACCAGTCAAAAAAAGGAATTGTTTTTAGAAGCACACATACTAAAATTAGAACAGTACAGGTGGCACAATAGACAAATTCCATATTTTTCCATAGCATAATAATGTAACTACAGTCTACAACAGTTTGATATATTTCAACATAACTGGAAGAGTCTGAAGTTTCCAAAGTGTTCAAGATATCACATAGATGTTGATTATACTGTACCTGCAAATATGTGCAAATATACATGTTAAAAAATGAAATTTGTAAAAACTTTATCAGGTCCATAGCATTTGTATGTCCCCCCCCCCCCAAGATTGCCTTTTAGAAGAAATGGAACATGTCCACAAATTACCTGGAGGACAGGTTATATGTCATGGCAAATGTATGCTTTTGGGTGTACATTTTTAGATTTATAGTGTTCTCTACTTACCTTTAAAAGACGTTTTACAGAACAAGCAGCATTAATGTTAGATAATGCCTCTTTGATTTAAATAGCATAATAATGTGGGCTGATAATAGTGGGAATGTTGTTTACATATTACTACAGGTCATAAAGTTACAGCATGCTGAGGTGTGAAAAACTTGATTTATAATGACATACGTCTTTTTTTTTAAAAACTACAGATGGGTGACGAACAATGACAGCTTTGCACCAGAGGACCCATGTTTCTTTTGTGATGTTTGCTTCCGAATGCTCCACTACGATTCAGAAGGCAACAAACTGGGGGAATTCCTTGCTTATCCTTATGTTGATCCTGGAACCTTTAATTGAAAAAAGGTCCAAATGTTTAGAAATATATTAAATTATTTCACTTAGTATTTATTCCAGAGTATATTTTTTTATTTAGTGCTTTTTTTACTCATTTTAAGTGGGTTATCTTATCTTTTGTCACATACACAAATTCTGATTCTTTTCTCCCAATCCATGGCTTGCCTATTCATTCTGTATCCTGAGTGTTTTTTTGCTAATGATAGAATCAATGATACATCAAGCGGTGGAATGTTTTGAAAATTCTTTGAAGAATGTGATTGCTACACCTTCTACCATGAGGCTTCCAAGGTAAAGATCCTTTAAATATCTGTAATAAAAATTAGGGAGAAGTTAAAAACAAAGAGTAATTATTTTGTGAATAATACAAGATTAAGAATAACTATTGTGTAATTTAATCTTACAGTGGCCTCTTGTAATGTTAACTTTTATCTTGATATTAGTAAGCATACATTCTTTGTGAGACTTCCTAGATACATGAACAATGAATGTAAAAAGCTCAAGTATGTACACATACCTTCACAGTATTTAAAATGAAGCCTCACTTCTTGAAATTTTATATATAGCAAAAAGGCTGATTTTTAAAATATCAATTTAATATTATGATTGAAAGAAAACAATAGATTTGGTATTACCATGGGGACAGGGAAAGATCAAGACCCAATGGATTGATAGCTCTTACTTATTCATGAGCAATAATAATAGTATGTAACAGTATCCTCAAAAAGAAGGAAATATGGTTTTCTAACCCAGCTACGCCATTCACCTAGTCCTATGAATTAGAGGAAAATTTTTTTGTTTTGTTTTTGAGGTAGTGTTTTGCTATGTTGCCCAGGCTACCAAATTTGAACTCTTGATCCTCCATCCTCAGTCTCTCTCCCAAGTGGCTGGGATTATAGGAGGGCACCGTATACCTAGCTTGAAACTGAAACTAAAGTTTCCTGATCAGAGTATTTTCTGGAAACTTTTTTCATTGGAAAATTTTACATTGTTTAAGACTTTAAGGAATGCTATAAAATAGATATTTAAGTTTCACTTTCTCTCTCCTAGGTTATATTTAAATTCAGCTGAATTGCACATTTCTCTGGATGGCTGAGAAAAAACATTTACCATATAAGTTAAAAACTGATGAAGCCTGTTTCAAAGATTGACAGTGAAGTATGATCCATGGACTTAATGCCACATACACAATATTAAGTCAGTTGTTTTGGCGATGACAAGTACCTGTTTCTGGTATGCCTAGAGGTGTTTTCATTCACTGATTCAATCAGAAGAGGATCAGCATAACTAAGAGGCCCCTCCATGGCTGCCTTACATTGTGCCTAAATTTTTACTTTCCTGCATCCAGTGGTGCCAGTAACATTGAACAGATAGAAATTCTGCTGAAAAATCATAGATTTAAGATAAATGAGTGATTTACCCACTTCTTAAAAGTTCACAGGTAAATATTATTTTACTTTTAATACTGCATTTCTTAAGGGTCTGTTTGCTTTGATTGATTTTCATTTCATACTCTTCACAATAACAAATGCCAGCAATTATCATAATGCATTAATCCATGTGTGATGCCGATTTATTTTGGTAGATAAGCATCAGTTAAAGCAGTACTGTCCTAGAATTCTTGTTTTATCATTTATTAAGAATGTTATTCTGATAGTTCTCTAACTTACCCAAAGATTCGGATAAGTTTCTATTATTGTTTCCTGGTGAAACTAACAGGAACCAGGTTAAAGCACAATTTGCCAGTGTTACTTATCGGTTAGGTGGAAAACCCAAATTCAAGTTTAAAAAAAAAAAAAATTCCCAAATCCAAAACAATCTTTAAACCTATTTCAAGTTGTTAAACACACCACACTTTGCACACCATGAATTACATACGTCAATGGAGAAAAGCAAATAAGAAAATGTCATGAACTAAATTCTAACATAATGGAAGATGAATGCAAAATATCACTACACAGAAAAGCAGTTAACTATTTCTTTTAATATCTTTCACCTGCTTCACATTCCTTTAAGGATTTTGAAACTGCAATTTTACTGGGGGAAAGGTCAGTCATTAGAGTTGGGAGAATTATAAAAGACAAATATAAACATAAATTTCTACCTGTTAGTAGCTTATTCATTTCTTAAGGATTTATAGATGTGTTCACTATTTCTAATAGTTCAACCTTTAATCAATGGAACAAAACTTGTTAGTAAAGTCCTCACAGAACTACAAAAGCAGCCTTTGTTCTTGTCAACATTAGACAGCAAACTTCGTCTTGACCTGACATCTTTAACCAGGTAAGTGGGTATGGGTAGGAACATTTTTAGTATTGTATCTCACTAGATACAATAGCAATTATAAAAGCCTTAAGATACTCTGATCAAATAATTCACATATACAAACTCCCAGTCAGGTTCTGACTCAGGTGGTATAGCTGAGATTTCTCCAAGCAGCTGAGAAAACCTCAGCAATCAATTCGTACTCTTCCAAATGTTATCCAGAGATCGAATAGCACAAAAGGTATTAGTCAGATATCATACATACTTTTTTGGGAAGGAGGCAGGTGCCTAGCTACCTCATTGAAAATTATCTCATAGCTATGGAATTTAAACCAAACATAGCAAAATAAATTGAGCCAATTTGCCTTAAGGCCCTTGATAATTTTGAGAACTTTTTTTTTTGAGTCCTGAGAGTGGCAGTTATCTATGAATTAGCCTATGACAAATTTTAAGGTTAATTTCAAAGGTTAACTGGTTAGAGCAAGGTCAGCCTATGCAAGCAGAGAAATAAATAATCAGAATGCTGCTAGGATCTCCAGAAATTCAATATTCTGTGACTTCTTGGTAAAACTATAAATCTGTTGGGTCACAAGAAAAAAGGGAAGAGGATGAACAAAAAAATATTTCCTTTATCATTTTGTGCTTACTGTTTAGTTAACACTATGCCCCCAAACAGCATCAATAACCAGATAACTAAAAAATTATTTCCTTAAGCTCTTTTAAAACAGCAAAGAAGTAATTTACTAATAAGAGTTTGATAGAAAAATTCTTTAATCAAAACAAGTTTACACATTTGACACTTATGGCTTAACTAGAATAAATCTAAGTTAAAACTGTTAGGACAAAACAGATGACTGGTATATATAATGTAATAAGAGTTCCCTCAAAACAGTGAGTCTTAGCTCCATTGTAAGACTTCTAAAAAGCAAAAATTCAATTATCCAAATAATTCAAATTTTTATGTAGAGACAAAAATAATTATCAAGAGATCAAAACTTACAACGCATGTTACAAACACTAGTACTAAGTCATTTTCCCATATTCATATAGTTTCAAAACCTATCTACCTACCTATTGAAAACCACCAACTGACCTAATATTTAAAATATCTTAGAAATGCTATCCTTTAGTTAACAGACCATTAAATTTTGTGTTAACATTGGTTCATCCTGATTTAGCCCATAAACATCAAAATACAGATTTATCAAAGTACTACTTGGAGCAACTAATATTTCTATTTTTTGTAACCCTGTTACATATATGATATAGAAATGAAAATACAAATTCCCTTCTAATATAGCCACATTTTCAAATAGGTTTCTTTATATAGCATTTATATTTACCACATAAGCATCATGGATTGACTTTCCAATTAAAAAAATACTACTTTGTGACTTCCTTAATGAATGTGACTTAAGACATTTCTCAAAAATAAACATTTTTAGTTTTAGTTACGAGTGCCCTTTAAAGGATCTTAGATGGTTGAACTCTAAAATCAGATTCAGTACTATATATACCCAGTCTGTTCTCTGCAGGAGTTATATGCCTTCACTGAATTCCCAGCCATAAAACTATCTTCAAAAGTTAAGTTGAACCTCATCAGTTTGAAGTCGATTGGATAAAAAGGAATACAGGTGACGCTGGGAAAAAAAGCAGGATAATGGAGCACAATTTAGTCTGAGATTAAAATTAACTTTTGATAAAAAGGTGGGAGTGAGTACTTGTATAGAAGTAACATTTTATCAACCATAAAAATGCTCAACTTCTACAAAACCCACAAACAGTGAAAAGACAGTCTGTTAAGTCCAAGATTTGTAAAAACTATGCACAAAACCCACAGTATTTGGGAAAAGAGGATTTATACAAGTAGCAATTTTAAAAAATGTAACTGTTTTACTACCAATTACACATTAACATACACACACTAATTGAAAATATGCTACAACCATGTCTGGAAAAGCAGTTTAACATTTCTAAGTGGATTACCCCCCAACATTTACTGTATAATGTAGCTGTTAATACTGCACAAGTACAATAGCAATAATGTTTAATTACTTATAAACAAAGATAAAGGGATTATCTCCCTCAAACAAGTTGTAGACATCAAAACCTATGCTTATAAAAATTTAAAACTTTTAGCAATCTAAATATTTCAAAGGAAAACCATTACAAACTTTTCAAATGTTCTTTATATTCCAGGTATGTCAACCTAGTTATCTAGTGTAGAATCCTTCAGAGATATCTCAGTCTCTCTCTCTTCACCAGATGGCCTAAAGAAAAAGGGGGAAAGACAAGTGTGACAACTGGGATTAGGGTTTTCTCCTAAGGAAAAAGGAAGGCATTAAATGTGCACATTTTTTAAATCACCAAAAGATAAAAAGAAAAAACTTTGTTGAAAAAAATTTGCCCGGTTATATCTTCTTCCTAAAGTAATATGGAGATCAAGCACAATAACTCAGGGAAGCATCATAAAAACAGGAAGCCTTTTCTAGCTTTAAACTGGACTCTCTTTTTAAAGAATATGTTCTATCTGTGATGCCAACATATTAGAAGACATCTTAATGAAAGGGTAGGGTGAGGATATACATAGATAAGGATTGCTCTTAATTCCCGAATTTGAAGGAATGCTTGAGTCCACGTCCTTCAAACGAACAAAAATTTGGACAACTACAGTTGCATAGCTAGTTAATTAGGGTGGGATTATAGTATAAAATAATCTATGCTTGTACATCTAATTGTTAATGCACTATATTTTCATAATTGAAGAAAGTATGAAAGACATTGTATTGGTAAAACGCTTGCCTAGGATGTACAAAGCCCTAGGTTCAATCTCCAGCACTGTACCCCAAAAACAAAACAAAAAAATGTGTAGACAGTCCAGGGCAAAATGGCTTTTCGTAGAACTCCTACCTAGCCCCATTTTCTTGAATACAGTAGCACATTAGTTGTATGCAAACTTCTTTGGGATTTTGGTACTGCGGAGTTGAAACCATGGCCTTAGCATGTACTCTACCACTGAGCTATAATGGTATAGGCCAAGACCCTTTACAATTTTCTTACTGAATTCAGGGATTAAGTGATCAAACTCTAACCCCTGCTGGCATTATAGCTTACTGTAGAGTGCTTACCTAGGCATGCATGTGACCCTAGGTTCTACCCCTAGTACTGGGGGGTGGGAGAAGCATGACCCCTTATATAAATCACCCTGGAACAGTACTGTGATTAAAAACTTGAATAACAAAAAAACACCCAGGCACTACTCTGCACACCTATAGTCCCAGCTACTCAGGAGACTGAGTCGGGAGGATCACTTGAGCCCAGGAGTTCAAAGCCAGCCAGGATTTACAACGAAACCCCACCTCAAAACACACACAGACCCATTAAAACATGTCCTCACTTTTTCTTACTGCTGGCGTCATGGTTGTCTTTGCTTTCTTCATTGCTATCTCCATTATGCTGTGGCTGATTATTGTCTTGAGCATCAGATCCTCCATTTAGAGTCTTTGAACCTTTAAAAGAATTCCAATGGAAAAACTTTGTTAGAGCATACAAAATAATACTTTAATCTAAAGATTTAAAATAAAAAATTAAAAACAACCCTTGAGTTTCTAATATTTAAGTCTTTTGTTTTAAACTACATTGTGATTTAGCCATCCCCCAGGATTGGGGTTTGATACCATTTCAAAAAAACAGGAATAAACCTCACTATCAAGTAATATCACCCAAGTCCTTTGTGTGTCTAAGGCACAGAAAACCAGTTACTACATGTATTTATGGGTAAAGGAATAATTGGATTATTAATATGATTTTTTTTCTATTTGTTGCTATTAAGACTAGGTGGTATGGCTTTATCATGACTTATTCTAGTTTTTAGAGAAAAGTGAATCAAATTTTATATGAAAAAGCATACAAAGTAGTATTTCCTAATTGAGATGACTGTCTAATATTTACAATCTTTAAGGAAACATCATCCCCTAATGAGTCAATCTTTAATGCCAATCTTTAAGGAAACATCATCCCCTAATGAGTCAAAAACAAAAAATACCCAAATGCTTTTGAAATGTTTTTACCTTAAACAGATGCAATTAAGATGTTCATTATCATGAAATTGAGGGTGCTAAATGGTTCTATGATTGCTTTTAGACTTCTTCTGAGATACATTCTGAACTATTATGGGTAAAATGGCATGTCTTGAATTTGCTTTAAAATAATCTTTAGGAGTGGCATGGAGAAAGCTTTTAGGGTAAAAAATTTTAATAATCATGTACATTGAATATCTCCTTACCCAAAATGCTTGGATTTTGGAATACTTTCAATATGTATGATATCCTAGGGATGGGACCCAAGTCTAAACATGAATTAAATTTTATAAACACCTTATACATTTGGCCTAAAGGTAATTTTATGTAGTACTTTTTATCATTTTGTATGAGAGACGGTTTGTATGCAATGAGTGAAAGTACCACCCATGTGGATATCTGTGGTGATTTGGCATGACCATCTTTCTTGACTACATTTATAGGTTATAAGCGATCATTTTCTTATTCACACATAAGCACTTAAGCAGGAAATACATATTATATATATATATATATATATATATATATATATATATATATATATACCATTAATACAATGAAAAAATAATGTGCTCAGCTTGACTAAGCACAGTAGCATCAACCAGAATACCTATGTCAGCTGTAAATACGGCAACTTTCACTCTCTACCTAGTTTGTTTTTTTTTGTTTTGGGTATCAGGGATTGAACCCAGGGGCACTTAACCACTGTGTCACGTCCCCAGCCCTTATTTTTTGAGACAGGGTCTCACTAAGTTACTTACGGTCTTGCTAAGTTACTGAGGCTGGCCTGAACTTGAGATTGTCCTGCCTTAGCTTCCCAAGCTGCTGGGATCGCAGGTGTGTACCACCATGACTGGGTTAGTGTGATGCTGTTTTGATTAAAAGGTTATTGAACCCTGGAGATTGGTTTTGTTTTTTGTGGGTGAAAAGAAGTTGGACTAGGAAATGAGTCCTCTAAGGATATCCTCTGGATAGCTTAAAAATATTCCTCCAATCATTTGCCTCCTTAACTATGGTTTTTGTTAGAATCTGACTTTATAAACTGCCATGGTTTCTTGTTCTGAAGGCATGATGCTTGAGTGCTTTGACAAGTCCATCACACAGTTTTACCATGTCCTCTGAAGTGTTAATATCTCCACTCTCCATGTTACCACAATCACCCTGATTTTGAACCATTTGGGCTATTTCAAGGCTATTGATGTGTGGTGCATCATTATTGATAAAAACATCTTCAGTAGCCACTTCCAGCTTATTAACAGACTATGAAGGTGTATTTTTTTTTTTGCCTGCGTAGCAAAGCCATTTTTATACCCCCCTCAACCAATGAATTCTATGCTGGTGACTGGATCCCAGGCCTCAAGCAAAGGCAAGTGCTCTACCACTGAGCTACATTCCCAGCTTGGCAAGCCATTTTTAAAAGGGAATCCTGGCAAATGGTTTCTAAAAACCTGGCCTCAGATTTATTATACGTACGTACCTGTTTGTTCCTTTTCTAGTTTTTTGTTTGGCCCTTTCTTCCCTTGATCTTTGGTTTTATTCGCTTCCTCATGCTGTCTTTGTTCAGCAAGAGATTTATTCAACACTTGTGTGATGACAGAATCTCCTTCACCAACCAAAAACATGTTCTTAAACTTGTTATACAACATTGTAGACTTTTCCATGATAACTTGACTGACTTTGAATCGTCGTATCTGAGAAAAAAATATATATTTGTAATTGTTGCCCTAATTGTTTACTTACACTTTGTTTTCTTAATGAAGTAATGTGAAAATGTTAAAAACCTACATGACTTGAAACCACTTACTTTTTTCAGGGTTGTAATCATCTCTGTGTGTTTCTGAGCTTGTTGCATTGTGACCTGAAGTGAAGCAAGTTCATCCAAGGCCTCAATGCATCTGTTCACATCCTTCATGACAAAATAGTAATTGTTAATTATCACAGCATATATAATCTATTTCTGAAGAATTTTTTAAAGTCAAGGCAGTACAAAATAACCAGTGATGACTGTCCCTTTTATCTTAAATTAATTCAATGAGGAAAAAAATGAAGCTATAAAAGCAGCACTATATTTTTAAATGAAGTTAAACACTTACAAGATTATCAATTTTGAGAGAATTTTTTATTTCAGCATGTATCCTTTGAAGTCGAGAATCCATTGATGTTTCTATAAATTAAAATATGTGAAAAACAGTAAATAGTTTTTCCAAAACCAGTATTTTTTGTATAGTTTGCTTTATAATGGAAAGAAATGGTGGCTTCTTAAAATATATATTCTTTACTAAGAAACTCTTCATAGATGAACAGTAGCTTAAGAAGTTACCTGCAATTTTTAATATATAGTTTAGAAAAGCAACAAATAGCATACAAGCACAAAATTTGCCACTGTCTACATCCCATGAACTGTACACACCAATCCTTAAAACACCTGCCTTACCTTGCACTTAACCCTAATTAAGCAATCTGACAAAAATGGGATAGTTAGCTTCTTTCTGAGAAAAATCTGACTTCAAATGGTAAGCATTAAATATATAGATCACTCTTGAACAAGTTCACCTGGTTATACTTAAAATACAATGTTATTTATATGGAATACATCAGGAATCTGAAGGAATTGTAGGACATAAGAAAATGAGGCTGGGGCTGGGTTTGCGGCTCAGTGCTAGAGCACTTGCCTAGCATGTGTGAGGCACTTGGTTCAATTCTCAGCACCACATATAAATAAATGGATAAAATAAAGGTCTATCAACATCTAAAAAAATAAAAAAAAAAAAAGAATGAGGCTGATTACAAAACCAATCACAAAAAACTGTCTACAAACTTTCTATGTATGCTTTTATACATCTTAGAAAATGAAATAACTAACCTCGCTTCTTCTCCACTTTCTTAACTTCTGGCTTCTTTCCTTCATCTTTATTCTGCCTATCAAATGTTAACACAAATATTTCAAAACATTGGAACTTTGTGACTATGATTACCAAATGCCCACAATCCCTTATGTATTTTATTTACATAAAGTAAAAAAATTGTCCTCATAACAAATTGATAGCTTAGACCACAAAGAATTGATTACAGTATTTAGAACCAGTTCCACAGCAATAGTACAAATATAAGCAAGATTCAATATGCTAAATTAATTCTAACAATCTGTTTTTCTAGTGACATCACAAAATGATTTTGGAACTGTCACAGTGGAATTTTCTTTCCAACATGAAATGTGGTAAAAGCCCATTTTCAGATCAAACAATCCACAATGGGAAGAGAATACTATAAATGTTTAATGGATTCTTCATCACAATTATTTTTAAAAGAAGCACATTAAAACAGACCGATTTAGGGCTGGGGTTGTAGCTCAATGGTAGAGCGACTGCCTACGTGAGGCTCTCTGGGTTTGATCCCCAGCACTACAAAAACAAAACAGACCAATTTAAATTGTTCCCCACATCTCCAAAGTGCAGGTAATTTAAGGAATTTTGAAGCAAGCATCAAGATTAAAATTCTGTTCAAGACACCTATGAAATCTTTTAAAAATGAAAAGGTACCATTTTACTATGAATCACAAAAATAACCATTTAAAATTGAAATCTTAATTTCTAGTACCTTGGCTTCGTGTTCAGGCCATACTATAAACCAATTAAAATAGACAAGAACAAAAAATTTCTAAAAATCAGATTTTTTTTTTAAAAAAACTTTATTTTAAAATTTTGGTTACAGTTTCATTTTTTTCTTAACAAGTCTACTGTTTATCTCTCAGGATTTAAAAAAAAACAATCATTAAGATTCTAAAGAATTAAACAACAAGGAATGTCAGGGAAGGGCACAACTGCCCCATTCTCAGGGGTGTATAGCTATTCCAGTTAATACCTAGCTTCAAAACAAAATGAATTTTTATATTTTCTAAATGAAATAATGTACAACCACCATCTTCATCTAGGCTTGTTATAACTTTCAAACACAAAGCTTCATTTTAAGCTTGGTAAAAAACTTAACAGGAAATGATGGCAGACCTTAGTATGTAGTGTGTACCTTACAGGAAATTTTGTGTAACAATCATAACACAGTAATAATGCCATTAATAATGAAGTCCTCAATTTAGAATCTGGAACATTCTTCCATCAAGGGGGGGGAGGGGGAAATTCAGTCCAATGAGTCTGTCTCAAGATCTTCATCTCTTGTTTGCTCCACTTGTATTCTCTTTTCAGTAACTGGATTAATGCTTTGAGCCCAAAATGAGATATATTTTTTATTACTGTAGATTACATGTTGTTTGGCTGGGAATACAATACAATAAACTTTATTTTGCATAATGCATTTCACACAAGTTGCATCTGAAATGCTTTACAGAGCAAAACTGTCCAAGTACAAAGTTTTGTAATAACAGGAGAAGGAAAGAAAACACAAATATTAGAATTTGAGAAAATTACATTGGAGGACATTCAAAAGAAACTGAAATACATAAAAAGATAATTTTGAGATACTGAAGAAGGGCTGGGCTAGATTTACTAAGCAACAACTAATTCTGTAGGCTAATACTGGGAGCACAATAAAGTTAAAAGCAACAAACAGTCCAACAACTTTTCAGTGAAAAGATAGAGAAGGATAGGTAACAAAAAAGAATATTTACAGAAGTGGTCAAAGTCAAGTCAACAATGGGAGTAACATATCTGAACTTTAGATCACTTTTTAAAGTACTCCCTCAAAGCTGCTTATATGGCCTCCAACTAAGAAATCAGAGGCAAATGCTGTATTTATACAGACTTGTGGCTTGTGAATATTATATAAAGAAAAAATTATTCAAGAATGTTTAGAGTTTCACTGCTCATTATTAACTTTGTCTTTAGTGACCTAGAGCCTTGTTTATAAAATTATCTCACTATAAATTAAAAAAAAAAGTTTTGTCAGAGTGTAAGACATTTCACAAGGAAAGAAAAGTAATTCAGAGAAAGAATTCAGAAGTGACAGTCTAAAGATAACCAGGAAAACAAAGACATGAAGTCTAACAATCATTATCATTGCTATTATTTTTCCTTCTATTAATAAAATTATTTTATACAATAAAGGGGAAAGAAATCCCCCATGGTAAGTATATACCATCTCCAAGTATCAAAACTTAAGGGAAAACAGATTTGAACTTGATTTATATTGCACACATTCAATGTAAACCCTGTTAGCCATTGGATTTACTTCTACTGGCTTTTTGGGTTTCCAACTGTGCTTTTGTTATTTTTGCTGGTCTTTAGGGGTAGTCCTGCTGGTGGTGTAACAAGAATATATCCTGCATTCTTTCTCCCACCAATATATTATCATCACTCTTTCTGTATTTAATATATCACACAAACAGAGGATGAGTACAATTTTCTGCAAAATCAACAGTTAAGACCTATCTGCACTTTCAGTTAAAACTGAAAAATAATTCACAGGATGATTGCCTCCATGAATCTCATCCTTCACTCATCATCATCATCATATATGGAAGATTTTTCTAACATATGGGAAATTTTCACTTTGAAAGGCTTCATTAAGTCTGGAAAATGTGGTCTGTTATTTAAAAATTCATCCTAGCTTTAAGAAAGAACCCAAAATTTAGAATAAAAAAATACTTACTGCTCAGTTTCCATTTGTTCCTCTTGCTTGCGTTTTCGATCTGCTGCTTCTTTCTCATGCTGGCCTTTCAGCATGTTCCTCCTGTGAGCAGTCTGAAAGTTTCTTCCACCCTTTCTCTTCTGTTTGAGAATCAGGATGGATTTAATTAACTATCAAGTCAGTGACTAGTGGCTGTAATAACAATCTTTGGAAAAAAATAATGTTTTGAGAGATATTTAAATTAGTAATTTAAAAAATTATACACATCTCTGCTCTGTAAACTTCACTTTCCTTTATGATTGTGGATTTAATGTCTTCTTCGTGCCCTGCTGTGAAGTGATAACTTGATTAAAATGAAGTATGTCAAGCAGTTTGCTTCTACAGAGTGATTTTATGTGAATACTGATAAGCACACTACTCAGCCTATTTCATTTACAATTTTTGGCTCTGAAATATTAAAATGTGAGATAAAGTATCTATATGACCTTGATCTGTACATCTCTCTCTAAGGCTATTCATAAAACTTTTTTTTTTTTTTTTTTTTTTTACACAAAAGGACACATAGCTTTAATAAGTTTCCCAAACAAGATTTAATGGCATCCAAATAAAGTTACATATCATTAACTAAATGTACAATAAATAGGCATGAAGAATTTCATTGGGATAAATAAAAATCTGTATATAAATATACCTTACTTTTACATTTGTCTTCACTGGTCACAGCCAACTTTGGCTTATTTCATACCTTTGCTTATTTTCCTAGGTGGGGTTACTGGAAGTACATATTCAATTTCCAGATTATAATTGTGAGAAGGGAAGATACTACAGAATAGAAAATTAAGTTTCAAACATACTTGTTATGTAGCTAGTGATGTCTATTCAGAAATATAAGAATCCAGGTTAACTTTCAAAAAAATATTGAATACTTACTAAGGTACAGCTCAGAAACTATAAAAAACTTAAAAACAGAACAGATATTTTATATGATATATAAACTTTCTACCTTTTCACCTTCTTGATCATCTCCTTCTTCTTCAGAATCAGAGGTTGATGTAACCCCTGTTTTAGCTAAATTTTTCCTTTTTGATTCAACTTCTTTCTTTCCCTCTTTTTTGTCAGGCTCTTTTCTTGGTTTATCGTCTTCCTTCTGGCCCTCTTCATCCTTTTTAAGCTGCTTTTTGGGTTGTTTTTCCTCTTGTCCCTTTTTCTTATTTTTGTCTTCTTCAGTAATCCTATTTTACAAAGTGCAGTAATGAGCTTTTATGTATCATTATTTGTCATTCATCTGTACTCTTATAGTCACCAAAGAAGTATTCTAGATTTAAAAAAAATAAAAAGAGCTAGGTACACTCCTGTAATCCCAGCTACTGGGGAGGCTGAAGCAGGAGCACACAAATTCAAGTCCAGCCTGCACCAATGAACAAGATTCCATCTAAAAAAAAAACAAAAATTGCAATACTTGCTACTTAGTCAATCTAGGAACTGGGAATGTAGCTCAGTGGTAGAGTCTAGTCCTAGATTCAATCCTCAGCATCCCACACACCACACCCATACAAAGTAAATATAAAAACATCTTTATGCAAAATAATGTCTTCACCACCTCATAATAAAACAAATTCTGTAACAAAAGATCCTTTCGATATAAATTAGAAGATACAAAATTAAAGTGTCATTAGGTCAATAGAAAGTGATTTTCCCATTTTCCAAGTTTCCTTTCATGTGATTCATTTGTTCAAAAACATACTTTGAATACTAACTATGAGCCCTGGCACTGTTTTTAACTCTGAGGATACAGCAGTATATAAGATGAGTAAGATCCCTGGATCTTGGTGGAGGAGGGAGGATGTATTTTGGGGTTGCTGTTGGTTTGCTCTGGGTTTTTGTTTTATTTTTTCCCCAACGTGTTACAAACTAACCCAGGGCCTAGTGCATACTAAGCACACATTCTACCATGGAGCCATACTCTTGACCCCATTCATGGGAGCTTATATTCTGCATATTTTTAAGAATAAATTATTCTTTAAAAGTAGGCACACTGGGAAAAACAACTGCAGAAGTGAAATCAAATGTGGTCATTTTGGAATTCAAAGAAGTGCTCTTTTAAATACATGGCCAATTAAGCATGATAACAAACAGTACTAAGCTGATTATGATCTTAACATCACTAAAGTAATTCAAACTACCTTATTCAAATAACCTAATTATTGCTGGGTAGGATTTATGAAAATGTTAATAGAAATGGACTCTAAAAGGACAAGTGGTGCAAATGCTCACAATTACTTTTATGGCATATATGTTCAGCTAGAGCAATTCCTTTATAAAAGAATGACTTAATACATTTAAAAACTATGATCTTTTTATTGTCCAAGGGATTTTACTGAGATTTCAATAGATTAAGATCCAAATGGATCTCATGTCATTCTATCCAACGCCATACACTGAGAAATGATGATGCAATGATGCAAATGTTAAATAAGCCCAGTATCTTTGGGGGAGGGGGGAGACGGAGAATTGAACTCAGGGCACCCAACCCCTGAACCACATCCCCAGTTCTTATTTTGTATTTTACTCAGAGACAGAGTCTCACTTAGTTGCTTAGTGCCTTGCCATTACTGAGACTGATTTTGAACTGGAGATCCTCCTGCCTCAGCCTCCAGAGCTGCTGGGATTACAGGTGTGTGCACCTGCCACGCTCCAGTATCTCTATTCTAAACCCACTAACCACAGCCACTTCCAAATAAGTGCTTCCTTGAATACTTAGGAGACTAAGTTGGGAAAGTAAAAAATTCACCTTTTACATCTTCAAAAATCTGTTAGAAATCATCATTGGGGGGCTGGGGAGATAGCTCAGCTGGTAGAGCGTTGCCTTGCAAGCACAAGGCCCTGAGTTCGATCCCCAGTACCACAAAAAAAAAGAAATCATCATTGGGTGTGCTTATTTTCAAATGTCAGATGGGCTTCACCTCTTTTTCAATCAATGGAAGAAAAAGTATGCACATAAAACCATGCAACTTTCTTCAGTATTGCCAACTAATACAAATGTTTGAGAATAAACCATTTCTTAAAAATGGGAATATTGTCAAGTCAAATGTAAAAACAATTTCTGTGGCTGGCTCTTAATATCAATTGATTGCTTCCCTCAAACTGTTTTGGAAGGAAGTAGCTATTAAAAATACAAATTCCCTCTGACCCAGCAAGTCTACTCTCAGTGATGCATCCTAAACCAACATACTTACACATGTTAAAACAACAGATGTCTGTGTGTATGCATTATCATGCTCTGGGAATTAAACCCAGGGCCTTGGACATGCTAGTCAAGCACTGTATCACTGAGCTATATCTCCAACCCATATGACAATGTTTTTTAAAGCAAGCATCCAAATATGAAATAGATCTTAAAAATTATAATACCAGGGCTGGGGAGATAGTTCAGTTTGTAGACCGCTTGCCTTGCAAAAAGCCCTGGGTTCGATCACCAGCACCGCAAAAAAAAAAATTATAATACCTATACATGGAATGTTGTATTTTGTTTAAGTGGCTTTAGGCATATATTTTTTAAAATATGGGGTTGGAGAAGTAGCTTTGTAGTACATGCTTAGAATGTAAGAGACCCTGAGTTGAACATCCAGCACCACCAAAAAAAAAAAAAAAATCTAGACGTGGTAGTGCACCACCTGTACTCCCAACTACTTGGGAGGCTGAGGGAGGAGAATCACCTAAGCCCAGAATCCAACACAGCCTGGACAATATAATGAGACCACATCTCAAAAAATACAAACCAAAAGACCCCCTATTATAAGGTCAAAGAAAAGCGATTATTTCAAGGTTTTTTGAACAGCATCAAAGCAAAGAATTCTCATAAATATAACTGTCACTACTTGCCACCTTTCATGAAGTACAGACTTGTGACAATTTCTCTCTTCTTTACTTTTACAGCACTGGGGCTTGAACCAAGGGGCTCCAGCATGCTAGGCAAGCACTACACCACTGAGCTACATCACTAGCCTGGCAGTTTCTCTTTTTAATAGTTCAAGGAACATTGAGAAAATTATTATTTTTAAATCTTCTAGTATATGTTAACTTAAAAACTAATACACAGTCCCAAATATCTCAGTGGCTTCTTAACAAATTTTTCTTAAATTTATGTGAACATCCTGAGTTACTTTCAGCTCTTCAGGGCTCTGTCTGTTCTATTATTGCCATTTCAGTACCAACCGTGAAGAAACAGTCACATGATGAAGAACCTAAGTTTCAAGAGTTTATGTAATTTGGGCTGGGGAGATAGCTCAGCTGGTAGAGTGCTTGCCTCGCAAGCACAAGGCCCTGAGTTCGATCCCCAGTACCGCAAAAAAAAAAAAAAAAAAAAAAAAAAAGAGTTTATGTAATTTAATGCTGCATTCCACTCACAATCCAACAACCAGCATACATATAGCAAGAATAAAAAATAAATGTTGTGAGCTACTATTATTTTGGGATTTATCTACTGCCTCAGCAAAAAGCTCACTGATAAAGAGAAATTGGTTATCAAGAACAAAACCCCAAAACATGCATCATTCACTCTGGAGCATGGCAGTTGGAAACCCTACCATGTTAATTTTTAATCACAGAAATAGAAACTGTTTTTACATTTGACTTGGCTAATGTAAACTTTCTTTATCCCCCCCTTCTTTAGCAGTCTGCATATCAAACTGGGATCTCAGATATGCTAGGCAAGCACTCTAACACTGAGCTAACTCCCAACCCCTTTACAAATTTTTAGTTAACAAAAAATATTATTTAGGAATAAAATATTATTAATCTGATGGATATATACAAAGTATAATGATCAAATGATAGTAATTAGTATTGCCATCTCCTCAAATGTTATCATTTCTGTGTTGGGAACTTTCAAAACCCTACCCTAGTTTTTTTTATTTATTTATTTATTTATTGAAACAGTGGCACCTTGCTTTTTTAAGTACTCTGAAGTACTTTTTTTCAAGGAAGACATGGTATTTGTAACATGTAGGTAGTTATACATTCAAGCTCTTTTGACGTGGATTTTTCAGGAAAAAGCAGTAACAGATTTTTTTTTTTAAGTTTTTTTTTTTTTTTTTTAAGTTCATTGAATGTATTTTCTTCTTTCAACTTGTCATAGTTCTATGGTTTTACCCATGGATTATATTAGGTAAAAAGTAGAATAGGGGTTATTGGAGGCTGGGACAGGGGAAAGGAAGGAGGGCTAAGGTTGAAGAGGACATAAGATATAGCTTATGGTAGAGCCTTTGCCTAATTTGAAAGAGGTCCTAGCATTGAACCCTAGTACCACTTCGAGGAAAAAGGGGAAGTTGGTATTTAAGGAATGGACAATCAGCATGAAAATATGGTTGGATAAAAGAGGAATTAGTTTTGATGTTCTATATAGCACAGTAGGGCAACTGTAGTTTAAAATAATTTATTATATATTTCAAAATAACTTTATAACCATAGAAATGAAGTTGTACCTCATTGTGTACAATGAATCAAAATGTAGTCTGCAAAAATAAAAAAAAAAATATATATATATGTAAACATTTTTTCCCCTTGCTGTCTTTCTTAATTACTTATGGATCATGTGGGTTTTTGGTTGGTTGGTTTTGGATTTTTCTGGAGAAACTTTACCAGAAGGAATATGTATTTAGACAAAGGAAGAAACCTTTTTGTGGTGTTGTGTTTAAAGATTTTATTGGAGGGGGCACACGCCTATAATCTTAGCTACTTGAGAGGCTGAGGCAGGAGTGTCACAAGTTTGAGGCTTTATTTTACTTGTTATTTATTTATTTAAATGCATTTTGGTTAAAAAGTACAACTCTCCAATAATGTTCTATCATTAAGTTCCTATAAAAATAATCTGTTCATCCAAAACATTATCAACCCATTCTTAATAATTGCTATACCTCATCTGAGCTTTCCCTGCAAAAATCTTTTTTTGGGCAGGGGATATAGCTCAGTTGGTAGAGTGCCTGCCTTGCAAGCATAAAGCCCTGGGTTCAATCCCCAGCACTGCCAAAAAAAAAAAAATCTTTTTTCTTCCAATACTGGGGATTAACCCCAGACATGTGCATACTACGTAAGCACTCTACCACTGAGTTGAGTTACATCCCCAGACCTTTTATTTTGAGACAGTCTTGGCTAGGCTGCCTAGGGTGGCCTCAAACTTCTGACACTCCTGCCTCAGCCTCTCAAGTAGCTAAGATTATAGGCGTGTGCCCCCTCCAATAAAATCTTTAAACACAACACCACAAAAAGGTTTCTTCCTTTGTCTAAATACATATTCCTTCTGGTAAAGTTTCTCCAGAAAAATCCAAAACCAACCAACCAAAAACCCACATGATCCATAAGTAATTAAGAAAGACAGCAAGGGGAAAAAATGTTTACATACTTTTTTTTTTTTTAAATAACTAAGTGGTTATTCCAAAATACTTAAAAATATTAAACATATACAACAATTTTAGCACCATTTTAAAATAAAGTACCTATTCTGAAAGAGCTAAAAATACTTGTGGACACTGCTTCAAACATATTCTCTCAAATTCCTTCAACAAGACTATATATGCCAATTTTCTTTTATAGATTTTACCCTGTTTCGCTAAAGTAACTTACATCTTCATACACTAAAAAGTCTATTTAATAATAACCACACATTTTTGGTTCCTACCAATTTTTACATTTTACAATTTTTCCCATAATTTTTAGAAGGATCAAAACATCCTGTAAAACAAGAGAAAACTTACAGAGATACAAAGCAATATATCCTTGTTTGTAATCAAAGGTTCCATTTATTGAATAATCAATTATACATTAAAAATCAACTCACATGTCAGTCTCTGAAGGACAGGGCTGTTTTACCATTTTGGGTCTGCCTCTTGGTTTTGGAATCTTGACTTCTGTAGCTAATATTCATGTGAAAAAAAATCATTAACTACCAGTTTCCCTTTAAAATTCAAATTTCATATATAAAGATTACAAATTATATACACCAAGAATTATTTAGTGCTTTATTATAGATAATAATTATGTTTTAAAAATCACGGATCAAATGAAAAGCAAGTCAAAAAAGTTAAAGATCAACAGTAATTTTCAATTTGCCTTCATATGTTTGAGAGGGCTTAAAACATTTTTCATTTAACAGCAATGTCACAAAATTTAGCTTTAAAGGTACCACACAGTCTATGTTCCTATAATATCAGAGTATTATATGTACATTTACACACACACCTTTGGAAAGTTTGTATCAAAATTCACTGAGTTTTTTTTAACACCATTAATTTGACCCATTATAACACTATTAAATTCCAAAATATGTAAATAAATTCTCAATTCTTTTTTTTTTTTTTCCTGGCTATTATACATCTTAAGCCCTTTTCAATAAGAATCCTATTATGAAGTAGAAAAACATTGTCTGTTTTTGTTAATTTTCTTCAGCATACTTTATATTAGGAAGGTCCTTTCCAAGAGAGTTCCAACTTGCCAAATTAAGAAAATATTAATACTGAAGAAAACTGCATGTTATAAATATCTTCGTAAAAATGAATGCAGTAAAAATATTAACAGCTGTTAATCAAATGTTGTTTTCATTCTTTGACTATGGCTCCATTTGGAAAAGTTTATGCCTCATAAATGAGAGATAAAATAAGCCCAATGTTCATAGTGTCATTTGCCAGTATCTGGGGAAACTTTAATGATACTAAAAACAAAATGAAAAAATCCCACAATTATTTCAAACTTAAATATCTTGGCACAGAGCTGAAGTCATTTTTCTTTTTCAAAACTGGGATACTGCCTGTACAGCTAAGGACTACATAATGACATTTCTGTCAAAGACAAACTGCATATACAATGGTGGTCCACATGATTATATGGCTGCCTAATGTCAAAGGCTTCTTAGTTTAAGTATCCTCTGTTTGAACAGTGAAACTGCCTAATGATGCATTTCTCAGACCATATGTGTACCTATCATAGAGCAATGCATGGCTGTAATCAAATGCCTATATTTACTTCATTCCAAAACACTTGAGGCAACAACACTTAACAGACTGGAGTATTAATCACAAGCCAAATAAATATTAAACATTAACAATCCTACCTGCAGGTCGTCCTCTTTTAGGACTCACTTTTAGATTAACAGATGCTGATGCTGTTGTCACTACTCCTGCCTCCTCGGTTTCTACTTGTTTTTCTGCCTGAATTACAAAAATTCAATTAACTTTTTTAATAAGCAGTACATAAAACTTAATTCAATGGCAAAAATACAGCAGTCTAGGATAACATGAGTCAAAATACAAGCAAATCTAGATGATCTTTTGAACAATCAGCTCATCAGAATAACATCCTCAAACTTCTCTTATATTCTTCATTTTAAAAAAGGCCCAGCTTTTGAAAATGCTGATCCTAAAAAAAATTCATTTGTAAAAATAAAGCACATATTTTTGATGCAATATGAAAACCAAAGTATAATGCAATGATGCTATAACTCACACTTTTTTTCCCTAAGTCTGTAACTTTTGTTAATATTCAAAAAGTGTTATTGGTACATTATAATTATACATAATAGTGAGCACATACTATATTTTTGAACTGAGACTGATATCTGATGTTTTCCCCTTGGGGTTATTCTTAAGTTCCATAAACAGGAATCTTAGTGAACTATAATACACTCTGATAAATTCTGGTATTAATTCTCCTGAGAAAGAATGGAACCAAATAAGAATCAGTATTACTAATATTACAGTAGAATAAAGATTAAAAATGCAAATCGGAAAGGAAATGCAAACATGTAGCAGTTGCTACTGATCATAATGGCAAAGGAAGGAAAGAAACTGGAGGAAAGAGCAAACAGAAGAATGGAAGAACCATTGAAGAGCTAGCTGCTTTCCCACTATTTAGAATTTAGTGTTAACTATGTTAACTACATGAATAAAAATAAAAGCAAGAAAGCATTCAAAATATGCACAATCTGGGACTGGGGAGATATCTCAGTTGGTAGAGTGCTTGCCTTGCAAGCACAAGACCCTGGGTTCGATCCCCAGCACCGCAAAAAAAAAAAAAAAAAAAAAAAAAGCACAATCCAATCTTTTTAATAAAAAGGCAGTTTTGGCCTTTTAATCAATGATCTATATGATTTGCAAACATGCCCAGTATGATAAGCATGGTGAAAAATTCACAAGTTATCCATGAGCATCAATAATAATACTTTATGAAAGTACTGGTATGAATATTGGCAATAAATAATGTATAAATCTCTTTACTTGGCAAATTCACTCCTGAGAATTTATCCAATTCTTTTTTGCTGGTTTTAAAACATTATTATTGCTTTTACAATTCAAACATAATAGTGCACAGTCAAGATAAAGGTTGATTGAGAATCCAAGATTACATGAGAGCTCTTTCCTATTGATGAGTTGAGAGGGCAGTTAAAATTCAGTTCAAATCGACCAGTTATTCAGAGGAAAAAAAAAAAAAAAACCTGACTTTTGGAACTAAATCAAGATAGCAAGTAAGAATTACCGGTGTAATGGATTATTTTCAGTAAAACCAATGAGTTCATCAATAACATAATAAAAATATTTTAACACTAAAGCCAACTCTACTGTAGACATGGATTCATGACTATTATAGCGAAATCATTTCTCATGAAAACAGAAAATATTTTATATAGAAAAAGGACTATTTATAACATACATATATTTCAATTTTTAAATGTGAATATTTTGACTAGATTCATGTCCACATACTGTACTTAATCTCACTGAGACCTCAAACCCTTTCACTTATTTTTCTCCCTATTGATTACCCTGCTTTCTAGCTATACTACCTTCTCTTGAGCTATCCCACACACAAAATCATCAATGGAATACTATTCACGTGCTTTCTCAAGCTCTCTGCATCCTTGTTTTGTAGCAACTGTCTCACAAAAATTCCATGATATGACGCTATTATCTGTATAATATACATATTATACAAGTCTACATTCTGTGTTTGGTTATTACCAAGCTGCTGAGCCTGATGGGAGCAGGGGGATAATATATAAACATGCATTCACTTTGAGCAATCTCAGTTGTGATCTCAAAGCCACTCATTGATCCTTTATCCTGCCTTTTCTCTCAGGCCCGAATAGCTAGCATAAACTTGTAATCCATTCTTTCTCCCTTCTACTATATCTAATATTTTGCTTTAAGAACTGGGTCTGGTTGATTGAGCCAGTAAGAAGGAATTCCCTTGATTTCCAAATCTCCTCTAGAATTTTTATAGCTATAAAGAGGCCTACCTCTTCCTTCTTAGGTCAATTCCTTCAAATGTGTCCTCCCTTCTCTCTCATCAGTATGTACTTAATGTTCCACATCTTCAATCTTTTCTAATTTTGCAAAAATGTTAAGGCATCTACAGTACTTTTTCATTTTCAATACTTTACCTTACCTATGCAAATCCCTGCTGAATTAATTGCTACATTACTTTTTCATTTGCTTCAGAGATTTCAAAACTACTTTGTATCTTTGTGACTAAACATTTTATTCTCAGGCTGCGGATGTATCTTAGAGGTAGAGTACTTGCCTAGAGTACATGAGGCCCTGGGTTCCACTCCCAGAATCACAAAAATAAATAAATATTTTATTCTCCAACTCGCTTTATCTGGTTCCTGTCCTTGTCATTCATCTATGTGAAACGAAGTACCTTGAGGGAGCCTAACTGGACCCTCTGTCATTCTTGTCATTCTTGAAATCCTCCTCTCCCTTGTTTGGCATCATACCCTCTCTTACATTTCTCCTGACAGTCATAATTTTGTAGAGCTACCTTCCTTCTTTGCCATTATATTCCCTCAGAATTCCAGTTTTTGCAATATGTCCCAGTAAATATTTTCCCTTAACCTCATATATTTCATTATCTTTCATATCATCAACTGCATCTTTTCTTTTCCCACTTTGGTGCCAGAATAAAATGTAAATTCACCACAATTTCCAAAGGCGCTTTCATTTCTTCTCTCTACGCATCTGATCCCAAACCAGCATTCTCTGCCTTCTGGGTATTTAGTCACCCAAGCAAACATGTGGAAGTCATTCTAGATTCTGCCTGACTCTTTACCATCCACTTAACCTCCTAAAGTGCTTTTATATTGCACCTCTCACCTACGTTATTAAAAAGAACCCATAAGGTCCTTGATCCTCCCAATCTCATGCCAACTTTTTAGAACCTCCTTTCATAACCTAGTCAGTTATCAAGTCACTGCTGTAATTTCCCACCTTACCCTCTTGCTCCACATGTTTATAAGCATCACGATAGATATCACAGGTTCCATTCCAGATCACAATAAAGTGAGTCACAAAGATTACCTTTTCCCAGCACATATAAAAATTATGATTACACCATACTATAAGCTATTCTATTAAGTGTATAATAACATGATATCAGGCTGGGTTGTAGCTCAGTGGTAAAGTGCTTGCCTAGCATGTGTGAGACGCTGGGTTTGATTCTCAGCACCACATATAAACAAACACATAAAATAAAGGTCCATCAGCAAAAAAAGAAAATTTATATCTAAAAAATACTTTACTTGCTGGGGATGTAGCTCAGTGGTAGAGCACATGCCTAGCATTTATGAGGTGCTGGGTTCAATGGCCAGCACCATGGGTGAAAAAAATTATTGCTTAAAAATGCTAACCATCATTTCAGGCTTCAGTGAGTTATAGTCTTTTGGTGGGTAGAGGGCCTTACCTTACCTTGATGTAGATTACTGACTAACCAGCATGGTGGTTGCTGAAGGATGGTGCGACTCTGGCAGTTTCTTAAAATAAGAGAACAATGAAGTTTTGCCCCATTGACTCATTCTTCTTTTCACAAAAGATTTCTTTGTAGCATGTGATAATGTTTGATAGCATTTTACCAACAGAACATCTTTAAAAAGTGGAGTCGGTTCTCAAATTCTGCTGCCTTATCAACTGAGTTTATGTAAAAACTCAATTCTTTGTTGCCATATCAACAATGTTTACAGCATCTTTGCCTGGAGTAGATTCCACCCCAAGAAACCACTTTCTTTGTTTATCCAAAGGGTTACAGAGCAAATGTTGTGGTAGAACACTTGAACACAACATTATTCTCCATCTCCATACATCTCCATCAGAGCTCTTCAGTGACTAGGTGCATTACTAATAAGCAGTAATATTTTGAAAGAAATCTTTTTTGTGATCAGTAGGTCTCAACAATGAGCTTAAAATACTCAGTATACCAACTGTATCATCATCCAGGCTTTTTTGTTACATTTCCAAAGCATAAGCAGAGTAGATGTAGTAATTTTTAAGGACCCTAGGATTTTCAGAATGGTAAATGAAAAGCACTGGCTTCAACTTTAAGTCACCAGCTGCTGGACCCTAATAAGAAACAATCTTTCTTTTGAGGCCTTCATGGCAGACATTAACTTCTCTCTAGCTCTAGGTTCTAGATGGCATCCTCTTCCAATGCAAGACTGTTGCCTCTACATTGAAAAATCTTGTTCAGTGTAGCCATCTTCATATAATTATCTTGGCTAGATCTTCTGCACTTTCTACATCAGCTCCTGCTGCTTTGACTTGCACTTTCACATTAGAGATGGCTTCTTTACATAAACGTCATGAACAAATATCTGCTAGCTTCAATCTGTACTTTTATAGCTTCTTCACCTCTCAGCCTTGAACTGAAGATATACAGGACCCTTGCTCTAGATTAGGTTTTGGCTTACACCAGTGTTGCAGCTGGCTTGATCTTTTCAGACCACTAAAAATTCCTCCATTTCAGGAATAAGTCTGTTTCATGTTCTTCTTGCACTTAATGGAGTAACAGTTTTGATTTCCTCTGAGAACTTTTCCTTTCAATTTATAAGTTGATCTACTAGTCTGAAAGGCCAAGCTTCAACCTATCCTACTCACTCTTCTTTACTAAAGTTAATGCTTTTTTAGCTTCTGATTTAAATTGAGAGGAGTGTGACTCTTGCTCTCACTTGAATACCAAGAGGCCATCATAGGGTTATTAACTGGTCTGATTTCAATATTATGGCACAAGGAATAGGGAGGTCCATCGGAGAGGGAGAGAGAACAGGAACAGTGAGGACACACCTAACATTTATATATATTAAGTTCTCTATCTCATATGCCCCAAAACAGAATAATAACGTCAAAGATCATTAATCACAGGGGCTGGGGTTGTAACTCAGTGGTAGAGCACTTGCCTAGCATGTGTGAGGCACTGGGTTTGATCCTCAGCACCACATAAAAATAAATAAACTATTGTGTCCATCTATAACTAAAAAAAATACATATATTTTTAAAAAGATCATTAATCATAGATCACCATAATAGTTAACATATTAAAGTTTGAAATACAGTGAGAATTATCAAACTGTGACAAGAGACACACAGAGCACATGTTCCCAGGAAAATGCAAAGACTTGTACAACAAAGTGGCTACAAATCTTTAATTTATAAAAAATAGTTTGCATTGCAAAGTGAAATGAAGCAAAGTAAAATGAAGTATGTCTGTTTTCTGTCTTGATAAAAATGTGAATTCAACAAAAACAGAGACCTGTTTCCTTACTCACTGCTCAATTCTGTGCCTGGATCAGTAAAGCTGTACTGAAATTTTGAATGAATTTTTTAGTGAACTGGGTTTGCCATCCCAACTGAACCCTCATCATTAATGAAGAAGGCATCTAAGCTGGGCACAATGGTGCATGCCTGTAATCCCAGCAGCTCGGGAAGTTGAGGCAGGAGGATCCAAAGTTCAAAGTCAGCCTCAACAAAAGGGCAGCACTAAGCAAAACCTTGTATCTAAATAAATACAATACAGGGTAGGGGATGTGTTTCAGGGGTTGAGTGCCCCTGAGTTCACTCCCCGGCACCACCCCCTCAACAAAAAAACGGGGAGGCATCTAAAATTTACAAGATTCAATGACTTCCCTTCACTTAAGTTTCAGTTCTTCAGGAAAATACTAGGGGTTTTGTATCTGCTTCCATCCAACTTTAAAGTATGGTAATATTGAAATGCAATATTATACTCAAACATGCTGAAAATGACATTTTATCTATGTGCCTATGTACACGATTCAACAACTTGTCTCAATATCCTTCTCCCCACTTCACCTGCCTGACAAAATTATGCCTACCTTTTAAAATCTTATCACAACCCCTCCCATGCACATATCAAAGAATAGAAAGCTATTAATAATTGTTTTCATATTTTACTTCCTTATAAGATACTAAACTCTTGATTTTCTATCTTTGCTATATATATATATGAGACATAAATAGGAGACAAAAAGGTGTGACCAAAACTTTAAAGAAAACTCATAATTAAAAGCCTACCCAGATACCTATATCCCTACAATGTCACTCAAACTCAATTTACACAACATTGTGACACAATAACAACACAACGATGAACACTTACATAGCACATACCAGTATTTTGGGACCAAGATTTACTATAAACATTTTATATGCATTAAATCATTTAATCCTTTTAGCAACACTATGAGAATATATTACTATCCACCTATCAAATTTTACACAGAAAACAAAAACAGAGTTATGAAAACTGGTGCATTTTTTCCCCTTTTTCAACTTACCTTAAGGATACCAGAGCTACATCACGAAGAAAAAGTTTTGCTCACAACATAACCTACCCTTTAAAAAATTAAAGGTTTAGAGTAAAAGGTTAAGTTCTAATAAGGTTTCATAATTTCTTTTCTTTCTCAATCCAAATAAAATAAAGTTTTTAAAGATACTTATGGTTAGTGAAATTACCTTTCTCTTTCTCCCCCTTCTGGCAGCTTTTGGAGTAGTTATATCAATTGCTTTAGTCACATCCTTAAAAAAAGATAAAGCAGATGAAACTGAATAAATCAGGACAAAACTGAAAGGAAACCTTCTTAAAGTCCCAAACATGTTTCAGCAAAAGTACTAAAAAAGTTTGTTTTGCTTCTCTGACCCTTGATATTATAAACATTAAAAGTCTTAACACTAAATTGAAAGTAACAGGCAGCATCTTCCCCAGGGGAACAGGAATACTATTTCCACCATCAACTCATGTTATTAAAAAAAAGTCACACTTGCTTGTACACCAGAAGTTTGTCTATTTAAATTCATAAAGCCACTTTTTCTATAGCAGAATTCTATTCAGGATGTTAGGGCTATGAATTTTAAAATGTGGCTTAGAATTTGAAAGTCATTTAACAATCATTTCATGAACCCTAGAAGGGCTAAATGAGCATTCCCAGATAATCACAGAAGTGGAAATCAACCTAAGTATTAAAGAATTCAATTTAATTGTCTGTCTAGAACATCCATTCACCCCACAATCCTCCACTTTAAAAAATATTCCTAACAAATACTAATCTACTCTATAGTTGGACATTTTTTGCACATGAAAATAGCCTCAAATAAAAACACCGGTTCATCATAAAGAAAATACTGTATAAAATACTTATCCTTGGAAACAAACCTTAAATATGCTCTCATTCATTTTTTTAAACAACCCATTTTACAATTTCTGCCTTGCTACACAAAAGTGGTTAAGAGTGCAAGAGAAATGAAAACATACCTCATTGCTGGCTTTTTCTTCATGATCAGTATCTTCCTTTGAAACACTAGTTTCTTTTTCTTCAATTTCAACATCAGATGATGTATTTGATTGTTTAGTTGATGCCTGTGCAAAATAAACACTATTAATTTCACAAAACAAAATTTAACAACTTAAAAATTTACTGCTTTGTTTTAGGATACGATTTAAAAACTATTTCAAATGCTACTATTGGCGCGGTGCTGGGGATCAAACCCAGGGCCTTGTGCTTGCGAGGTGAGCACTCTACCAACTGAGCTATCTCCCCAGCCCGATAATTCTTTTGTTTAAAGAAAAAAGGCAGGGGGAGAATCACGTGTGGTGGTGCATGCCTATAATACCAGCTGTTTTAGGAGGCTGAGGCAGGAGGATCATGAGTTCAAAGCCAGCCTCAGCAACCTGGTCTAAATAAAATATATTAAAAAAGGGCTGGGGATGTGTTCAGTGATTAAGTGCCTATGAATTCAAACCCAGACACCAAAAATAAAAATTAAAAAAATGAAAGGAATGCTGATAATGCACAAAATTATTTGTTGTTGATGTTGTTTTTGGTACTGAGGACTGAACCTAGGGATGCTTTACTACTAAGTCACATCCCCAGTTCTTTCTATTTTTTAATTTTGAAATAGGGTCTTACTAAGCTAAGGCTTGTTAAATTGCTGAGGCTGGCCTTGAACTTGCAATCCTCCTGTCTCAGCTTCCCAAATTGATGGGATTATAGATATATGCCTTCACACCCAGTACAAAGTTATTAACAAGATGATGTAAAAATGTCCTGAACTCTTCATAATACTATAGAAAAATATAAAACTCAAGATGGCCAATTTTATTTTTTTGTATATGTCTGGACATCAGTTTTCCATGAGCCCTGTGCCACTCAGGATGTGTCTGTGCCTAGGAATCAATGAGTGCATCAAATCAGCACAGTCATCCTTTCAGTAGAAAGTTACTTGGTTTCATTCACAAAATCTACCTACTCTTATTGCAATATAGAAAATTATAGATCTACATGGTAAAAACTACCTGGAGATTGGGTTGATAGGAAAAGAGGATAGAATAAACTAGGTGGACAAATGGAGGAAAAGAGACCACGAAAGTGCAATCACAAGAAAGATGATCCAAGAGAAATTACAAAACATTTCACAGAACAATTTTGTCTATTTGGACAAATATACTCTCATTACAGTCGAGGTAATTATGATGGGCTGGATGGTTATTCAATCATTCAACAAACACTTGGTGAATATCTACTCTTACCACACAGTAACAGTGCTGGGCACACAGGAAACAATTCCTTTATTCATAGAGCTAGTAAAAGTCTGTGGCAATTACAAACAACTATAAAAGTATTATGATATGCTATGATGAGTACCATGACAAATAAGTACTAGGTGATAATAAAGGCACATAAGATCATCTAATGCAGCCTTGGAACATCAATAATTTCAATACCCCCAGATAGAATACCTGGAAAGTTCTCAAAGGCTTAAAAAAAAAAAACAAGTTTACTCATACTCTTCCCAGTTTTTGGTACCTTAGGTCTTAATAAAATGAACTAATAAAGAACCATCTCAGTATTTTCACATGACCTCCTCTTACAACTCTTTTGTCCTAGTATAAAACCTGGTTTGTTTGTGCCAAGCACAGTAGTGCACGCCTGTAATCCCAGCAACTTTGGAGGCTAAGGCAAAGTTCAAGGTTACCCTCACAACTTAGTGAGGTCCTAAGCAATTTATCAAGATCCTGTCTTAAAATAAAAAATAAAAAGGGCTGGGGGCGGGGGGGCTGGGGAGATAGCTCAGTCGGTAGAGTGCTTGCCTTATAAGCACAAGACCCTGGGTTCAATCCACAGCACCACAAAAAAAAAGAAAGGGCTGGAGGGATCATGGTAACACACCCGTAGGGGTTAAAGCCCCAATACCAAAAAAAAAAAGAAACCAAAAACAAAGAAACAAAAACACCCAGGTTTGTTTATTTTAAATAATTTAAGAGTTCTGAGCCATCCATATGAGAATATTTACATAATTCAAGAGTGCTACTGGCAATACAGAAAAACATTTTTTTAGATAACATCAATACTAGAACAGAAAAAGTAATTTCTGTTGTATAAGAAAAATGACCAAAAAAAAAAAAAAGAAAAATGACATAAATTGGGTAAAAGCAAACTACTCCATGAAAATTTATGTCACAGACAAGTTAACAAAAACTCTGGACAATGAGGGATGGGGAGGGGATGGGGGGAAGGAAAGATAACAGAATGAGACAAACATCCTCACCCTATGTACATGTATGATTACGCAAATGGTAGGACTCTACTTCGCGTACAACCAGAAACGATAGTTGCACCCCATTTGTGTACAATGAATGAAAATTTTAAAAAAAGGTGGGGGGCAAAAAAACCCCTCTGGACAAATAATATAGAAAAGGAGGCATAAGGCTGCTCTTCTAGACATCAATAATTTGCATATTACTGTAAGTTCTTTAGTCACACACATAAACCCATGTGAGGTTCGTATTCTGACACAATTTGTGGATTTAGAAATTAAAGAGAATAAGAAAACTCAAGCACACACCAAGTTTAAAACCCCAAATTTAAAAGTACAAATGGCATTAATTTCAACAATGTATTAAATAAACTCTCACTCAGGAATTAACTGATAATTTCTCAGTTTCTGAGATCTCTTTGGCCATGCAATTAAAAATTTCAACAATTCATTACACATTTTAAGTCAAGGTTCAGCCTCATAAATAAGGACAATTTAATCTGAAATTCACAGGGCTTTTAAACTGCATTTATTTTCTCATAGACAGGACTGTGGTTATTTCCCACGATTGAATAAATACTAAATTTTATGTAATATGACTCACCTGTTGACTTGAAAATTTCACTTTTGGATTGTTATCTATTTCCCATAAACCTTCATTAAAACCTTTTCGTTTATTTGGTTTGCCATATTTTTCCTTATTTTCTGAGTAAGGAAATATATCCTTTGGTCCTAAAAAAGCACTGAAACAAAAGAGAAGGATGTGAATGCAAAGCAACCTCAATTAAATGTTATTAAACAGCACTATCCTATGATGCACTTTAAATATGTAAACTAAAAAGTAGACAATGATCATTTTAAATCCTAGTGATTTCACTTTATTTAGAACAATATCACCAGGGTATGAGAAAGCTCCGATAAAGTGCTATTCCAACAATCTTAAAGTTCTTTAGGTTCTCCTTGCTTACAGAACAATAAATGTTCTGTGATTTAATTACAAAGACTTTTTAAATTTTTTTGTAGTGCTGAAAAATGAACCCAGGGCCTCACTGATGCTAGGTAAGTGCTCTACCACTGGGCTACACTCCCAGCCCTCAAGTACTTAGATTCAATAAAAACCTCCCAAATCTACAATCCTATTAGGAAAAAGGGGCGGGGGGGAAACCACCGAAGTTGCACAAAAATGCAAATGTACTTATCACCACTGAACTATATACACTTTAAAGTGGTTAGTACATACATAACACTAATGTATGTTTCAAAGTAACTAGAAGAGATTTCAAACTGTCTCAAAAAAACACAATATCTGAGGTGATAGGTGATGGATATGCTATGTACCCCAATTTAACTCACTGCATATATACATATGTATTCATATACACACATATATACAGACACAGATATTCATATCTCAAATACTTATAACTCCAACTTTCACACTGTATCCCATAAACATGCACAATTGTGTTAACAGAAGCCTGGTTAAAACAGTAAATTTTGCTGTCTTCTACAAGAGAAAAAAACAAACCTATGCTGGGCATAGTGACATATGCCTGTAATCCCAGTGACTCAGGAGGCTGAAGCAAGAGGATCACAAATTCAAAGCCTCTTTCAGAAATTCACTGAGGCCCTAATCAATTTAGCAAGACACTGTCTCAAAATAAAAAATAAAAGGGCTGGGGATGTGGCTCAATGGTAATGTATCCTAGGTTCAATCCCTGACACCAAAGAATAATAATAATAAATGAACAAGGCTAGGGATGTAGCTCAGTGGTTAGGGACCTCTTGGTTCAATTTCCCAGTACAAAGATAAATAAATAAAAGAAAAACACAAGCACACAAAAAACTTAAGTCACAATACCATTAATCAAACCTTTAACTGCACTCCAAATACAAATTCATTGACAAAATTTGATACATAACCCAATTTGTGAACACTGAATTACAGTGAACTAATGCTCCTAAAGGATACACAAGGTACAATTCCTGTAGTCACAGTTTCATAACCCTATCAACACATAACTTTGTTTTATGTGTGCTCCTGTTTAAAAATACTTACAAAAATATACACTGAACTCAGCCAGCAACTTATATAACATGTGCTTTCTCCATAAGGTAAAACATAATCTTCCTGCACTTAATTGATGCTTGTTATCTGTGGATTATTTGTGAATTTGTCTACTCACTAAAATTTATTTGTAATCCCAAATTACTTATTATAGTCTTTGAGGTCATTCAGTCATAAACAAAATAGAAAAACGTTTGTCACCTGATGCAAACATTCCTAAGATTGAATAATACTTGTTTCAGTTTTCTTACTCTGAATAATATCATTTTTACAGTCTACACAGTGCCATAGGTTTTTGCATTTCTGCTTTTTTGTGGTCATTTTGCTTTTTCAACTAGCCCTGAAACATAGTGTTAAAATTGCTTCACGTTGTTGTTTTTGTGTATTTAAGTATCATCTCTAAGATCCTTTATATCTCTCCTTCCTATATAAATTCTTTAGAAAGAGTCAATTCTAAGCCAGGCACAGTGGCCCATGCCTGTAATTCCAACTACCTGGGGGGCTGAGGTAGGAGAACTGGGCACCCTGGTTCAAATCCTAGCCCAAAAAATAAGTCTTGTCAGTTCTATAAAGGTAGACATTATGTATGAGTTATTTTCACGATGATGGTGGACATACCTATACTTGAGCTTTTTGTTTTTTCTCTCGTGCTGGGGAATGAATCCAGAGCCTCATGCATGCTAAGCAAGCACTCTACTGTGGGTGTGATACACCCACAACCCTTTTTACTTTGAAATAGGATCTTACTGAGTTGCCCAGGTTGGCCTTTAACCTGTGATCCTTCTGCCTCGGCCTTCAGAGTTGCTGGAATTACAGGCATGTACCACTGCACCAAGCTTCATATATGTACTTTCCAAAACAGGAAAATGAAATTGACACTAATTTCCTCTAAAATGTGCTAAGATTTAAAATTATTATAGTTAGATGTACATCACAAATTTTTTATCTGCTGACATCCTATAAGAATTAGAGACCTAATGAATACGTACAGGAAAACTGTAAGATTTTAAAGTAAAATTTTGATTAAAAGAAGGCTTAGAGGGCTGTGGTTGGCTTAGTGGTAGAGCATTGCCTAGTGTGTGTGAGGTACTGGGTTCAATTCTCAGCACCATGTAAAAATACATGAACAAAATAAAGATCTATCAATATCTAAAAAAATTTTAAAAAAAAAGGAGAACTCTATAATTAGGGCACATAAAATCTTTATTACTTAAATTCTGTAATTCACAAAATATTCAAAACATTTTAACTGCACATCCCAATTTCAAAATATCACATATTACTATGCTAGGATTAAGGCACGGCAATAATTTTATTTGTGAAGAAATTTAATTCAAATTTCAGCTGAAATCATCTTTTCATCAAGATACTCAGCTTTTACAGGCATCATTCCTGCCCATTACCTCAAAATAGGAAATGTAACACAGTTAAAAGAGTGCAACATGCCTACTACATAATCAATTTCAAATTCAAAGTTGAATTGCCACAAAAATTTATTTCTAGTTAAAACAAACTTGTTCAACAAATTTTCCCTCTTGAAACTTCAAAAGACAATGGTACAGAAAGTATTTTAAAGGTACAGACTCATAAGGTCAAATGAGACAAAAACTCTAGAAGCTAAAAGAGAAAAATTGGATCGTAGCCAACAATGTAGATAAAAAGTCCCACAGTACCCCCATTTATAGTTCCATATTAATATCAAAACTGATGGCAAAAGGAACTGCAAGAAAAGAAAAAAAAACCTCAAAAATTTTTATTACAGAAAAATGTTTAAAATCCTCCAACATGGAATGTTTTTAGGTAAGACTCTATATCTAAAAGCCATTGAAAAAAAGACTGATCTACCACAATGATATTCAAGTATATAAGGGTTTAAAATAAATATTTTTTACCTGGATTATCCATCTTCATCTGAAAAGGTAGGCTCCTTTGTTTTGTGCGGTAGGTACTAGGCATTAAACCCAGGGCCCTGCACATACTAGGCAAGTGTTCTGCCACTGAGCTATACCCCAGCCCTTTTCATCTTACTTTGAGATGGGGGTCTCACTAAGCTGCCCAGGCTGGCCTTGAACATGCAATCCCCTCCTGTCTCAGTCTCAGGCCTTAGTCTCCCAAGTGGCAAAAATTAATAACAACAGGCAGTCTACTCTGCATGACAGTGTGAGATCAAAAAACAAGCACTCTAGATAATCTTAATCAACAGGAAAAATTAAAATTGTTACATATTTAAAAATTAGCATGACACTAAATACTATTACTGACAAGTTATAAATTGGTAAGGAAATAAAATAGTAAACCCAATATTATTTTGTACAGTGTAACTCAAAACATTAGGAACACTGAGATTAAAATGTGCCCTTTTGTTTTGTTTAAAAAAAAAAAAAAAAATCAAGAATAAGTTGATCAGTGCTTCTTTTAATGACTTCTATGGAGTAAGCATACTTTGTACACTGTGGTGAATCCCCATACTCCTTTTTAAGTTTAGATCCTCTTCCAACATTTTATCCTTCAACACTGTGAAGTATGTTTAATGTTTTTGTTGGTGTTACTTCCTCTAGGACCTCTTTATACTTTCTAACCACTTTCCTCATTAGATTGATAAACTTGTTTTCATTACTTCAGTCAAGTTCCTTGGACTGGACATTCAATGTCTCTCCAAATGTGCACATCTACATTCACAAGGTTAGCTACTTATTCTATAACTCTACGCACATTCAATTCAAATTAACTTCCAGCATTATTACTATTTCTTTACTGCACTTTCATTTTTGCTAATCATTTCCCTCGTTTGCTTATTTTGGTAAAGTCACTAGGCTCCGTCACTGGAGACAATGGCAACTACATACTTTACAGTCTATATGTGATCTGAGAAACAAATACACAATGATCAATCACCAAGAAACTATGAAAGTGACATAGTATGCATCTATGGTTTACATCTTAATTTGTAGGTTGAAAAAGTTAGTAGCAAATTTTCAACTTTATACCACGGTGTTGAGGGACAGGTGTTATTTAACTAAGCCACAGTAAATGCTATTTGCAACTATATGGAACTAAAGATGGCCTACATTCTTCTGTCCTCATGATTTGCCTTTAAAGTTCACTTTTATAGACACCAATATTTTGACTCCTACTTTGTGACTGCATTATATTACTATCTCTATTAAATAAAAGGGCAGGGAGGGCTGGGGTTGTGGCTTAGTGGTAGTGCTCACCTAGCACACATGAGGCCCTGGATTCGATCCTCAGCACCACATAAAAATAAAATAAAGGTATTGTGTCCACCTACAACTAAAATATATTAAAATGGGGTGGGGGCAGGAGAAGCAGCTCACTGTAGAACACCCGTGGAATTCAATCCCCAGTACCACCACTTTAAAAAAAAAAAAAAAAAAAAAAAAAAAGGACACATCTAGGCTGTTTATTAATGCAATTTGAAAGTCTACTATCTACTCATCAAAAATAATCAATTTATCTGGTCTTATTTACAACATCTCATTTACATACGTCTTTTCATCATACTTGGTTAATCTTTATTCTTAATTTTGCTAAATAGATTTTTTTAAAAATTCCCCACTTGCTCCTTCGCCCAGATTCTGATTCACTCAGTTCCACTTTCCATTATTTTATGACTCATGATATTCAAATAAATCATACATAAATTCACATTTGTTTTAAACTGGGGATTGAACCTAGGGATGCTCTACCCAATGAGCTATATATCACCACCCTTTTTATTTTAAGACAGGGTCTTGCCAACTTACTGAGGCTAGTCTCCAGTCTCAAACTTGTAATACTCCTGCCTCAGCCTCCCCAGTACCTGAGATTACAAGCATGTACCACTACATCTGACCTAAATTCACATATTCTAATACACCAAAAATTAAATAATATAGTCTTTCCAAATTTAAATATAGAAGTTTTTGATGCTTTAACAGTGCCAGTAATCAGGAAAACATAAAACCACAATAAGCTAATATTTCATTCCCAATAAAATATAATAAAAAAGAAAATGTGGCTGGGGATGTCTCAGTGACAGAGCACTTGTCTAGCAAAGACAAAGTCCTGGGATGCATCCCTAACACCACAATAAAAAAATAAATGAAAAAATAACAAATGAAGACAATGTAGAGAAATTAGAACCCTCATACACAGCTCGTTAGAAACATTCTGGCAGTTTCTCAAAAGACTAATCTTAGGGCATTTGACCCAGGAATTCTACTCTTCAAGAAGTGAAAATGGGGGCTGGGGAGATAGCTCAGTTGTAGAGTGCTTTCCTTGTAAGCACAAGGCCCTGGGTTCAATCCCTAGCACGGCAAAAAAAAAGAAAGAAAGAATGAAAATGTTATGTCCATACAAAAACTAGTGCACGGGGGCTGGAGATGAAGTTCACTGGCAGAGTACTTGCCTAGCAAGCTGCAGGCCATGGAATTAATCCCCTGCATGGGAAAGAAGGGGAAAAAAAAATCGTGTACACTAAGTTCACAGTGGCATTACTCATAAGAGCCAAATGCAGAAAAATTCGAAAGTCTGTCAATGATGAATAGTTATGACAGATTAATAACAATGGGCAATATTATCTGACAATAAGAAATGGAAGCACTACCACATGCTACAACATGGATGAATATGGAAACATTATGCCAAGGATAAAAAGTTAATCACTAAAAACCACAAGTTGTATAGTTCCCTTTATATGAACTGCTAGAACAGGAAAGTAATTCAGTGATTGCATAGGCCAAGGCAGGAAGGAGGATTGGGAAGAAACAGTTAAGTAACTGCTAATGAGTACTAGGTGTCTTTTAGATTGGGCTAATGCCTCCACTACTCTCTGGATATCCTAATAATCTACTAAACTGTATACTTAAATAGGTGAATTATATGGGCAATGGATCATATCTCTTTTTGATGTTAAAAATTTTAAATTTTGCCAGGCACTGTGATGCCTGTAATTCCAAAAAATTGGGAAGGCCAAGGCAGGAAGATCACAAGTTAAAGCCAGTATATTTGCGACTTAAGAGCCTGTCTCGAATACATACTTTTAGTTAGAATGAGTATCTTTTCATATCAACAATTATTTAACATATTATTTCATTGAATGGATAATCCAAAATTGGTCTATTGTTGGATAATTTTTTTTAAATTGTTGATCGACCTTTATTTTATTTATTTATATGTGGTGCTGAGAATCGAACCAGTGCCTCACACATGCTAGGCAACTGCTCTACCACTAAGCCACAACCCCATCCCTATTGCTGGATCATTTTTATATCAAAATTATTATTGAATAATGTTGCTATAATAAACATTAATCTTAGAACACATCTTCATAATCAATTTTAAGAACAGCTGGGTCAAATGATATTCTCAAGACTGATGACCACCTAATAAGACTCAAAAATGATGGTAGAGAATCCTCTTTGGAGATACATTCCCACAGGATTGGTGAACACAGGGTCCAAATTAGTTTTGAGTGAGAGCGCATCACTAATTTCCAAAGGATACCATATGTGGCTGTCAGCTCCAATTCACTTGATAAAATATTCCATTCTAAAGAGATGTTCAAAAAAAAAAAGAAAAATGACACCAGGCACAGTGGTGCACACCTGTAATCCCAGTGGCTCAGGAGGCTGAGGTAGAAAGATCTCCAGTTCAAAGACAGCCTCAGCAACATAGCAAAATCCTAAGCAACTCAGCAAGACACTGTCTCGAAATAAAATACAAAATAGGGCTGGGGATGTGGCTCAGTGGTAGAGTGCCCTTGGGTTCAATCCCTAGTACCACCCCCCAAAAAAATAACATGTAAAATAAAAGGAGGATGTAAATACACAAAATACCTAATATTGGAAAATTTAAAGTAAATCCAAACAAAATTCTTCAGAACATTAACAGGTTTAGGAATGTACTTAAAAAACTGGAGTAAAAGGGCTGGTGTCATGGCTCAGGGGCAGAGCACTCGCCTGGCATGTGTGAGGCCCTGGGTTCGGTACTCAGCACCACATATAAAAAAATAAAAAGATCCATTGACAACTAAAAAATATTAAAAAAAAAAAAAAAAAAACTGGAGTAAAAGCAAGGTACAGTAGCACATGGTCTGTAATCCTAATGACTTGGGAGGCTGAGGCAGGAGGATTTCAAAGGTTTTATTTATTTATTTATTTATTTTTGGTTGTAGATGGACACAACACCTTTATTTTATTTATTCATTGTTATATGGTGCTGAAAACCAAACCCAGTGCCTCACACATGCTAGGCAAGTGCTCTACCACTGAGTCACAACCCCAGTCCCAGATCTCAAGTTTGAGGCTAGCCTCCACAACTTGGTGAGACCCTGTCTTGAAATAAAAACTAATGGGGCTGGGGCTGGGCTGTATCCCCAGCCCCAATCCACTCATTTTGCCAGTTACTTACTGCCAACATCTCCATTCAGTCCCCTATCTTATTTGGATATTATAACAACTGTCATTGTTTTTTCTCCATTACTTTTTATTTGGTACAATATACATACCACCAAATTTATATCTTAACTACTTTGGGGGGGGGGGGGGCGGTGCTGGGGATTGAACCCAGGATCTTGTGCTTAAGCACTCTACTAATCACCACCATCCGTCTCCATAACTTTTTTTTTTTTTTGGTACTGGGATTGAACTCTTGAGTCACTTTACCACTGAATTACATCTCCAGTCCTTTTTAATGTTTTATATTGAAACAGGGTCTCACTAAGTTGTTGAGGTTGACCTCAAACTTGCAATCGTCCTGCCTCAGTCCTCCTGAACTGCTGAGATTACTGGTATTTGGTGCTACCCCTAGCTTTCATTTATTTTTATTATTTATTTATTATCAACAGTGCTGAGTATCAAATCAAGGGCCTCACACATGCTAGGCAAAAAGCCTAACACCAAGCTATACCCCCAGTCCATGTTCTTTTGTTTCTGTTATGGAGTTTTAGGAATTCCCTATACATTCTGGATATTACTTCCTTATCAAATGTGTGATTTGCAAGTATTTTCTCCCATTCCATGTATTGCCTTTTTACTCTTTGTCTTCTAAAACACAAAACCTCTCACTTGCAAAATCCAATTTGTCTAATTTTTTCTTTTGTTGCTGTGCCTTTGGTATCAGCGTAGAAAGCAATACTAAATCCAACGTCATGAAAATTTGGCCCTCTGTTTCCTTAAGAGTTTTATAATTTTAGGGTCTTACATTTAGGTATTTTATATATATATATATATATATATATATATATTTTTTTTTTTTTAAGTTGTAGGTGAACACAATACCTTTATTTTGTTTTTATGTGGTGCTGAGGATCGAACCCAAGGCCTCATATGTGCTAGGCAAGTGCTCTACCACTGAGCCACAACCCCAGCCCCAGATATTTAATTTTGAGTTAATTTGTATATGGTGTTAAAGAGTCCAACTTCATTCTTTTGAATATGAATATCAGTTTCACCAGCTCCGTTTATTGGAAAAACAGTCCTTTGTTCCAATAAATGGTCTTGACACCTTTGTCAAAAAAAAAAAAAAAAAAAAAAAAAAGGGCTGGGGATTTAGCTAAGTGGTAGAGCACCCCTAGGTTCAATATCCAATACCACTCACACAAAAAATAAAAATAAAAAAGGAATAAAAATGATTTATTCCATTACAGAGAATTTTATGCTCTTTTAAAAAAAATTTTAGCAAAGAAAATACACACATTAATTCAAGTGGTAAATTTCGGAGCTAAAAGAAAACTTAAGGATCCCCAAATCCTTATTCTAAAATTAGGAAATTGAAGTTCCGCTTACACAGGCATGGTCACCTAGCTGTTGAACAGCAGTCTCAACTCTGTGCAGTGATCATTAAAAAGATTTCAGAGTTTCCATTATCCACTGTAATATACTCTTTGAAGCATCTCCTAACAAAATATTGGTGCCATATCCCTTTACATTGAATTAAAACCTCAAATACCAATGGCAAACCTGTAAGAATCAAGGATAATTAAAAAAAAAAAAAAAAAACTAAAAACTTAGCAGATCATTGAGTACAGC
The DNA here is from genome assembly GCF_902686445.1 of Sciurus carolinensis. Lineage (NCBI taxonomy): Eukaryota > Metazoa > Chordata > Mammalia > Rodentia > Sciuridae > Sciurus > Sciurus carolinensis. The sequence continues at coordinate 55,101,250 of NC_062226.1, read as the reverse complement.
AATAATTCTGTAATTCTCAAACAACCTATATTTTACAAATATGGTTCTTACACAACACACTCCTCAAGGCCCTAAGTGTGTATGTATGTGCATTGTGTCCTGATTTTTATAAGAGTTTAAATACACAAAAAGGCAGTTATGTCTTTGAACTAACTTTTCTTGTAAACAATCTGCCATACCCACTAGAGTATACACCATAATCCTCATGAAAGCTCAGTTGTTGCACACCTAGAACCTTTCCTTTAAAGTAAACCAGAAATCCCATGAACTAAATGGGAAGGTCTATCTAGGGTAAAGACTAAAATATCAAAACTTGTTTAACTTTGCCAAAGCTTACTGGACAGTTCATTTTTTATATATTGATTCTAACTTGCTGCTTTACTTCTCCATTACTCAAATCACACACTAGAAAACATTTTATAGGGTTTTATATAATAGCATGCTTTATTTTATAATGAAAAAATTATTCACTAGACAATTGAATATGCATCTGCTATATTTTATGCCATTAATCTGCTGGTATAACAGTTCATTTCATTACTTGGTGTGAGGCATAAGAGAATCTACAACAGTCCAACACCAGCACATACAGCTATGGTAGGAGTACGGAGGTTGTATGAGAGTGTGGAATAAAAATCCTATCCCGCCCAGGCTGTGGCTCAGTGGCAGAACACTTGTCTAGTACATGTGAGATACTGGGTTCGAGCCTTAGCATGACATGCAAAGATAAGCAAATAAAATAAAGGCATGCTGTCCATCTACAAATACAAAAAAAAAAAATTTTTTTAAATACTATCCCATGATTCATTCCTTTACTATCTGTACCTGTGATCCAACCAATACCGCCCCTCTTGACCTTCACTTCTAAAACTATAAATTAGGCAGGTTTTAAAACAGCCTATGACAGGGCAGGGGTTGTGGCTCAGTTGTAGAGCACTTACCGGGCATGTGTGAGGCACTGGGTTCAATTCTTGGCACCACATACAAATAAATAAAATAAAGGTCCATTGACAACTAAAAAATATTTTTAAAAAATAGCCTATGGTATATAAATTTCCTAAAGCTAAACATACAATTTCTTTGTAAAAAGGCAATTAAGAGCAGTAAGGAGATAAAAGCAGCAAAATACCATTTTATGTAAAATTTCCAGACTTTCTGAGAAATAGAATTAGGTTAGAGCATTCCCTTAATTAGTAAAGGCAATCAGTCAGCAAAACTCAAATTCACCTGCATTTCAAACAATTCAGTAACACAAGTACTATCAGCCTTGGAAAAATATGCAATGTTGCCACTAATTTATAAATCCCTGCAAGTACTGTTTCCAAAATGACATGTTTGTCAAAGTTGTACAATTTTTAATTAATAACTGACATTTAGTGTTTAACATGTACCATGCACTATTCTAGGAATTTTCATTTAATTATCTTGTTTGCACCCCAAAATTATGAGATAGATTATTATTATTCCCATGTCACAAACTAGGAAGAAGACCAAAAGAAAGTAACCCGCCTGAAGTCATATAACAGGTAAATAGCAGAGAGACTTCTAAACTAGTTGTATTAAACATTGTATTATTAAGAGAACAGCAAATTTGTAATTAACAAATGACTTTAACTGCATAAAACTTTCAATCCTCAGATAATTATTCAACAGCTATTATGTGGCAGATCCTTAAGTGATTACAAAACAGACAAGGTCCCTGCTACTTCAGCTTTTCACTTGTGGGTGAAGAGGGAAAAATCATTTTAAGTCATCACTGCATTTGAGAAAATAAACATAAAAAAGGAGATAGCTTAAATCTAAATGACTTCAAATATCTGAAGGCATAACATTTCCAGAAAAGGACAGACAAATAAAAAGGACCTGAGGCAAAATAAAACATATCTGTAGAACAGAAAAAAAGCACTGAAAAAATGTGATGAGGTAAGTTGGAGAGTTAAATATAGGCCAACTGGGTCTCAAAAACTGTATTTGTAAATAGTTTGTTTTGTTTTTGCTTTGGTTTTCTTGTACTGAGAATTGAACACAGGGCCTCATACATGCTGGACAAGCCTGAGCTACATTTCCAGCCCTTTTCATTTTATTTATGAGAACAGGGTCTTGCTAAGTTGCCCAGGCTGGCCTTCAAGTTTCTATACTTCTGCCTTAGCCTCGAAGGAGCTGTTAACTACAGGCATGTGCTACCTAGTTTATAAGTAATGTTTATGGTAATGTTAATAGGGAGTCATTGAAGGTTTTGGATAGGAAAATGACACAACCTGATTGGCATATAAAGTCACTAATTATATATTTAGAGTGGAAAATGAGACCAAGATAGGATAAGGACACTAATTACAGGAATAATTGTGACACTGACTTCAATTGTTAACAGAGGAATCAAAGGCAAGTGGGCAGATCAGTATGCATTTTAAAGGAAAAGAACAAGGATTTGCTGACTGACTAGATGTAGAGGGGAAAGGGAATGACTGTAATGAAAATCAAGGATAACGCCAAGACTTTGGCTCCAGTAAAGAACTGGGTCCATATCAGAATTGCCTACTAAGAATCAGTTTTAGAGCTGGGGTTGTGGTTCAGTGGTAGTGCAATCCCCTTAAATGTATGAGGCCCTGGGTTTGATCCTTAGCACACCACATAAAAATAAAAAATTAAAGGTATTGTGTCCACCTACAACTAAAATATATATACACATAAAACCTAAAGACTGGGCTGGGGATATAGCTCAGTTTTTAGAGTGCTTGCCTGTCAAGCACAAGGCCCTGGGTTCAATTCCCAGCACCACAAAAACAAACAACCCACCCTAAAAACTGAAAATATATACACACACACAGAAAAAGAATCCTATTTAAATGTTAGGTCTGTGATACCTAGTGGATGGTCAAAGTTAGCATACATAAGGGTCACTAATATTCAAAATTTAGCCAGGTAGGTTGGAGCACACCTGTAATGAAAGCTACCTGGAAGGCTGAGGCAGAAGGATCACCAAATATGAAGCCAGCCCAGGCAACTTAGCAAGACCCTATCTCACAATCTAAAAAGGCTAGGGGTATTAGCTCAGTGGTAAATTACTTGCCTGGTAGTGTGAGACCCTGGGTTCAATCCCCACTACTGCAAAAAGAAGCAAAAACAAAACAAAAAACTTTACTGCTGGACAAATGTACTATAAATGACATCAAATGATATGTAAAATTGGATGGCTTATAGGTTCGGGAAAGAATGCAGTCACAAAAGGATCCTGTTCTAAATCCATAATAAAATCTTAATAAATCAGTTATAGATCAGTAATATTCCAAATTTCTACTTCTTTTCTTCTTCCTGTCCCATCTAACTCCTGGTTGTCAGAACAGACTTCCATTTATGCAAAGTTCAAATACATAACTACCCTCCCAGGACTATTAGAGACCTAGTTCCTAAAAACTAAACTTAAATATAAAAAATATCAACAGTATATATGGCAGTACTACCTTTCCAAAGATAAGTGATGTATTTGTGAGAACACTAAGATCAAAACACTATAAAAGCATTTTGAATGAAAATCATTAGCGTAATTTTAAAGTTAAATACATTTTAGTTCTTTGAATATCTTATTAATTTCTTGAACAGCTCAGTGGTATAGTACTTGCCTAACATGTGGGAAGGACTGAGTTTCATCCCCAGCACTGCAAAAATATAAAGTAAAATCCTCATTTTTAAACTATGGGGAAAGAATGTTTATTCCTCTTCAAAATTTAAAAGAATAACCTAGGGCAGGGGTGTAGTTCTGTGGTAAAGTGCAAACCTCACAAAGGGTGGTGGGTACAGCTAAGTGGTAGAACATTTGGCCTGCATGTGCAAGGTCCTGGGTTCAATCCCCGGCACCCGAAACAAATAAGTAACATGTAAAGGGCCCTGGGATTCAATCTGTGGTAGGGAGAGACAAGCTAAAAATGGATCAGGCAGTGGTGCACACCTATAATCCCAGGTACTTGGGAGGCTGAGACAGAAAGATTACAAGTTCGAAGCCAGCCTCAGTAACTTAGCAAGGTCCTAAGCAACTTAGCAAGATATTGTCTCTCAAAATTAAAAAGGGTTGGGATATGTAGCTCAGTGATAAAGCACCCTGAGTTAAATCCCCAGTACCCCCCAAAAAAGAATGTACTATGTGTTTCATGAAACCATAAGAATACATATAATAGCATAAAATCTTTTAAATCGGAAAAACTAAAATTAAAGAATTTTAAACTCACAAAACTGAAAAATTCTGATGTCTGCTCACATTATTAATGTTTCCAACCCTCACATATGTCAGAATCATCTGGAAAGCTTGTTAAAACATACAGCTGGGCTCCACACCTCACAACTGATTGTGAGTCTGGGCCTAAGAACTTCCTTTTTTAACCAAAAATCCATGGGATTCTGGCGTTGCTAGACCTAGCACCACAATTTGCAAACCCTTACACATCAGTACACAGTGCACAATTTTTCAGATTCCTTTCCCACTAGGCCTAAGGCACCTATAGTACCTGCTATTTAGGAGGCTGAGGCAGGAGGACCACAAATTTGAGGCCAGCCTGTGTAATTTAACAAGACCCTGTTTCAAAATTAAAAGGTTAGGGAGGTAGCTCAGGGGTAGAGTGTCTACAGGTTCAATTCCCAGGACCACATACACATGCACACTAATCCTTTCCCTATTACTTTTGCCTAAGTTTCCATGGTAGTGCATGCCTGTAACCAGAGGCTTGGAAGGCTGAGGCAGGAGGACTGTGAGTTCAAAACCAGCCTCAGCAACTTAGAAAGGCCCTAAACAACTTTGGGAGACCTTGTCTCGAAAGAAAAAAAAAAAAGGGACTGGGGATGTAGCCGAGCACCCTGGTACTCCCCAAAATATACATATAAAAAAATAACATATATATATATATAGATAGATAAATAGATAGATGATTAAACATATATATATATATACACACACACACAATTTTTCTTTGTTTATATACAATATTCCTGAACCTAACTCGAAATAAATATGGTGAAAGTCAATCCAACTCTAGATCTAAAATTGCATTTTAAACAAATTATGTGATATTGTATGATACCATTAACATGAAATGTCTGTAAATGGCAAATATATACAAATTGGAGACTAGTAATAGGGTAGGGGTATAGTTCTGTGGTAAAGTGCCTACCTCACAAAGGGTGGAGGGTACAGCTAAGTCGTAGAACATTTGGTCTATATGTGCAAGGTCCTGGGTTCAATCCCCAGCACCACAAAAAAAAAAAAGATACTCGAAGACATTTTCAAAACCTAAATGATTTTAAAATTTTCTATTTCCTTATTATTTTCCCACTGAATCTCTACTTGCTTTTCTTCATTTTATGCCAAATGACCCTGCAAAATTAACTATGATTTACCTATAATGCTAACAGGACTTACGTCTCATGAGTTCCAAAAAAGAAAATGGGTAGTTTATTTGTGGGTGGCTTTACAGCTCCATCAGGAACTTCGTCTACCTAAAATAAAGATTAGAAAAATTAAAATATTTTCAATCATACAGACCTGAAAAAACTAAGAACAAGACATCCAAGAGATATCTGATATAAAATGGACTCATTATGACAAGCCCATAATCCCATAGCACCAGTTTTGAAACCCAAGAAGTTCTAAAACACAATATTTTTCCAAAACCCACTTGGTAGCAAAACCAGGACTGACACTGAGTTAATTCAGTCAATGCTTTTATCCCCCTAGTATTTCTGATGTTTCTCTGCAGAAACATTGTGTTGATTATGTGCTATCCCAGACCCTACCAGCAGGAAAATATGTGGCACAGGTTTTAACTTCATTTGATTTTAAAATATCAAAGTGTTGAATTCTTAAACATATTTGGCTCTAAGCACTTCATGTAAGGAATCCAAACCTGTTCCACAATCCTAAACAATATTTCTGTAGGAAGGCTATACAAAAAAACAGTAATGTAAAGGCGCACATTGGGCTGGGGTATAGCTCAGTGCTTGCTCAGCATCCACAAGATCCCAAGAATTCAAACCCCAGCACTGCAAAAAATACACAAATGAAAGGAGATATTAACAAAAGTTTAAAGTAGTATTTCCCAAAGTATGAAACACTTATTATGAAAAGATCCTCCATCCACATGGTTGAGTCACATGAGGTTACCTATTCCTTTTTCAGTTCTCTTTCAACCCTTTTAATTAAGGAAAAGTATTAGGTGCTTTTAATTAAAGAAAAAAGTATGAAGTTATATCTAATATTTCTGTAATATTTGTTACTCTGCTTTATTCCCTTTTGTTCAAGTTACCAAGCAGTGGTATCTAGAAAGAATTTAATAAATTTCTATTTCAAAAGCAATTTAATTAAAAAAAATCAGTTGACTTTGTTAAGGGAGTTGACTCGACTCCATTACACCATAGAAGGCCAGACCGTAAGAGTTACTGCACTGATCATCTGCAGGGACAAAAGGAGAGTTTGACACTAATAAAATCATTACCATCCAATACCACTAGGGACCTTAACTTCTCCACTTATACCTGTCACTTTAACCTGTCATTTCAACTGTGGGAAGGCCCCAAGAATTACAAAAATCCTTAAATCCTTAAAATAAGAAATATTTTCTGAAAAATTTAGTTTATATATTTCTTTCTGCTAGTAAATAGCTTTAAGAGTCTGTTCAAATGCTTATTAGCACAGACTGAGCTTAACAAGTGTTAGGCAAAATTTTTTTAAGTTGATTTTAAAAATGATTCTTACTAGTAAAGGATTACAAGAATATGTAAGACTTAAAAGGAATCCAGTTTGGACTATGTAGACAGAAAATGTTAAACCCAACAGGGAACAAAACTACACAGCTGAAACCTTAAATACTCTAAGCTCTGTAAAATAAAGATTTACAATTCTTAAGACTAAAGAAGGAAAAAAATACATAATTCTTAAAGAACACATCAAAACCAAATTTAGCTGCTTCCAAGGGCAGGAAAAAAAACAAAAATTCCCATTCCAATCCAAATGAACTCATTAAAAGCAAACCTGTTAAAGAAAGAAAGAAAATACTCTGGTCCTCCTAAGGCTACTTTATTATTTTTAATAGCACTAACTCTTAGTCACCTAACACACTGAAGGGTGTGGGGAGGATGATGTGGGAGTACAAAATTTTTTCAGTATTTCCACTTGAATTCTCACTAGAGTGGTTTGGGAATCTTGAATATGGATGTATCAGATACCCTCAGATTTTATGATACCTCAAAATAAATAAGGATACCTTGAGAAAATTATAAGAAAGCATTTTAGGGGGACCTTAAACCTGCTCAAATCCTTAGGCCTAATTTAAATATGAAACACAGTGTTTTGTAAGTGCATGATTATGTAACTAAGGACTGACTGGTGGGGTATCAAAAAAAAATCCAGTTTAAGGCCACTGCCCTCAAGAAGTTTACAATATATCTGGAAGTCAAAACACACACGAGAATTAAAAGATTCTCCTAAAGGGAACAGGTTAGAATGCCAAATATTAGATAAGGGTTATGATTAAAGATAAAGATGTTCAAGTGAAACTCCACTGAAATCGGATGTGATAAGACCAAGAGAAAAAAAGCTTTGAAAGGAAACATGTTAACTGGAGCCTAAAAAGAGCTGGATAGGAAAAAAGAAATCAAGAAACTATGATCATTCTGTACTTCAGTGGTACTCTCACTTGATCAATCCATGATTCTGTTATCTAACGGGTATCTCTGTACATTCCTCTTTCCAGCTCACAAAACAACAACTATAAGATTTAATTATTTTTGAAAAATGCCTTAAGGGCAAATTAGGAGAAAATAAATGGTTTTTAAAAAATAATAATTACAACTTTAGAATATCACATGGTTATATTCTAAAAAGATCTTGAGCTTACTCGAATGTATCCCAACGTTGTTCAGGTTCTATCTATCTGGGTCTTAGAAACTGGGTCCCACCAAAATCTAACAAAAGGTATTTTTCTGAAAATGGAACTTAGGTGAATCAGACAGTTTCAATGCCTAAGTGTCATAAAACATCCTGGGTCCTTAGTGACAACTCTGTACCACTAGATGTGAACCCCGAACGTGGTCCACTCCTTTTGTCCATTGGAAACAAAATTAGGTAAAACAACTTCATTAAGGTCGTAAGGTAAACAACATAAATAAAAACCTGGAAATAAATTTTATGGACCTTCCTTGGTACTGACTTACAGAAAAATTTTCAAGACTATCCACTCCTAAACATCTTTATTAAACAAATAAACCCAGACAGAGCCTCATCAACTCAAATCATGTTTTTTTTAAACCCTGATTCAATTTAATAAAATATACACTTCTGACATTTAAGAGTTTGTAATTTGCATAGGTTCCACTGATATGTTGTACTTTATTCAAAATTTAGGGAATGTCATGCTTCACTAGTTTTTAAACATGGATCATTCCATCTACAGTGAAACCTTAACTGGCATGTCATCTAAATATTTCCTATAAGAACACCTGTCAACGATTGTCAAAAACAAGCCACAGGGAAATAGGTATGTAAGAAAACCTAGATTTTTACAATTGCATGGGAAATTACTGGGCAAAAACTAAAATGAGAAATTACAAATGAGATAAACAAAATCGAGGGAGAGAAAGGACACAGGAAAAAAATAATAGAAATGGAAGGAAGAAGGCCTCTCAGAATGAAGGCAGCACCATTAAACGCGAAGGCTACAAATCACTCACTCGAGCTGGCCAATGAGGATAACCTTTCATCTTGGCGAAGATGAGGTCTCCAGGTTTGAAATCGCGAGTCATGTCTCGGGGGCGAGGCCGGGGGTCCCAAACCCAGGAGATGCGGCGGTGCGCGCGGCAAAGGGATGCGGGAGCGCGGATGAGCCCAGGCTCCCTCGCTGGCGGGCGGGGGAGGATGCCTCGGGGTGTCCCGACGGGCCTGCGAGGGACAGCAGGGAGGACGGTTAAAGCGAAGAAACCCGAAGGGAGGGGCCGCAGGGGAAGGGGGAGGGGCAGGGACGGCGAGGGTGGGGGTGGGAGAGAGTGAGAGGAGGGCCGCCTCCCGCTCCTCCCGTAGAGCGCGGCTTCCGCAGCTACCTCTCCTGGCTGGAGCAGGTTTCCAGCTTAAAAGACGCCACCACCTGAAGCAGGGATGCTGCCCTACCTCAGATTCCTTCCTCCCGCCCCATCTTTCCCAGGGCTTCTTCCACGGGCTCAAGCCCCAAAAGGGAGGGGATACAGTGAAGAGAAACATGAATTAAGAAAGGCGGACATTTCCCTTCCATCCACGCACGACCTCCCCCACAACCTGCTCCTCGACGGTCACAACCCCAGGTCGCCCCTCGGCCGGGCCGCGTCCACTTCCCCGCTACAGCCAAAAGAGAGGCCACGGGGGGGGGGGGGGGGGGCGGGGCGAGTGACCGCCGCCCGCTCACCTGCCGGGGCCGTGGACGCTGAGGTTGCGGTGGCGGGCCGGCCGCCTCCGCCCGCGTCCACGCAAGCCACCTGCGCCACCAGCTGCCGCAGAGGCGTCTCAACGGCTAAGAATCGCAACCGCCGCCACCACTGCCGCCGCCGTAGCTGCGCCGCTCCCGCGCGGCTCCCGCTCGGCGCCCGCTAGCACTGGGGCAAAACCAAGTGCTCACTTAGGTAGGGGGGATAATATAGCACCCCTACAAAGTCTGTGATGCCAGAGCGGAGGTTTGAAGACCCTAGATCCTTATGTTTCCTTTTCACTAATAATTGCATTCCGAAGAAAAGAGAGACCGATAAGAAGGAACGGAGAAGTGAAGGAAAATAGCTGGAGTGGCTGCGGTTCTCCCCTGCGGTTTGTGGAGTGGTCAGGCCTGGCCCGCCCCTGCTGGCTGCTCTGCGTGTGTGTATTTGTATGTGTACTGTATGTAAAAGGCGGGGAGGGAGGAAGCGATTGTTGTGGATCGAGTTTGGGGGCGGATATCAGGGCCCATAGCACTTGGATGCGTTTTAGGGAGAAACAGGCAACCTGTTTTTGCATCGTTTCCCAGGGTGGAAAGGCTTTAATTCTTTCTTGAGTGATTTGCATCATCCAAAAAAGAGGAGCTGTACAAAAACCCATAGATAAAATTGGAGCACCAAGCGGTTGCAGGGTACGCAGCTTGTAGGCCTTGCACCTCGTTGAATGGACCTTACGGTCTGCTTTTCCTTGAGATTGTAATACGAGAAAGACTCATTTCATTTCTTTTACATTTAAAGCACCAAGAACTGTTAAGAAAAAAAGCAATCCTAACAAATGCAAAATGTGAAAACAATGACAGGAAAGCACAAGCTTGTTAGATAGGATGTGGGTTTGGGCCCAGACTAAATTTTAGCTGCTTCTAAATTTTATTTCCCTAGTAGACTGGTAACTGGTAGGTGGTACAGGGAAGTGTTACCAAACCTCAATACTTTTCAAGGGATTTTAAAGATTACCTGATTTTTTATCTTTAGCTAATGTATGTTATTAATATATTGGTATTAATATGCCCAGCCCTCTGACGTGAACTGATAATTTAGTATTTTTACTCTTACCAAAGCTATGTTACCAGAATTCTTATTTTATCCATTAATGTTCACTTAGGCTTACAATAAGTATGTAGTGAATAAGAAGGCATTTTGAGCATTAATAAAAATTAATCTTAAATTTTGTTTCATCCTTTATTGAACCCCCCCAAGTACTTACTGTGTATCAAGCCCACTGACTTTGGTGTTAAGGATCGCCAGCCATAAGCAAGGACATTTACTTCCTATTTTAAAAAGGATGAAAATATATTTGAAAAGAATGTTAAAATATGTAAGTATTGATACATAGCTAACACTGCTTTAAATAAAGCACTCAACTGACAATAAATCAGAAAAAACTTTATTGAATAGACAAAAATTGAGTTTTTTTTTTTTTTTAAAGAAAACCAGCATGTCTTTTCAAAAGGAATGAAGAAGATATTATTCCCAATGTAAAATGACCTGCAAGGAGTTTCAAGAAACTAAGTTGTATCTTAACCTTATGCAGAGGGTTTCACTTGGAGCAAAAATAAATTGGCAAGGGAGAGGAAATCGTTGGCTCCAACAATTGTCATTCTTTAAAAAGTTTTTCTTGGACTGAGGTTGTAGCTCAGCGGTAGAGCCCTTTGTAGGCACTGGGTTCGATGACCCTCAGCACCACATAAAAATAAATAAAAGTACTGTGTCCATCTACAACTAAAAAATTTTTTTAAGTGTTTTTTTTTAACTGTTTTAAGGTAGATGATAGTAGAAAGGTTGGTAAAACTACTACTAAATGACCCATTTCTGTGTGGGATTGGATACTATGAAGGTGGCAAGGAAAGGCACAAGTAATTGCATAAAGAAATAATCATGCATAGGAATAGGGCAGAAAGATGTACTGAAGAAAAGTCCAAGATACTGAGTAGAAGAGTCCAAAGCATCCTCCAGAAATCACTTTTTGTGCAACTCCTTTGTTCTCAACCCTGTAAATGTAAAGGCTTTCCAACTCCAAGTGTGGTCAAGGCCCAGCAGCACGGGCTTCACCAGGAAGCTTGTTAGAAACTCAGCCCCCTCCACCCACAGGCCTATTGACTCATCATCATCTGCATTTTAACCAGGTCTCCAGGTGATTCTTATGTATATTCAAGTTTACAGTTCAAGTTTGTGGCCAATCCTACTACAGATTTCAGAGCTTAAAATCATGTGGGGAAGACAGACATATAATAAATTGTAATTAATGCTAAACTTTTAATTAGTGCCGCAAACTAAAGAGGTTCCAGCTAGTAAAGAGGATGTGATTATTGTCCTCAGAAAATAAAAAATAGAGGAAAAATGGAAAAGCATTGATATGTTAGTGTGAACAAACTTCAATACTCAGCACTTGTCATCTGTAAAATTTGACAATTTCAATTTATGACAGTCTGTAGACAACAGATATTATCTTGTAAACAATAAATCAGAGCAAAACAGGTAGAAGTTTCAGCCTCCAGAGAACAAAAAGCTCAGGATCCCTGGGAGAAGCAATTCTGAATCTGAGTGGGAGAGGGAAAATGAAGGGGGAGGGGAAGGAAAGGAAGAAAGCCTGAGCACATCACAGCCGCTTAGAGAGCTTTCTGAACTACCAAAAGCTGCATTCCTCTCCAACCATGCTCCATGCACCTATTCACAGGAAAAAGAATACTATTCCCAAAACTGAATCAAGTGGCAGCGGTTGGGGAAAACTAAATGTACTGAGGCAGAAGCTTGACCTACATTCTGTCATGTAACCTGAGTTACCATCCCCATTTTCCAGATGAGTAAAACAGGCTCACAGAAATTAAACAACTTGCCCAAGATCACACAGGGACTTTAGTAGCCAAGACAACCTTCCAGCCCTTCAGTTCTCAAGGCCTCGCCTTTTTGTGATCCCAAAGGGCCTCTAGGTGGGGCAGGGAAGCATCAAGTCTGCAGGCAGAATGGCTTATAATTAGAAAAAGATGCTGGAAGTAAAAGCAGCCCAGTACTTTTATTCCAGCTTCAAATTTCCTAATCATCTCCTTCAACCCCACCCCATTCCCCAGCTTGTCCCCACCACCAGCTCATTCTGTTTAACTCCTTCTGATCCTAAAGGACTCAACCCAAAAAATCACATCTGGAAAGATTCTGACATCATCTTCCAGTGGCAGCATTTTTGCAATATCTCCTACTAGTCTTTAAACTACTTAGAAGTATATGCTATCTCATTCATCAAGGCGTGCATTTTTCAGATACTCAATACATTTTTTAATAAATACTTATTGAACAAATGAAAGAAAGGGACACATGATAAACCCTGACAGAGCCCTAAATCCTTTAAGCTGAGAAATCCTTCAGGTATTTGGTTTATGTTTTGACTTTATGAGTTTTTCCTGTATTTAAAGGTTAACCCTTTAAAAGCTCTTTCTTCACTAAAAATACATTCATTTGAAAAGAAATCTTTATAAAGGAGATTTGATGTTTATTACAAAAAATTTAGCAATGATAATCACTTGGTTAATTTCTCTTACCTAATTCCCCACCTTAATACATAGAATTAGCAATTAACAATACACCTTACACTTACTGGCATTTGCAGGAATTATTGATCTGTTTTCTTACATGTGATGTTTTAAGTCTCATGATAAGGAACCAGTGAGAAGTTAGCAAGAACATAGGAAAAATAAAGAGCATTAATCAAAGAATGAGTTCAGTCAGGGATATCATAAGCTCACCCAGGGCCTTCCTCCCCCTGAAAACCAAGAAGCATTTGGAGCTCTCAGGTGGGGAGAAACCAAGATGTATTAACTGGTGAAATAGTGACTAGACATATCAATGACCAGGTTTACTAAGGGATAGGAAAGAGTTGTTTTCAGACACGTAGGATAAGAAAAGTATGAATGAATCTGGACTCACTGGATAGATCAGAAAGCAACTGGGCAAGGACAGGGATTGACAGGTGACCTATGAGTGTATATTGTAAAAGCTGCCTAGACTGTGTGCTGTTCCAGTGGAATTTTGTTGTTGTTGTTCTACTGGGGACTGAACCAAGGGGTACTTTATCACTAAGCTACATCCCCAGTCCTTTCATTTTTTTTTTTTTTTTTTTTTTTTTTGCGGTACTGGGGATCGAACCCAGGGCATTGTGCTTGCAAGGCAAGCACCCTACCGACTGAGCTATCTTCCCAGCCCCGCTTTCATTTATTTTTAATTTTAAATTTTTGACCATGCTGGGAAGGGAACCTAGGGCATCGTGCATGCTAGGCAGAACTCTACTATTGAGTTACATCCCCAACTCTAATTTTTTATTTTGAGACAAAGTCTATGTTGTTGAGGGTCTCTAAATGGCTGAGGCTGGTTTCCAATTTACAATCCTCCTGTCTAAGCCTCACACATCTCTGGGATTATGGGGCATGTGTCATCATGCTCAGCTCCAATAGAATTTTTTTTTTTTAATCACTGCATAATCTGATCATTTCTCATCTCAGACTTTTGGCTTGCTTCTTTCTTACATCTCCGTGTCCAGTTTCAGTTAAGGTTATCGCATATATCCATGTACCAATTCTTCTTTACTCTTCTGTCTTTACTGTGTACCTTTTTCCCTTCTTCACCTCTTAATTCTTTTCTTCTACAGTCTTCCTCCTCTTCCTGTATAGTCTCACTTCCTGATTTTGGCCAGATGATGTCTTTTATTGTCTTCATTCCTTTGCTTCTTCTAGGCCAGCTTTCTCAGCATGTTTTCTGAGAACAGTAGTATAACTTGAGAAATTAAAAGCAAAATCGGGGAAAGGGGGGTTCAAACAGGCAGCCTTGAGAAATGCTGTCAAAGTTACACAGATTTCTTTTTCCTCTCCTTTCTTTGGGTATTGAACCCAGGGGCACCTCACCACTAAGCCACATCCCCAACCCTTTTTATTTTTTATTTTGAGGCCCTAAGTTACTCAGGGCCTCGCTAAATTGCTAAGGCTGGCTTGAACTTGTGTTCCTTCTGCCTCAGCCTCCCAAGTAACTGGAATTATAGGAATATATCACATGCCCAGCTCTTTTTTCACTTTGTATTTTGAAATAATTGTAGATTTGCAGGAAGTTACAAAAATAATACAGAATGGTACTCTGTACCCTTCACTGATTTCCCCCAACCATTACATTTTACATAACTATAGACAATGACAAAGCCAGAAAATTGAACTTGATACACTGTGTAAATATTTTATGCCATCTTATCGCATGTGTAGATTCCTGCAACCACCATGGCAATCAAGCTTCAGAACTATTCAATCACCAGGATGATCCCCAGAGCCACCCCTATAAAGTCATTATCTCTCCTCTCCTAATTCCTAACCCTTGGCAATTACAAGTCATTTCTCTATCTCTATACTTTTGTCATTTGAGAAGACATACATAAGGTATGTGAACTTTTGAGATTGCCTTTTTTCACTCCTCTTGATGTTCTTTAAATTCATCCAAATTTTTTGGTTTTTGGTTTTGTTTTTTGGTATCAATAGCTCTTAGCTTTTTATTTCTGAGTAGGAATTCATAGTATGTGTGCACAAGGTTGTTAAACCACTCACCTATTGAAGGACACCTCAGTTTCTAGATTTTTTGCTATTACAAGTAAAGCTTCTGTGAACATTTGTGCAGAGTTTTGTGTAGATGTACATTTTCACCCTTCTGGGATAAATGCCCAGGAGTGCAATTAGTAGGTCTTTATGCTAATTGCATACTTTTTTTTTTTTTTTTAATTGTTGCTTTTTTTGTTTTTTGAGACAGTGTCTCACAATATTGTCCAGGCTGCGCTCAAATTCTGGTTTTATGTGATCCTTCTGCCTCAGTTTCCCTTGCTTAGTTTGCCAAGTGAAAATTACCACTAAGCTGTTGTTTTAAGAAGCTTCCAAACACTCATGCCTATAATCTCAGCTACTCAGGAAGCAGAGGCAGAAAGACTACAGGTTTGAGACTACCATGGGCATTTCAGCAAGTTCCTGTCTCAAAATAAAAAATAAGAAGGGCTGGGGATGTAGCTCAGTGGTAGAGTGCCTGTAGGTTCAATTCCCAGTACCACCAAAAACTTTAAAAATAAAAATAATTAAAAAGCTGGGCTGGGGATATAGCTCAGATGGTAGAGTGCTTGCCTTGCAAGCACAAGGCCCTGGGTTCAATTCCCACCACTACAAAAAAAAAAAAAAAGAAAGAAAGAAAAAAAGCTGGCAAACTATTTTCTAGAGTGGCTGTAACATTCTCCCTTTCACCACAATGGTTGAGAAGTATTTCTTCTCATCTTCACCATCATTTGGTATTGTCATTATTTTTTCTTTTCACTATTCTAATAGGGCTGATCTTAATTTGCATTTCCTGAATGCCCATGTGCTTATGTACTTCCTGTATATCCTTTTTTTTTATTATTATTGTATACAAATGGGATACATGTTGTTTCTCTATTTGTACATGGAGTCAAGGCATACCATTTGTGTAATCATACGTTTACATAGGGCAATGATGTTTGATTCATTATTTTTTTTCCCTTCCCCCCCACGGCTCCCACCCCTCTTTTCCCTCTATACAGTCCTTCTTTCCTTCATTCTTACCACACTCCTTATCCCTAATCCTAAACCTAATGCTAACCCTTCCCACCCACCCTGTATATCCTTCTGATGAAATGCCTTTTCATATCCTTTGCCCATTTTCTAATTAGTTTGGTTTCTTTCTATTGAGTTTCAAGTATTCTTTTTGTATTCTAGACAAGAGTTCTTTGTCAGATATGTAATTTATAATACTTTTACTAATCTGGAGTTTGTCTTTTCTTCTTCTCTTCAGGGTCTTTCACAGACTAAAAGTTTTTCATTTCAATGAAACCAAATTTACCCTTTTTTCCTTGTGGCGTGTGATTACCTTTATTATGTCTAGGAACATTCCACCAAGTCCTAGTTCCCCAAAATTTTCCTTCCATGGTTTCTTCTTAAAGCTTCACCAATTAACATTTTCTGTTTAAACTCGTGATCAATTTTAAATTTTGGACATGGTATGAGGTATAGCTATCCAAATGCTCTGGCACCTTTGTTAAAAGACTATTCTTGTTTCTTTTGAACTGCTTTTTTATCTTTGCCAAAAATCAAAAATACTGGTGTAGGATTTTTTCTCTATTCTACAGTCTTGATTATGTCAGTAATTACTGACATACTCCCACAGTCTGAATTATGCAAACTATAAAATAAATCATAAAAGTGGATAGAGTAATTCCTCTCACTTTTTTATTTTTTAATTTTATTTTTATTTTATTTTGGGGGGGGTACTAGGGATTGAACTGAGGAGCACTCGACCACCAAACTACATCCTCATCCCTTTTTTAAAATTTTATTTAGAAACCATGTCTCACTGAGTTGCTTAGGGCCTCATTAAGTTGCTGAGGCTGGCTTTGAACTCTTGATCCTCCTATCTCAGCCTCCCTGGGATTACAGGCCTGCACTACCATGCCCAACTATTCTTATTTTTTTGTTGTTGTTGTTGTTGTTTTAATGTTCTGAACATTATTGTTCCTTTCCTTTTTCTTATAAATTTTATAATTAGTTTGTCTTTATGAATTAAAAACAACAACAAAAACCTTGTTGGGTTTTTTGGGGAGAATGGGTACTGAGGATTGAATCCAGGGCCTTGAGCATGTTACAGGAGGACTCTACCACTTAGTGACATCCCAGTTCCTTGTTCCAATTTTGATAGAAATGAGACATCCATCACTTTGAGGAAAATTAAAATCTTTACTAGGCCATGAAATCTTTCTATTAAATTAGTTTTCTTTTATTTATTTGATTAATATTTTATAGTTTTCAGTCTACAAGTCCCATACATATTTTATTAGTTTTATAACTAAATATATTATTTTTTGGAGTGATTATAGTTTTAATTTCAGTGTTCATGTATTCATTGCTAGTATATAGACATAGTTGATTTTTATTTCTTTGTTTTATATCTTGAAGACTTGCTGAATTTGTAAGTTTTAGAAGACTTTTCTCTCTCTCTCTCTGTTTTTTTTTGGGGGGGTGCTGGGGATCGAACCCAGGGCCTTGTGCTTACAAGGCAAGCACTCTACCGACTGAGCAATCTCCCCAGCCCCCCTCTTCTTTTTTTTTTTTTTTTTTTTTTTTGGTTTTCTTTTTTTTTTTTTCTTTCTGTTCGGTGTATAGACCTTTAGTATTGCTATGTCTTCTTGATATATGGACCCTTTTGTCATTATGTGATATATTACTCTGTCTCTGGTCTTTTTCTTCCTTTGACTTTACTTTATGTTAATGTTAACATTTATGTTAATATAGCTATTTAAGCATTTGCATGATAGGACTTTTCCAGCTGTTTACCTTCAAATGACCAGTTTTTATGTTTGAAGTGCTGCTGGCCTATAATCCTACCAGCTGGGAAGGCTGAGGCAGGAGGATCCCAAGTTCAAAGACAGTCTCAGCAAGTTAGTGAGGCCCTAAGCAACTTAGCAAGACCCTGTCTCAAAGTTAAAAAATAAAAAGAGGGCTGAAGATGTGTAGCTCAGTGGTTAAACACCCCAGGTTCAAACTGTAACACCAAAATAAAAATAATAATATTAAAAAATAAATAAGTAAAAGTGAACTGTATTTTTCATAGATAGCAGGGTCATATTTTTTATCCATGCTACCTGTCTTTGAATTAGTATATTTAGACTAATTGTATTTAATATAACTGTTGATATGTGGGACTTAATTCTGGAATTTTTTTTGTCTTCTGTTTGTTCCCTTTGTTTTTGCTTGCTTTATTAAAAAAAATTTTTTTTTAGTTGTTGATGGACCTTTTTTTAATTTATTTTTATGTGGTGCTGAGTATTGAACCCAGTGCCTCACACATGCCAGGCAAGTGCTCCACCACTGAGCTACATACAACCCCAATTCCTTGTTTTCTTTACTTTTTTTCACATTCCTGCAGGTTGTTTGAATCTTTATTATAATTTTGGTTTATCCATAGTGTTTTTTAATGTATTTCTTTGTATAGTTTTGGGGGTTTTTTGTTGTTGTTTCTTTGTTTTGTTTTTAGTGGTTTCCTCTCTTTCAGTCTCTGCTATCCTTCCTCAGAATTGTCTGACACTGCACCTGTGAGGGAAGTGCCACCTTGTGACTGTTAGGTGGAGATGGAAGTTCAGTTCCCCACTTGATCCCCTCCGGAGTTGGGTGGGTGATGAGTGGGTGTAACTGGTTGCCTTGTTACTCCTGAGCACGGGTGGGAATCTGGGCTCTCCAATAGGCCTCTGCTGACACCATGGCTAGGAAGGAGAAGCATGTCTCATTACCACTGCGCATGGGGCTTCACTGACTCAGCTGGGGACATTACTATTTGGCAAGATAAAAAAGTCCTGGCTCAGACTGGGGTTGTAACTCAGTGGTGGAGCACTTGCCTGGCACATGTGAGGCACTGGGTTCGATCCTCACCACCACAAAAAAATAAATAAATAAAATAAAGGTGTTGTGTCCATCTACAACTAAAAATAAAAAAAGTCTTGGCTCTACACCGAACCCCCCTTGATACCTCCACACCAGAAAAGGAAAGTTGCTTTGTTATAGCCAAGTGAGAGCTTCAACCATCAGACCTACTTTATAAAACTCAAGGGAAGAAGTAAAATATGTTGTATTTATACTATTTCCATTGTCTTTCTGTCATCCTAACATTCCACATTTCCTTTTTAAAAATTTTTAGTTGCAGATGGATACAATACCTTTATTTTATTTATTTATTTTTATGTGGTGCTGAGGACGGAAACCACTGCCTCACACATGCTAGGCAAGTGCTCTACCACTGAGCCACAACCCCAGCCCCTGTTTCCTTCTTTTAACGTGGTGGTAGGGTCAGTTACTTTTCCATTCTGTTTGGTTAAAATAGGGCCATAATTGTCAAAATGTTTTTTGTCTTATTAGACTGACCTTTTCCTGGAGCAGGCTTTCCTGGAGATGACTACTACTTCTCCTCCTCCTCCCCTTCTTCCTTTTCTTCCTCTTCTTGACAGGGTCTTTCTATTTCTATGTTGCCCAGGTTGGTCTCCAATGCCGGGGCTCAAGGGATCCTCCCACTTCAGTCTCCAGACTAGCTGGGGTCACAGGCATGTGCTACCATATGCTACTTTCTGGAGACTTCTTCTGTTAGTGCCTGTTGATGTTTCCAGTTGCTAGTCACTCCCGCACCCAGTCCAAGATATATGAGGCAAAAAGAAAAACCAGCAGGGAACTCACTGTTGTGCCATTCTGACCCCCAAATCTCTCTTTTCTCTACTTTCCAGAGAATTCTTATTTTTGTTTTATTTATAATGTCCATTGTACCTATTTTTTTCCCTTCTTTTGTCACCAACCTTCTGGGGAAAGTGTAAAATTGTTTATATTATATGCCACCATTTCATTATTCACTTTTTTGTTTGTTTGCTGTTTGTGGTTTTTTTTTTTTTTCCTCCAGTGCTGGGGATTGAACCCAGGGCCTCATGCATGCCAGGCAAGCCCACTATCATTGAGACACATTATTCACAGCTTAACCTGGTCCAAGAAATTTATGTATTTATTTCAGTACTGGGGATTGAACCCAGAGGTATTGTACCATTGAACTATATCCCCAGCCCTTTTTTACTTTTTAAATTTTGAGACATGGTTTCACTAAATTGCTGAGGCTAACCTCAAACTTGAGATCCTCCTGCCTCAACCTCCCCAATCCTGGGGATAACAGGATTGGGCCACTTTGTCCAGCAAACGAATTTAACTCTGTGAGGGCGGGCACTCTGTTTTGTTTATGACTGTATCCCTTAGTTAAAATGCCTAGCACATAAAAGGCCTTTGGTAAGTATTTTCTATTACTGCACTATCCTAGTAATTTTCTTTTCTCTGCATACTTCATGTTTGTTTCATCCTAGTATGAGAAATTCAACTCATACAGAAATTAAAATACTGGTCTTGGATTTTTCTTTCTTCTCTTTTTTGTAGTGCTGAGGATTGAACTAGGGCCTCTTGAATGCTAGGCAGATGATCTACACCCCCAACCCAGATACTGGTTTTGATTTATGCTTTTCTTCTTGTGTCTTTCCCCATACCATTATCTTCCTCTGAGATGTCCCTCAGCTGCTGAGTGTGTTGGCACCCATCTATAAATCCAACTATTTGAGAGGCTAAGGCAGGGGGATTCCCAATTCAAAGCCAGCCTAAGCAATTCAGTGAAACCCTTCATAACTTAGTGAAACTTTGTCTCAAAATAAAAAATAAAAAAGGCTGGGGATGTAGCTGAGTGGTAAAGTGCCCCTAGATTCAATCCCCAGTACCAAAAGAAAAAAAGAAATGTCTTTCAACTGCTTTCTGCTTATCAATTTTCTATTCTCTTAACGGTCCAAACCTGGTCGTACCTCTTATATCACTTTTTTTAACCTTGTCATTCTATCTTAAAATCATATATTCACTGCTTTCATAATATCATATTAAAATTAACATCTGGTCTTAGTTAAAAAGGCCTTCTGGGGAGCTGAGGTGAGAGGTTCTTTGAGCCCAGGAGTCCAAGGCAAGACTGGGCAGTATATAGTGAGACCCTGTCTCAAAATTTTTCAAAAATTGCTTTTAGCTATAATTAATAGAAAACCCTGCTATAATGGCTTATGCAAAAGAAATAAAGGGGTTGGTGGTGTAGCTCAGTGATAAAGCAGAAGCTTAGCATACTGAAGCCCTGAGTTCATTCCTCAGCGCGTGCAAACACACACACACACACACACACACACACACACACACAAGGGGGGAAAGGAGAAAAATGTGGACAGATGATGGTGGCATTGCAGCTGGATAACTTGAAAGCTAGTGTCTCTTTAATTCACTTGATTTTGTCCTCCTACCAGCTGGTCTACTCATGGATAGAAGATGACTGCTCATCTGGGAGCTACAAATGAATTTAGGAAAAAAGAAAGGGCTCAGAAAGAAGGGATAGGCTTAGCAAGCCATCTCCTTTTATTCAAAACCCGAAGGTCCCCAAAGTCTCACCTAAGAGGCTTCTTATTATAACTCATTGGACAGAATTCCATTGCATAGTCACTCCTAGCTGCAATGTGCAAGGAGGAAAAAGGGGTCATGAACAGGAATATATTTGCATAAACACCTGTATAGTCCATTTGGGTAAATCTTCTTTCTCCCTAACTACTTTGGAAGATCTTTGAGATCAGCAATCCAGTCACAGTGAGTCATTTCATGTTTCCCATTAGATAATTATAAGGGTTCTCCTCTTCACATCTGGACTTAAAAACCAAAAATAATTATTTGAGAATGATTCAGTAAGCTCAGTTTCTTCTGGAAATAATTTTTTCAGTTACAGAAGCTGAACCACTAGGAGTTATGGGATTAGAGTTTTCTTTTTCTTTTTTCCTTTTTTTTTTTACATAGAAAGTGGACAGCACAATCATGATAAGAGGCGTAGAAGTTAAGGAACTCAGAGGTATGCTAAAAGATTAGAGAAGTAATAATTAACAAGTCAGTCTGAGAAGCCAGGCATGTTCCACTGCCAAAATAGGACTAAAGAGAAGGCTTATAGCAAGATCTATGGGAAGCTGTTCAGCTGCCCCTTTTGTGGGCAGCTGCCAAACATCCAGTGTTGGATCTGGGACCACTGCTGATCACCAGGGTCAGGAGTTGGGAAGGAGCCACATGTGAATCCAAGGGGATCAAGGATAAACAGGAAAGTGCTGGTCCTCTCTCTCTCTATCTACATCTAACCACAATGACTTTTGGAGAACAATGGCTACTACTTGATGTCTATCTTTCAAATCTCATTCCGATTCATCTTTTGAACAGCTCTAACTTGGAATCCTGCAGGAAAGGAGATTTTGGAAATGATTTCCGGAATAATCAAGTTCACATAGAACAAAGCACTGCACTAAGTTGACTGTAGAAATGGAAGCTGGATTCCTGATCACAAGGGAGTTAAAGGAGTTGTACTACCTGGAGGGCTGGGACTAAATCTTAGTCCACTTCTGTCCCTTTTGAACTGGCCAATACCCTGATTCTTTGTTTGGCAGTTTGTTTTTGTGGTGCTGGGCACTGAATCCAGGGCCTCCCACATACTTTTTTTTTAGGTACTAGGGATTGAACTCAGGGGCACTCAGCCACTGAGCCACATCCCCAGCCCTATTTTATATTTTATTTAGAGACTGGGTCTCACCGAGCTGCTTAGTGTCTTGCTCTTGATGAGGGTGGTTTTGAAGTGGAGATCCTTCTGCCTCAGCCTCCCCAGTCACAGGCATGGGCCACCCCGCTGGGGTGATTCTATAGCCTGATTCTTAAATTGTCCTCATTAATCTCACTGTGCAAACTAGTTTTTCTCTGGCCTGGCACCTGCCTCCTAGAGAGAAATTAAAGTTCCTTCTTTGGATTTAGGCCATAACATGCTGCTAGGCATCTTGACTTTTAACTTTTATTGATGTGTGTGTATGTGTGTGTGTGTGTGTGTGTGTGTGCGTGTGTGTGCACGTGCTTGTTTCTTATATTTCTGTTGGCCCTCCTTTCATTTCTCTATTGTGGTGCAATTCTTATATGTTCTTTAATATATTTATCTTGTTTTTTCCTGCCTAAACATTTTTATAAACTATTACTTCTAGCTAATAATTTATGTTTGGGTGATGTAGTTTTCCCATTTTTATTTTAACTAATCAATATATATTCAACTTCAGATATTGATTGAGCATCTAAGATACTATCCTTACCCTTCACAGGAGCTCAAAGTACAAAGCATCTATAAACAAAAAAGGAAGTAAAAAGTACTAACATAGGGCAGAATAAACAACTCTTTGAGTTCATACAAGAGAACTGAATTCTCCCTCCTTATGAACACTGTATGTACCTTTTTCAATCAGGAAGCCTTGCATAAAATTTCCAAATCTTAATATTGTTTTAGTATTTATATTACAATTTAGCTATACACAACAAAATTAGTTTTATAGTACACAGGATTTAGGCAATATTTTATAAACATTATTGAAGAAAGTAGCAGTGGTGTATGCCTCTAATCCCAGTGACTTGGGAGGCCCAGATAGGACGATCACAAGTTTGAGGCCAGCTTCAGCAACTGAGACCCTGTTTCAAAATAAAAAAGAGGGTTGGGGTTGTAGCTCAATGGTAGAGTGCTTGACTAGCACATGTGAGACACTAGGTTTGAACTTCAGCATCACATAAAAACAAATAAATAAAGTTTTTGTGAAAAAAATCCCAACCCCCCCCAAAAATATATATACAATTTATTGATTTTTTAAAAAATTTTTTGGTACCTGGGTTCAAGCCAGGGGATCTTCAAAGTGTGAAAATAATCAAAGTATTGCCAGTTAAGGAATCTCACTTGAACTTCAATGTGCACATTTGCATTGAGATTTCACTACATAGACAAGATTGACTCAATCATTACCTATGGTTGACTTCAATCTCCAGCCCCTTCTCCTCAGAAGTCAGGTTGCGATCACATGGCTCACAGCTCTAATGCGCTAATCACATATTTGGTCTTCCAGGCATGGCCAGCTCCCACCTCAATCACTTTACTAGCAGAAACTATCAGGTACATTTGAGGTACCATCATAAATAACAAACACTTCCATCACTTAGAAAATTCTAAGGGTTTAGAGATTGCCTCCCAGGAATGGGGGACAAGGTTCAATCAAAAAAATGTTTATTACAAAGTCTCTGAGGATTGTCTCTTTGGAGGGAAACATGACAGGAGATTTTATATTTCTAGCTATCTGACCCGTTTGCTGTGTTATCCTCTTAAAATTTACTTAGTGAATGAATCTAATTACCCAGGAAACCACTGATTTAATACAGGAAACTAAGACAAGGGAAATGCAAGCACCCATTGGAAAGAATATAAACTCAACAGTTGGTTTAATTTTGTTTTTCAGTTATGTCACAAGAAAACTATGGCCCAATACTGAACTTTTAGCCAAGGAGTGGCTAAGGATGCAAAAAACATTATTAAGGATAGGGTACTTATAGATAATCAGAGTTAATTCAAACTTTAAAACAACCAAGAGGAAAGAAAATGACTGGAACCAGGCATAGTGGTGCACTCTTATAATCCCAGTGACTTGGGAGGCTGACGTGGGAATATTCCAAGTTTGAGGTCACACTGGGTGACTAAGTGAGCCCATATCTCAAAAATAAAAATGACTGGGGATTGTAGCTAGGTGGTGAAGTACTTCTAGGTTTATTCCCCAGTTTAAAAAAATAGCTTGTAAAATAAAGAACAAAAACATGCAGATTAAAGCATGACAATTCCTGATTTCAATCAGCTAAAGCTTGTTTCTTGAGTGGAAGCTGTCCACTTAGTTCAGTCATCTTCTTGATCTGTATGTCATAGGTGGAAAACGTCTCCTCCTGATCTTGTGGTTTCTAGTTAGTAGAGTTTTCCAGTAATTCAAGAATGACTAAGTATCTTCACTTGAAAAAAAACAGTTCTAAACACCAACACCCTAGAGTTTTGCTGTGTATTACTGTTGACCGTATCCATATGGGTCTTTTTTATCAGGCTCGAAAGCTGTTTTTCTCTGAGTTTTCTCCTTTAAGATAAAAAATTTCAGGACACTATCCAAATAGAAGACAGGAGAACTCTTTCCTGAGATGTAACAAAAAATTAATGTATAAGGATGCGGTCTAAAACTAACATATAAGAATGTAATACATCTGAACAAGAAGGAGACTCCAAAATTCTATGATTTGCACAGAGGGTGTATTACCTTACCATGGTCCCTAATTGACAAAGGCATTGCAACTTAACCTAGAAACAAAATGTTTTTAAAGATAGTTATTGTACCAGTCTTTGTACATGAACAAAAGTATATTTTTAAGATACATCATTTAGGGACCACTCAGGAAACAAACCACATCAGTGTTTTTGTTTTGTTTTGTTTTTGTTTGTTTTTGGGACAGGGTCTCACTACGTTGCCCAGACTGACCTTGAACTTCTGGATTCAAGCAATGCTCTTGCTCCAACATCCTGAGTAGCTGGGACCATAGTATACCTGGTCACATTGGTTTTCGAATAGGGAAAATTATTATAAAGAATTATTGTCAAATTTGGTGGAATAATGAGCATGCTGGTTATCCCAGCTATTTGGAATGCTGAGGCAGAGGATCACAAGTTCAAAGCTGTTCCAAGATTTAAAAAATGAAATAAGAACTGGGTATATAACTCAGTGCTAGAATACCCTTGGGCTCAATCCCAGTATTGTTTAAAGAAATTATTAATTAGTAGGAAGTGGATAAACTTTAAAAGAGGGCAAATGAACAAGAATTCTAAGGAATCTAGAAATAGGTGCAGAAAAGAGCTACTACCTCTGGGCTAAGGAAGAATGAACAATGAAGAAATTAAGAATGAAGCGAAGAGTTCCTCTCACCTACCACTACCCTAAGGCTGAGATTCAGACCTCTTCAAATAAACAAGCTTACTGCCCAGCCATGCAGACTTCTTCAATGGTGAAGACACTGGCTAGAAGCTTCTGTAGAACTGTGTGGTTCACACATGCTAGAGGGAAGAAGTAACCTGGGTTAGTCTGTAGAAACAGCCAGGAGGTGAAGGTAGGCAGGACTTGGTCTAAAGTAGACTGCAGGAGAGAGAGCACAGGTAGAGCCTCGGTGTTGGGCTACTGTGTTGAAGAACAAAAACAGAGAGCTGGAGCCTTAAAGTAGTGTCTTCCTGCATCTGTGCCAAGCAGTGTCACTCTAGTGCCCTCTGCTGATGAACCATAATGTTTCATCTGCTGGAAAATAAATAAATAAATACATGAATACATAAATAATGAGGTCCAGTGCTAGCATTACCAGTTAGGACAAAAGGGGTAGCTGTGAACAGAGCAATAATATTAAATTGATAACTGGCATATTAGAAGTTTGCAGTCATTAAAAATGTTAACGATTTTATTTTATTCTTAATAGAGTCCTCACAACAATTTTAAGTTAATTAAAATTTGGAGAATGTCAAGTCTTATTTTTCTATTTCTTTAATAAGTTGAGGGACCAAGTCCTTGGCTGAATCTGGTGGCTATTCCCATAAATTTACGGAAACTCGATTTATAAGAAATCTTAGCAGTCTGATTATTCAGACATAAACAAGAAGTTGCTGGAGGAGATGAGATACAAACATAAATCATTTTATTTAAAGGCAAGAAATAGTTAAAAGTAACAAAATGGAACACAATGATAAATAATTATTATCAGTAACTCAACTCCATAAAACAATTTTTGTGTGTATGTGCACAGGGATTGAACCCAGGGCCTGTGTATGCTAGGCAAGTGTTCTACCACTGAGTTACACTCCCAGCCCCTCCTGTCCCTTTAAAAAATAAACTTTTTGGTAAAAAATGATTCAGAAATATGCCAAGAGTTTAGAGGGTTAAGAGAACACTTGGAGAATTATCTAATCTAGAATAACAAGTTGTTTTGCAGCAAGAAAATGCAAAATGCAGATTCTAACTTTATTTTTTATTTTCCCAATCATATTACAATGATACATAAGCTCTCAAATATGTCATTTATCTTTTATTTAAAATAAACCCTTTGAACTCATGTAGCTTTATAAATATGCATTGAAACATATACCAATATATAAATATGTCAGTAGATGATTATTTAACTAAATCTTTAAAATATATTTACCTTTATCAGTATATTAAATGTAACAATGTATATAATGTAATGTTACTGAATTTAACATCTTTATATTGTATTGAATTTAACATCTTTATAAACTGCCACAACATCCTTAAAAAGCAAATAGGCAGTTAAAATCAGAGCCGAAATCAACGAAATTGAAACAAAATAAATAGTTGGTTCTTTGAAAAAATAAACAAAATTGATAAGCCCTTAGGCACACAAACAAAGAGAAAGAGGGAGAAAACTCAAATTACTAAAATTCAGAATGAATAAGGAAATATCACAACAGACACGAGTGAAATACATAATTAGAAACTATTTTGAAAATCTATACTCCAACAAAACAGAAAACCTCGAAGACATCAACAAGTTTCTAGAGACATATGAATTACCTAAACTGAACGAGGAGGACATACACAACTTAAATAAATCAATTTCAAGCAATGAAATAGAAGAAGACATCAAAAGCCTACCAACAAAGAAAAGTCCGGGACCAGATAGGTTCTCAGCTGAGTTCTACAAAACCTTTAAAGAAGAGCTCATTCCAATAATCCTCAAAGTATTCCATGAAATAGAAGAGGAGGGAACCCTCCCAAACTCGTTCTATGAAGCCAATATCACCCTGATACCTAAACCAGACAGAGACACATCGAGGAAAGAAAATTTCAGACCAATATCCTTAATGAACATCAACGCAAAAATTCTCAACAAAATTTTAGCAAATTGCATACAAAAACATATTAAAAAGATAGTGCACCATGATCAAGTGGGTTTTATCCCAGGGATGCAAGGTTGGTTCAACATCCGGAAATCAATAAATGTCATTCACCATATCAACAGACTTAAAGTTAAGAATCACATGATTATTTCAATAGATGCAGAAAAAGCATTCGATAAAATACAGCATCCCTTCATGCTCAAAACACTAGAAAAAATTGGGGTAGTGGGAACATTTCTTAACATCATAAAGGCCATCTACGCTAAGCCCATGGCTAATACCATTCTAAATGGTGAAAAACTGAAAGCATTTCCCCCTAAAAACTGCAACAAGGCAGGGATGCCCTCTTTCACCACTTCTATTCAACATCATCCTTGAAACTCTAGCCAGAGCAATTAGACAAACCAAAGAAATTAAAGGGATACAAATTGGAAAAGAAGAACTCAAACTATCCCTGTTCACTGATGACATGATTATATATTTAGAGGAACCTGGAAATTCCACCAGAAAACTTTTAGAACTCATAAGCGAATTCAGTAAAGTAGCAGGTTACAAGATCAATGCTCATAAATCCAATGCATTTTTATACATAAGTGATGAATCTTCAGAAAGAGAAATTAGGAAAACTACCCCATTCACAATAGCATCAAAAAAAAAAAAATAAAATACTTGGGAATCAATCTCACAAAAGAGGTGAAAGACCTCTACAATGAGAACTACAGAACACTAAAGAAAGAAATTAAAGAAAACCTTAGAAGATGGAAAGATCTCCCATGTTCTTGGATAGGAAGAATTAATATTGTCAAAATGGCCATACTACCTAAAGTGCTATACAGATTCAATGCAATTCCAATTAAAATCCCAATGACGTACCTTACAGAAATAGAGCAAGCAATTATGAAATTCATCTGGAAGAATAAAAAACCCAGAATAGCTAAAGCAATCCTCAGTAGCAAGAGCGAAGCAGGGGTATCACAATACCAGATCTTCAACTCTATTACAAAGAAATAGTAACAAAAACGGCATGGTATTGGTACCAAAATAGACAGGTAGATCAATGGTACAGAATAGAGGACATGGACACAAACCCAAATAAATACAATTTTCTCATACTAGACAAAGGGTCCAAAAATATGCAATGGAGAAAAGATAGCCTCTTCAACAAATGGTGCTGGGAAAACTGGAAAACCATATGCAACATAATGAAATTAAACCCCTATCTCTCACCCTACACAAAACTCAACTCAAAATGGATCAAGGACCTCGGAATCAGACCAGAGACCCTAAATCTTATAGAAGTAAAAGTAGGTCCAAACCTTCAACTTGTTGGCTTAGGATCAGACTTCCTTAACAGTACTCCCATAGCACAAGAAATAAAAGCAAGAATCAACAACTGGGATAGATTCAAACTAAAAAGTTTTCTCTCAGCAAAGGAAACTATCAGTAATGTGAAGAGAGAGCCTACAGAGTGGGAGAATATCTTTGCCACTCATGCTTCAGATAGAGCGCTAATTTCCAGAATCCATAAAGAACTCAAAAAACTCTACACCAAGAATACAAATAATCCAATCAACAAATGGGCTAAGGAAATGAACAGACACTTCACAGACGAAAATGTACAAGAAATCAACAGATATATGAAAAAATGTTCAAGATCTCTAGTAATAAGAGAAATGCAAATCAAAACTACCCTAAGATTCCATCTCACCCCAATTAGAATGGCGATTATCAAGAACACAAGCAACTATAGGTGTTGGCGAGGATGTGCAGAAAAAGGTACACTCATACATTGCTGGTGGGGTTGCAAATGAGTGCAGCCACTCTGGAAAGCAGTATGGAGATTCCTCAGAAAGCTTGGAATGGAACCACCATTTGACCCAGCTATCCCACTCCTTGGCCTATACCCGAAAGACTTAAAATCAGCATACTACAGAGATACAGCCACATCAATGTTCATTGCTGCTCAATTCACCATAGCCAGATTGTGGAACCAACCTAGATGCCCTTCAGTTGATGAATGGATAAAGAAACTGTGGCATATATATATACAATGGAATATTACTCCACCATGAAGAATGATAAAATTATGGCATTTGCAGGCAAATGGATGAAATTGGAGAATATCATGCTAAGTGAGATAAGCCAATCTCAAAAAACTAAAGGACAAATGATCTCGCTGATAAGCAGATGAGGACATATAATGGGGGGTGGGAGGGGTTAGCGTTAGGGTTAGGTTTAGGTTTAGGGTTAGGGATAAGGAGGGTGGTAAGAATGGAGGAAGGAAGGACTGTATAGAGGGAAAAGAGGGGTGGGAGGGGTGGGGGAGAAGGGAAAAAAATAACAGAATGAATCAAACAACATTGCCCTATGTAAATTTATGATTACACAAATGGTATGCCTTGACTCCATGTACAAATAGAGAAACAACATGTATCCCATTTGTTCGCAATAAAAAAAAAGAATCAACTCTTTGTCAAAAAAAAAAGCAAATAGGCAAACCATATTTATTGTTTTGAATATATACTTCTATATCTATTTAGTGATTCTTATTTTTACAAACATTAACCAAAGTAATTGATTTTGTGTTTTTCAGACACTAGAGAAATTAGAAAGTAGGAAACCAAGAACTACCTTGCTGGGCTGGAGTTGTGGCTCAGTGGTAGAGCGCTTGCCTAGCATGTGTGAGGCCCTGGGTTCGATACTCAGCACCACATCTAAATAAATAAAATAAAAGATCCATTGACAACTAAAAAGAAATATTAAAAAATCATTAAAAAAAAAAAGAACTACCTTGCTACTTTTCTCATTGATCAAATATATTATACTACTTAATTCACTTTAAACTAGCAGAATAATATATATGCACAAATATAGCACATTTGTATACACATATAAAATAATTACAAAATATTTTCACAACTTGCTAACCTATAGTCATTCCATATATAAAAATAAGGAGCAAGTATCATTTAAAGTTATGTTTAGTGATCAATGTTTTATTTTGTTTTTAACATAAAATTGGTTGGGTGACCACAGTATTTGTTAATTAACTCATTTTTTAAAAATATATATGTTATATACATATTTAGTCATTGATGGACAAAATGCCTTTATTTTATTTATTTTTATGTGGTGCTGAAGATGGAACCCACTGCCTCACACATGCTAGGCAAGCGCTGTACCACTGAGCTATAACCCCAGCCCTAATTAACTCATTTTTACTATTAGTTTAAGATCTTCAAGTTGATGAAAAAAATCTGAAAATTGCAATTTGAGTCCATTGAGCCCTTTTCTGTTGTAAGATTATAAGAATGCATGAGATTAAATTCTTTAGAATCCATTATTACAGTTACATGGAGCTAAATACAATTTTCTGTTTTTAATCTTTTTTTTTTTTGGGGTACTGGAGATTTGAACCCAGGGCCTTGTGCTTGTGAGGCAAGCACTTAACCAACTGAGCTATAGCCCCAGCCCTGTTTTTAATCTTGAATCATATATGGAAATAATTACTGGGCCAATAAAATTAAGGTAGAAATTTAAAATTTTAAATAATGAGAAACTAAACCTATCTTATCTTGTATTAAATAAAATATTGTGCTAACATTTTCATTTAAAAAAATTTTTTTTTTTTAGTCGTAGATGGACACAATACCTTGATCTTTGTATGGTGCTGAGGATCGAACCCAGTACCTCATGTATGCCAGGCAAGCACTCTACCACTAGCCACAAATATGGCCCTAACGTTTTCTTTTTGCAGTGAAGTATGGCAGAAGGCATAAGTAGATGACTTTAAGTTAAAATTATGTGAATATAAGGGTTGGGGATGTAATTCAGTGGCAGAGTGCTTTCTAGCATCGGCAAGGCTCTGGGTTGAATTCCTAACACAGAAAACAAAATATGTGTGTGTGTGTGTGTGTGTGTGTGTCTGTGTGTCTGTATATTATTATGCTATGCCCAAAGAATTGTCTATTTATCAGTAATGTTATTGAGGGACTTTTAAATAAAATTCATTAAAAAAAAAAAGAACTCTTAAACTTGTGCCAATATCTCTGTGCATCTAGCTTTTCTTCCTATCTAAGTTTCAAAGCTACTACCTTAACTCACCTCAGTAGTCCCTCACAATGAGGAAGTTAGGGAAAGGTCTTTGACAGTGATTTTAAAAAATTTTTTAGTTGTTTATTCTATTCATCCGTTTATATGTGGTGCTAAGAATCAAACCCAGTGCCTCACACATGCTAGACAAGCGCTCTACCACTGAGTCACACCCCCAACCCCTTGATAGTGATTTTTAAGGTGGATTTTGCAAGCAAGGAAACCATGAAGAGAAAGGTGTCAAGTAACTCTTTTTTTTTTTAAATGGACACAATGCCTTTATTTTATGTGGTGCTGAGGATTGAAACCAGTGTCTCACATGTGCTAGTCAAGGCAAGCATTCTACCACTGAGCCACAACCCCAGCCCCTCAAGTAAATCTTAAAGAGTAAGCTGGTAGATCTTGATAAATGAATTGTTTAGTTAGTTTAGTCTTATGTCCCAGGAATAGGTATTTTCTGGAGCAAATAGACTAGTTATTTTTGCTTGAGATCAATATTATTTAACTTGGGGATAAGAAATCATGTTTCGTCCCACAATTGAATTATATTGATTTCATTATTTTTTTGTTTTCCATTCATATTACATTACAGTTTTGTTTTCCATTCATATTACATATTAGCCCTCAAATTTGTCTTTTATCTTTTTATTTAAAATAAGACTTTTGAACTTGTATAGCTGATTTCATTTCTTACCTGTGTCCCCTCACTGAAATGGAAGCTCCACCGAGAGTGGAGATTTTTGTGTGTAGTGTTCCCTTTTTTATGTCCAGCACTTACAACATTTATCCAATAGTAGATGTTCAACATATGCTTCTTGAATGCATCTGAATTAATTAGTGTGTTGTAAAAGTTAAGAAAAGTTTGAAAAGTAGAAAGTAGAGGAAAGGAACCAAGAAGTGGGGAGGAGGAACTGGGGGAAGATATCTTCCAAATTATGCTCTGTCCACGTACAAATATGCCACAATGATTCCACAAACACACACACATATGTGTACATATATGTGTACATATATATATATAAAATGCAATGATAAAAATGGGAATAATAATAATAATAATAAAAGGGAACTCAGTAGAATAGGATTAGATCAGGGAGAGGGAGGAGAAGGAAAGGGCAGATACTGGGGACTAAATCGATCAAATTGTTATGTGTATGTGTGAATATGGCACAATGAATCCCACTATTATGTATAATTATAATACACCAATAAGCTACAATCAAAATAAATGGAAAAATAAGAAAAGTTTGAAAAGTTTGGAGAAAGTACTACTTAGCAGTTAAAAAACGTACAAAAAATGTACAAAAATTAAGACAATGTGATACTAGAACATGAACAGATCCTTTGAACAAGTAGAAAATCCAAAAATATGCACTTGTGCGTGCGCACGCACGCACACACACACACACACACACACTCAAAATGTTATCTCCTAAAGGTTTTTTTTTTTTTTTTTTTTTTTCCAGTACTGGGGATGGAACAAAGAGTGCTGGCTTGGAACTTGTGATTCTCCTGCTCAGCCCCATGAGTTGCTGGGATTACAGGTGTGCATGACCATGCCTGGTTTAAAGGGTAGGGATTTTTCTCACAGTTGCCTCTAAAGGGACCACTGCTTCTCTAAGCCCCCAGTACTTCTGCATTCTTTTGATTATGTTGGTTACCACCTAAAACTCAGATATCAGTACTGATATAGCCACAGGGTTTCTATGGAGGAACACAGGGCACCTAGCTTCCCTTCATGAATTGGTTCTCACTTGCATCAACAACTCCAACAATAAAGTTGTCAATTTCTCTGACAGGAGTTAAAACATTTAAAACTATACACCAGTGTATGGTTTTTCACAAGGTTTGGAACAAAGATGAGCAAGAAGTTCTCAGGGATCCACTGTGGGCTCACTTGTTTCTTAACTTTTCTCCTCAGTCCTTAGGTCTGCCATTCTCTCTGCAATAGTGACCCTTTTTCT
This sequence comes from Sciurus carolinensis, assembly GCF_902686445.1. Lineage (NCBI taxonomy): Eukaryota > Metazoa > Chordata > Mammalia > Rodentia > Sciuridae > Sciurus > Sciurus carolinensis. The sequence continues at coordinate 55,067,354 of NC_062226.1, read as the reverse complement.
TTTTGGGGAAACTCTGCTTTCTAACCATCAGGATGGTCAGTTGTAATCATTCTCCTCCCTAAAAGTATAGTTCTATAAGTTTGAGCTATTTCAACTAGAACAATAATTCAGAACCTCAACAGGGAAATCTAAGTTAAGCTTTGGCAGGTAAGATCCTGTCTAGCAGTTTTATACAGGTCAACACCAAATGTGGACCTTTGTCAGATCTTCCCACAAAATAATTGTAGATATTCCTTAATTTTTTTTTTTTTTTTTCTGGACTAAGAATCAAACCCAGGGCCTTGCCCATGTTAAGCTAGTGCTGTACCACTGAGCTACATCCCTAGCTCCTATTTTTTATTTTGGTGAAAGTTCACTGGGTGGGCAGCTACTGAATTACAAATGCATATTTGCATCATTTAAGGATAAATATTGGCACATGTTAGTCTAAACTTACAAATCAGAAGAGAGACATTTTCCCATTGCCCATAAATTGCAAGAACACCATATTGGAGTAATTACTTTATGTTGCTATACATACCAATTTTAATTCCTTCATTCCATCATTGCCCTCAGTTTCACTCCTTATCTTTGGTGTTTTCAAATTGTACTCTCTGTAAGTCTGCAAGGGATAATAACATTTAGGCTCAATACTTAACAATATGCTTATTTAAAGGACGCTACCTTACCTTATCAGGGAAGACTTGGCTAGAGCATTATGATTATTCCTCTTAAGGTTGTAAGTTAAATTCTTAGGCATGGCACAATTCTCCTCTCTAATTTGTCTTGGCAGTGGTGATGTAATAGTGGTTTTGAACTTGCAGTTACATAAAAGTGTCATTTGTATGTTGGTAAACTTCATTAATCATCAGGTAAATGCAAATTAAAAGAACACTATAACAATGATATATCACTTTTTGCCCGTTGAATTGAAAGTTGCAATACTGGGAAAATAATCTAGTGCCAGCAAAAGCAAGGGAAGGAGACAGTCTCATACAATGTTGATACTTTAAACACTCTTCCTGGAAGGTAAACTTCTAGTAGGAATAAATAATTAAAACTTTCTGTCAAATAGTTACTCCTCAAAAATTCATCACAAAAATTGTTGATTAAGCAAAGTTAAGTTTATTAGACTTACTGAAATAAGAAAGCATACCACTTGGAGTGTCTCAAGTAGTGTCTCAAGATGGAAAACTAGCTGGGCATGGTGGCACATGCTTGTAATTCCATTGACTTGGGAGGCTGAGACAGGAGGGTGGCAAGTTTAAAGCCAACCTCAGGAACTTAGTGAGGCCCTAAGCAACTTAGTGAGACCCAGTCTCAAAATAAAAAATAAATAAAAAGTGTCCATGGGTCCCAGTACCAAAAAAAAAAAAATGTTGGAAAACTAGAGTCAGTTATTTTTATGTAGTACATAGGCTGAATAATTTTAGGGAAGATCTTGCAAGTCAGGGAGTGATTGAAATTGGTGCACTTTATAAAATAGTAGTTTTATATTGGTTGGCACAATGTAGTAATTTTAAGCATTTATTGATGAGTAAATGGTTAGTCTTATTTAGCTTTCTGTCACTGTAAACAATACTTGGGATAATCAATTTATAAAAAGAAAAGGTCAATTTGGCTCAATTTTGGAGGTTCCACTCCATGATTGATTGGTCCTGATGCTTTGGGCCTGTGGCAAGGTGGTACCTCATGTTGGCAGCATGTGGCAGAGCAAAACCTCTCATCTCAAATGCTGCCTGAGGGCAAAAAGAAAGAAAGATGAAAAGGAAGGGACTAGGCTCCCAGAGTCCTCTTCAAGGGCATCCCCGTAATGATTTGACGACCTCCCATTAAGTCCTACCTCTTGAAATTTTCACTACATCCTAATAGTACCAAAGTGAGGACTAAGCCTTTATTTAACACATGAGCCTTTGGGGGACATTTAAGATCCAAACTATAGCTATTCTTATAAGTGATCTCTTTAGTAAGTTTACAGTCTTTTATAAACAAGTATTCCCTGGAGCAAGCAACCAAGTTATTTTTGCTTGGTCCCATAATTGATGAATACTGGAATTAAAAGTATGTTCATATCCAGTTTTTTTTTATTCTTAGTTATAGATGAACACAATGCCTTTATTTTGTTTAATTAGTTTTTTATGTGATGCTGGGGATCAAACCCAGTGCCTCACACATGCTAGGCAAGTGCTCTACCACTGAGCCACATCCCAAGCCCAATTTCTAGGTGATTATACTGGATTTGGTTATCCATGTTTTTCCTTTTATTCACCAATTTTCATTTCAGGATTTAAAAAAGAAAAATATGTAGGGTGTGCCTACAAAGATGGAGTTTTATTGTTTTGTTTTTGCTTGTATGGTAGCAGGGATTTGAACCCAGGGATGTTTTAACCCTTTTTATTTTTTATTTTGAGACAGGGTCCCACCAAATTACTTAGGACCTGGCTAAGTTGCTGAGGCTGGCCTTGAACTCACAATCCTCCTGCCTCAGCCTCCTGAGTTACTGGGATAACTCAGTGTGCACCACCATGCCCCCTTATCGTTTTTGTTTTTAACTAAAAGGAACAAATTAGTAATAATCTGAATAGACAAACAAATAATGTGTATTCATAAAATAGGTCACAAAATAGCCATAAAAGTATATTATACTTAATATTAACAGAAATGTGCCTATGTGTCAAGTAAAAAAAAATACATATATATATATACAAAATACATACATATATATATATATATATATATATATATACAAAAAATATATATATATATAGGATTACAGCGCATCAGTTAGCACTGGTTTGGCTTAAAGCAGTTATGCTAGAGTTGGCTCATAGGCTTGAGAGAACTCAGGGCTTTTGAGAGCCAAATGCACATTTTTCTTCCCAACTCAGCAGTCAGACTTCATGTGGACTATTTAATATTGGCCATGGTGAGAGTATTTTGAATACTCACATCAACAAAATCAGAAAACACTACAAATCCCCCTCCCAGAACTGGTTTATCAGTACAACACTTGCTTCAAGTGATAGAATACATGGTTAGCATGAGGCTTAAACTCTAAGGCTATTTGTTTACTTACAAGAAGGTCAAAGACAGTAGGCAGTCCAGAAATGGGGGCATCAACTAAACAATGTCATCCACTTAGACTCTTCATTCTTATCTTGGTAAATGTACCCTTCTATTTCATTGCTCAGAAATGGTCATGTAGCCAATCCTAGCTATAAGAGACCTTGGGAGAGCCAGTGACTGACAGTGAGAAACAGGATGCTTGTGACTAGAACATTCACCTTCTGGAATTGACCTATTACTGCTACAAACACATCAGGTTCATTAGCAAGGTGAGATAGGAATGGATAAACAAATAACAATATCCGCAACTAATGTGTGTGCAGGTGCACATGCATAAATATAAAAACATATAAATGCTTATTCTTTTTTTTTTTTTTTTTTTGGTACCAGAAATTGAACCCAGGCGTGCTCAACCACTGAACCACATCCTCAGCCCTTTTTTATATTTTATGTTGAGACAGGGTCTTGCTGAGTTGCTTAGGGCCTTGATAAGTTCCTGAGGCTGGCGAACTTACGATCCTTCTGCTTCAGCCTCCCAAGCCACTGGGATTACAGGCATGCACCACTGCATCTGGCTTAAATGCTTATTCTTTAAAAATACATTTATGCATCAAAAAATCTGAAAAGAAATGTAACATATTCTTAGCAGTTTTTATATTTGGGGTAGAGAGGCAGCACTTTGAGGAGAATATTTTATGTACATTTTAGAATTTTAAATTTAAAAGAACTTTAAGAAGAGTTTTATGTTCACAGCAAAATTGAGCAAAAGGTACAGAGATTTCTTATATACCCCTACCCCACAAATACATAGCATCCCCACCAGAGTGGTACATTTTTTTTTATGTGTGATGAACCTAAACTGATGCATCATTATTGAAAGCACCCAGAAAACCACTCTGAATGCAGGAACTCACACAAGAGATTTTATTAAGCAGACGAGTAGAGTGTCTGCCCTTAAGCGTGGGGTGGTGAGAGAGAGAGAGAATGGCGGGGGAGCTATTCTTAAGTAGTGGAATTTTGCGGGCTAACACTCTGACCAATGACTGACAAGGAAGTTCGTGGGCTAACAATTTAGGTTGTAAAATGGTGTGTGTGTAGGGGGGCAGAATAATGTAGCAGCAAAATGGCAGGGAAGAAATTGCTGCAGCCTTGTTAACCCATTGTCCCTTCACTCCCCCATTTTTGTTTTTGTAAGATGATCTCTTTGGGGCATATAAATGAAGATTCATCTTCAGTAACTGCTTCCTTCTGGGTGTGGGCATAGAGCTGATTCAGGGAAGGGAGATGTCATTGCAGTAGGTGGAGGTTGGGGGCTGGATAGTTCCCCTGGGTAGTGCATTTGTATTCAGGCTCTGATTCTTCCTTTATGAGGTCCTGATAGCCCTGTAATACGAGCTGATGGGTTGACATAGAAGCAGCACTCTTTCTGTGAGCACTTCCCTTTTTCTAGTGAACCCACAGGGTGACTTCCATTGGAAGATATGCACCTGGAAGCAAATTGGAAGAGAGGCACTCCTGATAATTTTGGGGTGATATCCGCCTGCTGTGAGGGGGTGCTATTGAAAGTCAAAGCTCTGTTAGAGTCTAGAGTGCTAGCCAGGAGATGAGAGAACCCTGCTGTCATGCACATCCAACATCCCTGTGCCATGAAAGGGTTAGTTAAATTGAGTATGTAGTATGTGGTGGTGACTATCTGTGTTAAGAGCGGGTCCTCTGAGCATCGGCTGTGAACATATGTAAAATGGGTAAAATATCCCTGGGGACAGTAGGAGTTGGTCTTCCAGCAGTCCCACGGACCATCTGGGAGGGAGGAAATGACTGGCACCTGGACAGATCTATTGGAGAAAAATCTGATAGTTAGGGAAACAGCAGACAGGGCAAATGGCAGGGGAGGCAGTTCTCATGATTGGGTGTGGTTGTCTGGTGCCTCTGTGTTCTGGTCCTCCACCTCTGGAATGGGAAGAAAGGTGCGGGACTTGATGGGCTTCAGCCTGAGGCAGAGAGGTCCCAATGGGGTGGTTGAGCATTGGTTGGAAGAAGCCTGAGGGTTAGAAGCTGGAGAGGAGTTTGTGGATTGAGAGTAGAGCTTAATCCAATAAAGTAGCCATCCTGGTAAACCTTGCACCTTGATAGCCATTGGCATAGTCAGAATCACCATGTGGGGTCCCTGCCATTTGGGAGATAGAGGGGCTGTAGCATCCTGAGGAGGAGAGATAAGAACTTGGTCTCCTATTTGAAGAGGTTGAGCCAGGGGAGCAGACAAGGGTCTAGGCAGGGAGAAGTTGGTGTAACCCCATAGGAATGCCTGAATGTGGCTTAGGAGAGGAATGAATGAGAAGGAAGAGGGGAAGGAAGAGGCATTATCCCAGCACGAAGGACAGGATGACCATACATCAGCTCAAAAGGGGAGATATTGGCAGATTTCTTTGGGAGCAAGCGAAGACACAGAAGAGCAAGAGGCAGTGGTTTAACCCAGTCAAAGCGAAGTTCTAAAGAAAGTTTGGTTATGACATTTTTAAGAGTTTGATTTGTTCGTTCTACTTTACCCAATCAATTTGGGTGAAATGGAATGTGGAAATGCCTTGGGACTCCAAGAGCCTTGGCAAGTTGTTGGGAAAGTCAGGAGATGAATTTAGACCTATTATCTGAGTGGAAGGAGGTAGGCACTCCAAAGTGAGGAATGATTTCATGAAGGATGAAGGAAGAGATGGTTAGTGCCCTTTTGTTGGAGGTGGGGATGGCTTCAACCCATCATGAGAAGGTGTCTACCATGACCAAAAGGCATTTAGATTTTCTTACTGTAGGCATGTGAGTGAAGTCATGTTGCCAGTCTGTCCCTGGAATGGTACCACAGACCTGGTGAGTCGGAAAAGTGTGTTTGGGGGGGTCTGATGGCTGTAGGATTGGTTTATAGGCAAACTTCACATGTGGAGGAAAGTTCGTTCAGAAATGAGATTTCAGAGGAGGATAGCTGCAAATGAGTCTTAGCGAATTGTGAGAGTGAAGAAAGGTTGGGTTGGAATAGACGGTGGAGGTAGGAAAGTATCTCCCTGTCAGGGGGTGGTGGAGGTAAGGGATCATGGAGAGTCACGATGGGGGCTGGTGTGGATTATAGGGCCGCTCTTCTAGCCTCCTCATCTGCCTTGTAGTTGCCTGAAGAGATGAATAATTGGTCTTTCTGATGGATTTGGCAATGTACAAGGCCTATGGTTACCGGGAGGTGAAGAACCTCAAGGAGGTTTAGGATATAGCTTGATTTGGTGATGGAGTTCCCTTTTGTGGTAAGAAGGCCCCTCTCTTTCCAAATAGCTGCATGGGAAAGAATAATGTGAAAAGCATATTTGGAGTCAGTGTAGATTGTGAGGGATTCTCCCTTTGCAAGCGTGAATGTGCGGGTGAGGGCGATTAGTTCCGCCTGTTGGTTGGTGTTGTTAGGTAGTGGTCTTGACTCTACAACCTTTTCCAGGGAGACAATGGCACATCCAGCCCATCAGATCCCTTCATGGAGAAAAGACCTCCCATCTGTGAACCATGTGAAAGTAGGGTTGTGTAAGGCCCCCTCTTGAACATTGGAGAGGCAGAGGAGTAACTCTTCCAGAGTCTCAGGCAGCTATGGGTTGCGAAGCATGTATGTTGGAAGGAAGGGGTAAGAGGGTGGCTGGATTTAAAGGAGAGCATGTCTTAAAGGAAATGAAAGAGTCCTCAATAAGAGCAGTTTGCAAAGCTAACACCAAACAGGGTGGTAGAGTTTGCAGATGCTTATAAGTAAGAATCTTGGATAGATGATGAGGTGAGAGCACTTCAGTGGGAGCCCCAAAGGAAAGTTATTTTGATTCCTGGGTTAAGACAAATGCTGTGGCCAATACCCTTAAACATGGTGCCCAGCCTTTTATGGTGGGGTCTAGCCTTTTTGATAGGTATGACACTGGGCCGAAGGTGGGACTGGACATGTATCCTAAAACCCCCAGGGCGAACCCACTTTTCTCAGCTAGAATAGTCTGGTGATGTCAGGGAGGCTTGATGAAGGGCTTTCCTTAGGGTCTGGAAAGGGGCTTCCACCAAGTTAAGGAGAGATTCAGTGAGAGTACCCTTTGAAGTTTCATACAAGGGGGCCACCAGGATGGAAAAATTTGGGATCCAGGATCATAAATAGCCTGCCAGCCCTAGAAAGGAAAGTATTTCTTCCTTGGTAGATGGAGTGGGCATGTCCTGCGACAATGCTTTTCTCTCTACAGTGATGGCAATAAATTGAGGTGAGGGGCTGACTCCTAAAAAAATAACCTGAGATTGGGAAAACTGTACCTTTGCTGGAGAGACCCTATACCCTCTGTCAGTCAGAATATTTAGAAGCTTAATAGTGTCTCCTTGGGGGTCCTTGAGAGAGGGACTATCTAGAAGAAGATCATCAACATACTGTAAATGGAAGAAGGAAATGAAAGTAAGAGAGGTGAGATCATGAGACAGTGTTTGGCCAAAGAGGTGAGGGCTATCCTGAAATTCCTGTGGGAGACCTGTCCAGGTCAGCTGAGAAGAAACTTGAGTGAGAGGGTCAGTCCAGGTGAAAGCAAAGAGATCCTGCAAGTCAGGATGAAGAGGGACAGTGAAAAAGGCATCCTTCAAATCCAACGCAGAGAAGTATGTGGTGGAGGAGGGGATAGAGGAAAGCAAGGTGTAGGGACTGGGCACAATGGGGAGGAGGGGACAACTGCCAAGTTGATGATGTGGAGATCTTGCACCAAATGGTAAGATCCATTAGGTTTTTAAACAGTCAGAATGGGAGTGTTAAAAGGTTAGTTGCCTTAAATCCTGGATGATGGTTGAAGCCCTAAGAGGCTCCTTTGGGGAAGTGGGTATTGGACCTGGGCTGGGTAGGATGTTGGGTCCTGCAGGCAAATGAGTACAGTAGAGCATGTGGCTATAGAGGGTGTGTGGGTGTCCCAGACCTTGGGGTCAACAAGGGAGGGAGGAAGGGGATATGAAGACTCAGGTTGAGTTGTATATTCCTGCAAGATCATGAGGAAAGGAAGAGCAGAGGAGGCTTGGTGGAGGTGCATGGTGGGTGAGAAGGAAATAGAGGCACTCAATTTGATTAGGCTGTCCCTTCCCAGGAGGGAAGTGGGACACATAGGAATTATCAAAAAGGAATGAGTGAAGCAGATTTGTCCAATATGGCAACTTATTGGAGGGGTTCGTTGAGGGTGGTATGGTTTTCTCTCTACCCCGACAATAGAGGATTTGGCAGGGGAAGTGGGTCCCCAAAACTTCCACAGCACTGAAAAGGTGGCTCCAGTATCTATAAGGAAAGGGAGCTGCTTGCCTGCCACCATAAAGGTCACCTGGGGCTCCTGAGCAGTGATGGTCTTCAGGTATAGGTGTCCCAGGCTCCTTCGGTCATCCATTGCTAATCCCAGTAAGTCACTCAGGGGAGGAGAGGAGGGTGACCTGGCACCTCTCTGAGGATCAGGGCAATCCAGTGCCCAATGTCCCAGTTGGTGGCATTTTGGACAAGGACCTGGGGGTTGCTGGGGGTTGGGGCAGGCTTGTGCCCAGTGGCCCTCTTTTCTGCACTTGAAGTATGGGCCTGGAGGTCTTCTGGGAGCTAGAGTGCCCCTAGTAGTGGCCGGCTGGGCAGGTCCAGCTGGCTGAAAGGCTTTGGTTAGTTTTTGGTATTTTAGTTTTAGTTTTTTTTCTTCCCTTCTGTTATAAACCCTGAATGCCACTGCTAGAACCTCTGGCTGTGGGGTAAGGGGCCCCCTGTCCAACCACTTCAATTTAGCCTTTATGTCTGGGTAGCTTTCGGAAAAATAATAAGTCATGAGTAGCTGTCGTCCCTCCGGAGTTTTAGGGTCCTGATTAGTATTTTTGAGGATGGTGTCTGTGAGGTGACTCAGAAAGGCAGATGGGTTTTCAGTTTTGTCCTGTATTACTTCCTGAAGTTTATCATAATTAACAGATTTAATGGCAGCCTTTCGGAGACTGCAAGAACGCAGGTTTGGACCTCGTCCTGCCACAGATGCCTGGTCCCTGTGTTACAGTCCCACCGAGGCTCCCTATCTGGTACTGCTTCAGCCCCAATGGGGTGGGCTGGGGTCAATTGGTGAACCTCATCTGCATAATTTTTGCGCGCCTGTTCCCAGACTCTTCTGTGCTCCAGGGGTCAAGGTGTTGGACATGATCATATAAATGTCATACCAGGTAAGGTCATAAGCCTGGGTAAGATACGGAAATTCCTTAATTTTTTGTGGAGTTGGAGGTGAGGGAACCTAGCTGCTTCTCCATCTGGGAAAGATTGGAGATTGAGAAAGGAACATGGACTCTGATCACTCCCTCTACACAGGCCACCTAGTAGGGGGGTTACAACATGTGTGTGGGATGGAGTGATGGGAGGATTGGGTGGACTGGGCCGGGAGGGGTGGGCACAGAAGCAGAAACAGAACAGGACAAAGGAGATGGAGGAGCAGGGGCCGGAGGGGCCTCTGATGCAGGAGACTGGCGTGGGGGTGGTTCATCAGCCAGGTCAAAGTTGGAGGAGGAGAGGAACTAGGAGGGGGAGAAGAAGCGGGGGAAAGTGAAGGTTTCATTGCCAAAAGAGGTGGTCAGGTTTGCAGGAAGAACAAAGATCAGGTTTAGTGCAGAAGAAAGAGAAAGCTTGAATGTAGAGAAATCCCTTTCCATTTTCCCACTCGCTCACAGAAGTTGTATAAGTTCTGTAGAACATTGGGATCCAGGGTGCCATTAAGTGGCCATTTTGGATTGATTATCTAAAGGAAACTGTGGCCAATTATCAGTACACAAGCGAATAAGTTTTGGTGGCTTTAGGCCGGGGGTCAGATGAAAGGTTTAAGTTTGTCTAGTAGACAACACCCCAGGGGTGAATCTGCTGGAATGGAGGACCCAGATCCCGTGGTGGAGACTGATAAACAGCCAAGTCAGTGTCCAAGGTGTCCCAAGGTCACAGACTAGTTGACTGGAGACGAGGAGGCAGTACAATGATGGGAGTCGTCACCCCCGTCAGTGTGTACTGGACAAAAGTCAAGGAGGTTGAAGACCTGGCACCAGGATTTTTGAGAGGAAAAGTGAAGAGGAACCTCAACCCAGAGAGGGAATCTCCACCATAAAGATCGGGGATCCACCCGTCAGATAAGGTCAACTAAGGGGGCCAGCCATAACTGTAAAAATCGTGGCTGGGAGAAACCCCACTCCTCAACTGCCTCGAGGGCGCTGGACGATCAACAGCCAATGTCAGGTCAGCAGAGGAGTGTTTAAGTGAACCTAGGGGGAAATTCATTAATCTGAAGCCGGTGGTGGATGTGGAACTGAGTTTTCAGGCAAATGGAAGGCGAGACCAGTGTCCAGGGCTCTGGGGCATCAGATGGGATTCCACTCACGTAAGTGGTGGTAGAAAATCCCATTCGAGTCACAGCACCAATGAAAGTACCCAGAAACCACTCCTGACATGGGAACACACAAGAGAGAGAGAGAGAGAGAGAGAGAGAGAGAGAGAGAGAGAGAGAGAGAGAGAAGAAGAAGAAGAAGAAGAAGAAGAAGAAGAAGAAGAAGAAGAAGAAGAAGAAGGAGAAGAAGAAGAAGAAGAAGAAGAAGAGGAGGAGGAGGAGGAGGAGGAGGAGGAGGAGGAGGAGGAGGAGGAGGAAGAAGAAGAAGAAGAAGGAGAAAAGAGAAGAGAAGAGAAGGGGAGAGAAGAGAAGAGAAGAAAAGAGAAGAGGAGGAGAAAGAATGGCTGGTGGGGGAGCTATTCTTAAGTAGTGGAATTTGTGGGCTAACCATCTGACCAATAACTGACGAGGAAGTTTGCAGCTTAACAACTGAGGTTGTAAAATGGTGTGTGTGTGTGGGGGGGGGGGGCAGAATAATGGTGGCTGCAAAATGGCAGGGGAGAAATGGCTGTAACCTTGTTAACACCCATTTTCCCTTGAATTATTGCTCAAAGTCCATAGTTTAGATTGGGATCACTCTTGGTGTTGTATATTCTATGGGTTTGGACAAATTTGTATCATGTATCTACCATTACAATAGCTTTATAGGGGGTTTTCACTGCCTAAAAATTTCTGGTGTTCTATTTATTCATTTCTACACACATCTTTTTATTGTCTTCACAGTTTTGCCTTTTCCAGAATGTCATGTAGTTGATTGTATTTCAGTTTAGTTTTTGTGGTATGGGGGCTTGAACCCAGGGCCTTGCATATGCTAGGCAAGTCCTCTACTTCTGAGCTACATTCCCATCCCTATTTAGTTGAAACTGTACAGTATGTAGCCTTTTCAGCTTGGCTTCTTTCATTTAGTAATATACACTTATGTGTCCTCCATTTCTTTTCATGGCTTGAGAATTCATTTCTTTTTAGTGTTGAATAATATTCCATTTTATGGATGTACCAATTCATCCATTCACTTAATAAAGGATATCTTAGTTGCTTCCAAGTTTTGGTAATTATGAATAAAGTTGCTGTAAAGATGTAAACATCTATGTGACAGGGTTTATGTAGACATTAAGTTTTCCAAAGAGCCTGAGTGCTGGAGTATGTTTAGTTTTGCTGGAAATCGTGGTTCACATGGCTGTAATCCCAGCTATTTGGGAGGCTGAGCCAGGAAGATCTCATTTTCAAGGTCAGCCTGGGTAACTTAATGAGACTTTGTCTCAGAGTAAAAATAAAAAATGATGGAACATAGCTCAGTTCAATGGTAGAATGCTTGCCTAGCAAATGTCAGATCCTGGGTTCAATCCCTAGTAGTGGGGGAAAAAAAGTGTGTTTAGTCTTATAAGAACTGATAAACCATTTACAGTGGCTCTGCCACTTTGCACTCCCTCCAGCAATGAGATTTTCTATTGCTTCCCATCTTTGTCAGCATTCCGTGGTGTCAGTGTTCTGGATTTTGGCCATTCTAATAGGTGTGTATTGGTATGTCGTTGCTTTAATTTGCATTTCTCTGGTGACATGTAATGTGGAATTACTTTTCATATACTTATTTACATAAGTGAGGCATCTTTTAAAACCTTTGGTCCATTTTTTCACTAAGTTGTTTGCTTTCTTATTGTTGAAGTGTTTTGTATGTTTTGTAAGTTTGGGGAGCCTTTTGCTCTTCTGTAGTTGCTGTAATTCATTTAATTAAATTTATTTGCAGTACTAGGGATTGGACCCAGGGACTTGCACATGCTAATTTGTCCCAATTTTTAAACTCACCATCTATTATCAGAATAAATTATAAAGATATTTGCATTGCTGGAAAGAAATTAAAATAAATGGGAAGTCACTTAGCATAGAACTTGACATATATATATATATATGTGTGTGTATGTATATATATATATATATATATTTATTTAAATTTATTTTTATGTGGTGCTGAGAACCAAATATTTAAAAATACACATATTTTTAAAGTTTTTAGTTGTATATGGACACAATACCTTTATTTCATTTATTTTTACTTGGTGTTGAGGATCAAACTCAGTGCTAGGCAAGCGCTCTACCACTGAGCCACAATCGCAGCTCCTAAGAGGTTGGGATATATGTTTTATTTTTAGTCATTTTTATGTGGTGCTGAGGTTCTAACCCAGGGCCTTACACGTGCCAGGCAAGCGCTCCACTACTGAGCTACAGTCCCAGCCCCTGGCATATATGGTTAATGTTACCTGAGTTTACATCTTTTATGTTAACTTTTATATTAAGGTTTTTAATATAAACCCATGCTTACATTTTATTACATTAATACCATATTTGTGTTTTGTGTTGCTAATATGAATGAGAAGTAAGATTTAGTGTGAGATAGGAGGAGGCAAGTAGGAAAGGCAGTTAGGAAGGCAATTAGGGGCCCTTGATTGATGGTGGAAAAGTTTGAGTTTTATCCTGTAAGCAATGAGGAGTCACTAGAAATCAAAACAGTAACATGATGAGAGCGTCATCAGAGTTATGTTTTAAAAAGATCATTTCTGTTGTAGCATACTCAAGGAACAAAGGACCAGAGCCACCAAGGGCAACAATTATGCCAAGGCCTCTCAATTCTAAGCTGATATCAAAACAGCATAATAATCAAGCACCTGGCGTTTGAGCCTTCTGGGGGAGGTTATGGAAGGGTCAAAAGGATGTGCTTCATCTGGTGCTTAAGAAGCCCTGAGGCTCACACATGAACAACCAGCTCCTAACACCCCCCAGTGTCACAAACATACACATGTGCCCCTAGGCCTGCTTTTGATTTTTTATGTTTTTTGATCCTCTCCTCTCATATTTGTCAGTTTAAAAATACCCTAGTTGTTAACTGCCAACTGCATAGAACAGGGACATGGAGGACTTGCATCAGGCCACAAGGAAGGTCCTGACTACAAGTGTCTGGGTAGAAAGTAATACAGAAACAAACAAATGGAACTGCTTAGTCGTCGAAAAAGGAAGAAGACAGCAGGCCTAGAAGAAAGGTAGGATTCGTGGATGTAGGAATTGAAAGCCTGGGAGAGAAGGAAAAAAAATGAGTTTTTATTGCCTGAGTGTCTAGGAAATTAGAGGTTTTGTAAACAACTGGGCATGGAGGTGTACGCTTGTAATCCCAGCAACTCAGGAGGCTGACTCAGGAGGATCACAAGTTTAAGGCCAACTTCAACTTAGAGAGACTCTGACTAAAAAAAAAAAAAGAAAAAAAGACTGGAGATGTAGCTCAGTGATAGAGTGTCCCTGAGTTCAACCCCCAGTAGTGAAAAAAAAAAAAAAGAAAAAGAAGAAGAAGTAGTTTTGAAAACAGGCAGAAGAGTACTTTGGGAGACTCCTATGGTAAGTTGAGAAAGGTAATCATTTTAGGTATTCTGAACTCAATAATGCTGGACATTAAAACAGCACTATTCAGGGCTAGGGTTGTAGCTCAGTGGTAGAGTGATGCTCTAGCATATGTGAGGCACTGGGTTCAATCCTCAGCACCATATAAGAAGAAATAAATAAAGGTGTTGTGTCCATTTTTAAATTTTTTTTTTTTTTTAAATGGCATTGTTCAAATAGGAGTTAAAAGTTCAAAATTAGAGCTCAGGAAAGGTCAGAGGTAGACATAAAGACTTCGATATCTGGACCTAGAGTTCATACATGCAGGAATGGATGATACCATCTAGAAAGCTTATCTGGCACAAAGTCAAGGCTGGAGAAAAAAACAGAAAATATGTTGAGGGGCAAGAAGGGGATAACAGGGGCTGGGGAGATAGCTCAGTTGGTAGAGTGCTTTCCTTGTAAACACAAGGCCCTGGGTTCGATCCCCAGCACACCCCCCCCCCAAAAAAAATAGAAAGGGATAACATTTCTTTGAGCAGCAGCAAAATGATCAGAGTTGGAGAAACTAAGAGTGTAGACTCTCACTATGCTGGAGAGAAATCTGAGGAGGGTCTAAAGCCAGCCAAGTCAGGGATCTCAGCTGTTTAGGTAGAGTAGTGGGAATAAATCTAATTATATCTGAAAAGCATTGGTAGAAAGAAGAGAGGGAATGAAGTGAAGCAAAAAGGCAGTCAGTTGGAGAGTGTCTCCATGGTTTTTCTTTGCATTTTAAATATTTTTAGTTGTAGATGGACGCAATACCTTTAATTTATTTTATATGTGGCACTGAGGATTGAACCCAGTCCCTCACACCTGCGAGGCAAGTGCTCTACCACTGAACCGCAACCCCAGCCCCTGTGGTTTTTCTTAAGTAGCAATAGATAATAGACAATAGATAACAAAGAATGGACCTTGTAACTACTAGAAAGAAAATCTTTCAAGTACTTTGGAATGATTTGATTTATTGTGCAATTGTTGTAATTTTTCCTGCTTAAAACCCTTCATTAGTTTCCTAGCTTGATAAACTCCTAAGTATGACATAGAAGGTTCTCTGTGACTTAGGCTTGGCATATTTGTCCAGTCTGGTCTCTCCATCTCCCTCCCCTGCACACAGAGCTCCAGCTTCTTCCACTTGTTCAAATACCTCCCTGCATTTGTTGTTGTTGTTGTTGTTGTTGCTGGGGATTGAACCCAGGGCCTTGTGCTTGCAAGGCAAGCACCCTACCAACTGAGCTATATCCCCAGTCCGCTCTCTGCTATTTCTTGTGCTGGTGTTTGCAGTTTCCAAGTTTTCCTTTCAATTTTCACTTAATTTGGTGAACCTATATCTTCCCATACTAAATTCAAAATTCTTTTCTATAAATCCTTTCCAGGTGTTCAGGGTTGATTTTAACATTTCTCTTTGTTGATCCCCACTGAACTTGTGCTATATACTCCATATTTCTTTCTTTCCTTTCTTGTTTGGAGGTACTGGGAGTTGAACATAGGGTCTGGTGCATGTTAGGCAAGTTCCTTGTAGATGAGTTTACACCCTCAGTCCTTTTATTTTTATTGTTAAAAATTTTTTATTGTTCTTTTTAGTTATACATGACAGTACAGCATATTTTGACATATCATACATGGCATATAACTTCCCATTTTTGTGGTTGTACATGATGTGTGATTACATTGGTCGTGTATTCATTGAACATAGGAAAGTTATGTCTGATGCATTCTACTGTCTTTCCCATTCCCATCCCACTTTCTTTCTCCCCAACTTTCCCCTGTCCAATCCAGTGAACCTACCCCATCTTTGTAAGTTAGCATCTGTATATCACAGAGAACATTCAACTTTTGGTGTTTTGGCATTGGCTTATTTCACTTAACATGATAGTCTTCAGTTCCATCCATTTACTGGCAAGTGCCATAATTTCATTCTTCTTTATGGTTGAGTAATGTTCCACTGTGTACTGTTGAATGTTAATGAAGATATGTACCACATTTTCATTATCCATTCAACTGTTGAAGGGCACCTAGTTTGCTTCCATAGTTTAGTTATTGTGAATTGAGTTGTTATAAACATTGATGTGGCAGCATCACTATAGCATGCTGATTTTAAATCCTTTGGGTATATGCCAAGAAGTGGGATAATTGGGTCAAATGGTGGTTCCATTCCAAGTTTTCTAAGGAATCTCCATACTGCTTTTCAGAGCGGTTGTACCAATTTACAGACCCACCAACAATATATGAGTGTACCTTTTCCCCCATATCCTCGCCAACATTTATTGTTACTTGTATTCTTTTTTTTTAATTTAAATTTTAGTTGTAGGTGGACACAATACCCATTATTTATTTATTTATGTGGTGCTGAAGATCGAACCCAATACCTCACACATGCAAGGCAAGGGCTCTCTCACTGAGCTACAACACCAGCCCCTAATATTCTTGATAATTGCCATTCTGAGGTGAATGAGGTGAAATCTCAATGTAGTTTTTATTTGCATTTCTTTAATCGCTAGAGATGCTGAACATTTTTTCATATATTTGTTGACCAATCATATTTCTTCTGTGAACTGTCTGTTCAATTCTTTTGCTCATTTATTTATTGGGTCATTTATTTGGTGTTAAGTTTTTTGAATTCTTTATATATCCTGGAGATTAATGCTCTATTTGAGGTGTATGTGGCAAAGATTTTCTCCCATTCTGTAGGTGCTCTGTGTTCTTCTATCCTTTGCTGTGAAGAAACTTTTTAGTTTGATACCATCCTATTTATTGATTCTTTTTTTTTTTTTTTTTTTTTTTAATTTACAGACAGGGTCTCACTGAGTTGCTTAGTGCCTTGCTTTTGCTGAGTCTGGCTTTGAACTCCCAGTCCTTGGGCTTCAGCTTCCCCAGCTGCTGGGATTATAGGCAAGCACCACTGTGCCCAGCCACTTATTGATTCTGGAGTTTATTTTTTGCACCTTAGGAGTCTTGTTGAGGAATGGGATTCCTAAACTGACATGGTGGAGAGCTGGGCCTGCTTTTTCTTCTTGTAGGTGTAGGGTCTTTGGTCTAATGCCAAGGTCCTTGATCCACTTTGGGTTGAGTTTTGTGCAGGGTGAGGAGGTCTAATTTCATTTGTTATATATGGATTTCCAATTTTCCCAGCACCATGTGTTGAAGAGGCTATCTTTTCTCCAATGTATGTTTATGGTATCTTGGTGCGGTATGAGATAACTATTTATGTGGGTTTGTCTTTGTGTCTTGCATTCTGTACCATTTGGTCTACGTATCTGTTTTGGTGCTAATACCATACTGTTTTTGTTACTATAGCTCTGTAGTATAATTTAAGGTACCCCCAGCCCTTTTAAATTTTATTTGGAGACAGACGTGGCTAAATTGCCCAGACTGGCTTCAAATATACTATTCTCCTGCCCCAGTCACTTGGGTAGCTAGGATTACAGGTATGTGCCACTGGGTCCTGCATACACTACACATTTCTATAACCTAGCTCAATGCTGGGTACATAGTCTATATTCTATAAATGTTGAATGATGGGATAAATGAAGATTGTAAATTCTCACGTTGCACTACTTAGAGTGTGCAATACAGTACCTTTGGCATTTATCCTTGCCAGGCAATACTCACTTTTGTGGTATTAAAACATAAATTTAAAAAAATTAAAAATTGCATTTGACTTATAAAATAAAGCTCTAATTTCATTTGCTGTAATTTTCCATTTTATTTTCTAAATTATGGAGTGAGCTATTGTTTTTTTTTTTTCTTTAAGCACCTTCTTTCGAAGCAATTATCCTTCCTAGCTATAGTATTAGGAAGCAGGGCAACCTCCTTTTTAAATCTAAATGACTCAACTCCAGCTAATTAAGATTTCAGCGCTGCAAGAATCAAGGAGGTTTTAATCTCAATTTATATTTTTATTTATGACCGTTGGCTCTCCCAAGGGAGAGCTGGGGAAAAAAACCACCACTACACCTGGTTTCAGGTTTATTACAATCAACATGGGGCGAGTTTAGCATAAAAGGCTTTTTGTATTGAACACCTTTTGGGGGGGGGTCGTGGGCGCGGTGGGAGAAGATAAAAATCCTTAATCAAAATCTCACCAATTTGCTTTGTTCTTTGGGGAGTAGGCCTTCAAAAGGCAAGGAACAAAAGAGGATTTGATTTTCCAATCTTCCCGAGCTGGCGGCAGATTGTGAAGCATCTATCCGGAGAAACCAGAGTACTGTATAAATTATCGAGGGGAAAGGGTGTTTGTGTGTGTGGGGTGGGGGGATGGGGAGGAAAAAGAAAAGCGAGTAAAGAGAGATGGAGTGCGGGCTATGGCTCCAAGGTTTTTTTTTTTTTTTTTTTTTTGCTATGAACCTGGTTATGTAATATTTATAGTAAAAGGCGCCTAACAACATCAACACATCAACGCATTGACTTGCATTCTTCCAACCCTGTTTACCACCCCAAGCTGGGATGCAGTGAGGATGGGAGGAGGGGACAATAAACTCTGTGCAACTGGGCAGCGGTCCAGGGGGAAAGCTGCCACTTGTGCAGAACCACGGCCACCAAGTTCCCCCTCCAGGACTCGGAGTGGGGTTGGTTCCCTGACCCTAAGAATCAGCACAGAAGCTAGTTTAAAGATGCAGGAGCTGGGATATGATCTCAGATTTTTATTCTGACTGAAAAGGATTTAGAGGCTGGAAATGCGCATTTCAAGTCAGCTCTGGAGATTCTGAGGCCGGGACAAGGGGACCGCACAGAGGACACCGCACAGGAGAGGGGGCAGGGCGAATGTTCGCGCCGGGAGGAGGAGCTCCGGGTGTGGGAGAGCGCGCGCCGCTCCCCAGCAACGGCGCATGCGCCTGCTCGCCCGGCCGGAGAAGGCGCGCAGCTTCGCGGGAGGGCTCTTCCAATCCGAGCCCGGCGTTCTCCGTGTACGTATCCTGGAGCTGCGGGCGAGGGCGCGGAAGGCGGGGCCGAAAGGGGTGGGCCTGGTGGGGCGGGGCTGGGGCGGTCTGAGAAAGTCTTCGGAGGGCTGTGAGAGGCGTCGAGTCCCGCCACCCTCCGGAAGTGGCAGTTGTAAACTTCACCTCTCTGGGGTTTTTCTCCTTCTGTCCCTCTTTGCTATTTGTTCCCCCCACCCCGGGTCCTAGAGTCCATCGGGTTCCAACAGTTTTTACTCTTCCCTCGAGAGTTACCTGGGCCTCCTTCTGCCCATGAGAAGCTGCCCCTGGGGTCTTGGGTGTGCAGTTTGGACCACGAGAGACCCCCGAGGTAACCGTGGGTCGTGGGGGCTTCGAGGGTCGAGAGGTGTTGATAGGAGGTTATGGGCGTCTGCAGTGAATGCTGTGGACTGCCCCGACAGAGTTTGGGGTTGTCCTGGGCTCTGCTCCCTTGTAGGGCTACGCCTCCAGTTACCTGGGCTGAGTCTCACCGCCCACCTGGATGAAGGTCGTGGAGCATCCTAGACTGAGACCACTGCTACACTACGCAGAGGATGGGAGTGGGGTGGGGGACCAGAGGGGAGGACCCAGGTGGCCACGGTTTGGAGCTGGTTAGGTTTACAACTCCAGACTGCGGGATTCTTTACCTTCAGGACAAGGACTATGCCTTTTTCCTTCTCTTTTATTCTCTTGAACTCAGGGCCTCAACGCACACTAGGCAAGTGAGGCTATCACTGAGTACGTCCCCAGCCCTTCTTATTTTTTTTATTTTGAGATAGAGTCTCACTAAGTTGCCCAGTCTGGCCTTGAACATAATATCCTACTACCCGATTCTCCCGAGTAGGAGTAGTTGGATGTGCACCACTACGATGTTTGTTAAAAAAAAAAAAAAAAAAAAAAAAAAAAAAATGCCACCCACACATTACACACCTTACAACTGTTTAATAAAGGAAGGAACGAATTGTGGTAGACTGGCATCTGTAGCGTCTCCTGCCTACACCCCAGGACTCTTAGAAAAGTCAGTTGTGAGTTTTTCAGAAGCTGTAAATTTTCTGCAGAAGTGGTGCCTATTTTTGAATATTTATTTCTTTTTGACGCTTACACTAGACAAATACGTATTTTTATTAGCGCTGGTGTTCAGCTTTTACTAATATCTTATATATTGATATTTTACAAAGCTCTTACAATCTTGCGAGAAAAGAACCTACCATTTTGTCACTTACCTAACAATTTGTGCCCAGTAACAACAAAACAGTGGTAGAGCAGGGAATGAACGTGGTTTTTCATAAAATGCAAAAGAAACAAAGGTAGTGCAACCTGCTAAGAGGAAAAGTGAACAAAGTAGTCTAAGACTGGAACTTTATGTGGTAGCCTTACCTCAGCCATTTGTTAGCTGTGTGATCCTGGGCAAACCACCCAACTTCTCTGGCATTGGAGAATGAGCTTTTTTTTTAAAAAATATGTTTTTAGTTGTCAATGGACCTTTATTTTACTTATTTATATGTGATGCTGAGAATTGAACCCAGTGCCTCGCACATGCCAGGCAAGCGTTCTGCAACTGAGCCACAACTCCAGCCCTGATTTTAAAAATTCTTAGTCTGAACCCCGTTGCCTTTGTTGTTTTGTAGAAAGAACCAGACCTCCCCTTTAAAGGTGAAATATATAACTGTTGATAAGAGACTCCCAACATAGATATGGTGACTAATGAAGGCATCGTTGCATATGGGGGAAAAAGATGGACTTATTTTGTTACTGAACCCAAGTCTGTTTATTTGCCACCTGATGAAGGTCCACTGACTCAAGGACATATTTTGGGGGGCAAGGAAAACTATTTGATAAGTCAGCAAAACTGAGAAGATAGGGGAGGAGGCTTGAGGATTTGGCATACTCAAAGCCCTGAGTTTGATCCCCAGCACTGCCTGGAAAAGTAAGACTGAGAAGATGGTAGACTAATGTCCCTTAAGACCATAAGGAGGTGGGTTGAGATGATTGCTGAAACCTGGTGGCTGGTAATGTGTTGATTTGATGAATATCTTGAAGGGCGAGATTAGGTAAATCACTGGTAAACCAAATTTGTGCTGCTAATTTAAATGATTAACAAGGGCTGTGAGCTCAGAGAAGCAGTGGCTTTTTCTAGTTAAGGATAATTACAACATGGAGGTTGTGGGGTGGTTGTCCCCCACCCCCACAGTAATATTAGCTCCTGTCTTTTCATCCATTCTCCCTTTTCCTCTGCTCTGTGCAGACACGCTTAAGTAAGTACGTTCTGGATGAGCAACTGAAGGACTCACATGTAAGGTAGGAGAACTTGTATCAGAACTGATTCTGACACCCAGAGTAGAATCTTTCTGGCTGGTACTACCTCTTGATGTCTAGATCATTCGTCCTTGACTGCAATTGCCCCATTATCAATTTTTTAAAAAACTTCTTATTGAAGAATTATATGCATAATATCATCTGTTTTAGTAGGAATGGTGAGAATAGTTCACCTGTAAAACCAAGAGAAGTTTCATCTATTAAAGCATTAACATAAAAACTGATTTAAACCTTGCCTTTATTCATCACTGCTACAGTATGACTCGGTTTTGTCTCGAGCCTGTGAAAGTGCCTTCTGGATATAAAATCCATTGAAGGTCAGAGTCATCTTTTGTAAGAGATGACTTCTTGTTAGTTTGAATGTGGGAAAGAATGATTTAAATTGGAGAAATCTGTAGCAGGGAGCAGAAGTGCTTTCTTGATAAATGAGGTCTCACTGGTTTGAGTCATGTTTTGAAGGTTGATAGCAGGGCACACAGCAGAGTCTGCTATCAGCAACCTGAGTGGGAATACTGACTCTGTCTCTTACTAGATATGTGACTTTGGGCAAGTAACTGGATATTTTTTAGCTCTGGTTTCCTCAGGTATAAAGTAGGAATATTAACAGTGTCTTCCCCTTGGTGTTGGTATAGAGTGTAATCAGATAGTCTGTCCAAAGTTTTTAGCACATTGTTTGGAGAAGGGATTTTTCATAGTTGGAATGATGATAATAGGGAGTGACTTTGATGAATCACACAATTTGTTCACAGATAATGATTGATTATTTTCAAATGGAAAGTAATTTTTAAAAAGTTAAACAGACTAGGCATAGTGGTGCATGCCTATAATCTAGCGACTTGGGAGGATAAGGCAGTAGGATTGCAAATTCGAAACCCACCTTAGCAACTTAGGGAGGGCCTAAGCAACTTAGCAACAGAATAAAATAAAAATTAAAAAGGGCCAGAGATGTGGCCTAGTGGTTAAGCCCCTGGGTTCAATCCCCAGTACCAAAAAAATAAAAAGTTACATAGATATTGAAGAAGAGAAAGGCTGATGTTAATTGCCTGTTATAAGGAATTTTTAATTACTCATGTAGTTTGGCCAAATTATTGTTTATTTTAATTTTGTTGTGTTTCACAGGGAAATTTTAAGTAAAGTTAGAGATAAATCATGAGCACACTGCATTCTTTAATTTAGCTTCCTAACTCATTGGTATTTTTATTAGTTACTACCTACTCGACTGTCCTCATTATTCCCTTATTTTTTAGTCTTTTGGAAGAAGAGATATATTTTATTTTACCTTCTTTGCCGTGTTGAATAGCACAGAAATCCCATGAGAGTTTAAGTTTAGCTACAAACCTAAGTTTGGCCTTTCATGAATTGTCTTCCTAAAACAACATGGAGGTAGGCCATTGCTCTCAGATGTCATCAGGAGCTAATATTAGAGCTTGAAAGAGAAAGAAAATAAGAGTTAGTTAAAGAAGACTTTATTTTAGTATTTATTTATTCATTTAAGGTACTAGGGAATGAACCTAGGGGCACTTTGCCATTGAGCCTCATCCCCAGCCCTTTAGTTATTTTTTTATTTTGAGACAGGGTCTTGTTAAGTACCTGAGTCTGGTTTTGAACTTGTGATTCTCCTGCCTCAGCGCCCCCACTGAGTTGGTAGGATTACAGGTGTGTGCCACCGTTCCCGGCTATTTTCGGATTTTTTAAATGATGAATTTACTTATATTTTGGTGCTGAGAATTGAATTTAGGGTCTCACAGATACTGAGCATGTGCTGTACCACTGAACTACACCTCCAGTGTTGGTGAGTTTTTAAAATTGAGATATAATTCACATTAAATTTACTACTTTAAAGTGTAGAATTCAATGGTTTTTAGCTAATTCACTATAAAGTACAACCATTACCACTATCTAATGCCAGAACATTTCTTTCATCCCTCCAGTAAAAACCTATTAGAAATCAGATGCAGTTCACCCTTTCCCTATTGTCTGGCAATCATGAGCCTACTTTTGATTTCTGTGCATTTACCTATTGTGAACATTTTATATTACTATAATCAAACTATATCTGGCTTTTTGTGTCTGGCTTCTTAGCATGTTTTCAGGGTTCATCCATGTTGTGACATGTATCAGTAATTCCTTTTTATGATTGAATAATATCCCATGTTGTATTTCCACATTGATTAGTAGGTGAACATTTGGATTATTTTCACTTTTGGTGATTATGAACATGAATATTTGTGTACAAGTTTTCTTTAAAGTCCAGTAATTTATCTTTGAATGTGTCTTGATATCAGTTGTGCTGGGTCAATCTTGTTAAATACTCAGTTTGCTTTTTCAAAATATACATTAAACTTTTTTTCCTATTTCAGGAAAATTTTCTTTAATTAGTGTTTTTTAGTATTCATTCTGCTCTACCACTGAGCTACATCCTCAGCCCATCTTAAGTTCTTTTCCTACAGGGTAAATAGAGGTCTGTTGGTCCTTCTTGTGCCACATATGCACACACGTGTGTGCAGTAAAAGTTTTTTTTAAATAATAAAAACAGATTTAAAATATGTACTTTTAACATTTACATTACTCTTTAGTACAGTAAAGTTCATTTCTTTAAGGTTCTAACTCTTCTTCCATTCTGAATTCAGTTCCCCGGAGTTCTGACTTTTGGGAGCACGGGGTAAGATGTAAAGGATTTTGGGATTCAGTATCTGAGGAGCTTCATTGAAGCCCAGTGCCTCCCCTAAATAACTGACTGGTATTGCACAAATCATTTATCTTCTCTGAATCAGATAAATTTCCTTAATTGAAGTAAGGATAATAAACCTGTGATAACTTACAGAGTCGAATTTTGGGAATCATAAAGTTTCTTGCAGAAAGAATTTGGGCCTTCGAGTCAGTTGTGAGTTGGGATTTTTGATCCTGCAAGTATGTGACATTTGTCAAGCTATTTCTACTCTTTGAGCCTTAGTTTTTTCCTTTGAAAAATGGGACAATTGTAGATTGTAGTGTTGTGGGCAGCAAAGTCCTAGATAAAGGAACCAAGTACAGTGCCTTGGTACTGTAGTAAGATGTTCAATAGATTAACAATAGTTGTATTTGTTTATCACTATTCTCAAAGTTATTTGGTCCTGGAGAAATGGTTTTTTTTTTTTTTTTTTTTTTTTTTTTTGTAATATAGGAACGCAATCCAACCTGGGGCCTTGTATGAGCTCAACCACTGAGCTGCATCCCCAGACCAGAAATAGGTTTTTATTCCTGATCTTGCCCCAAATTCCTTTGTACTTGCCCTAGGCCAGATTGTTCTACATCGATATCTGTTCTACATGAACTATGAGCTACATGAACCTCTGACTGTTTTAAAGAGCTTTTGTATCTATAGGAGCCATTAGTTTTCAGCACTGTAACTGAGACAGACTCAGACTGCTTATTTGAATCCCTTTTCTTTCAGTGAGTGGTCCCTCTTCTGAGGCATGGTTAGTCGGAGCAGAGATAGAACAGGTTACCACCTTTTTCTCTTTTTTAGGCCTTTTGTATATCTTTGCACACCCACAATTTCACTAAATAATTCTCTCATTACATTTTTTTCACCAGACCAGATGACCCCAAATATCATCTACTACCTTCCTTTATTGAATTCTGCTGTTTTTTGGAGAGCTCCATGTTCAGAAATAAAAACTGATAGTGCATGGTACTATATAATCATGGTATATATTATTTAAATCTTAAATATATGAGGTTGGTATAATTATCCCCTTTTTATGGTTGAGGAAACAGGTTCAAAGTGTTTAAGTGACTTGCCCAAGACCACATACTTTAAGATAACTTATTGGAATTCTACTTTAAATCTTTCTGAGTTAAAAACTCATGGTCTTTCTTTGGGTATGGAATTTCTGGGAATACGAAGAGGTACTTGTGGGATGTTGATATTTGTATATATTTGGACCAAATTCATTATTGTTATCTTTTGGTTTAAAATGGTTACCCAGAGATTGCTTAACACTGTAGTAAAGTGGTTTTAAACGGTTGACTGTATAATTTCTTTTTAGGACACAATACCTTTGTTTTATTTATTTCTTTGTATGTGGTGCTGAGGATCGAACCCAGTATCTCACATGTGCTAGGCAAGTGCTTTACCACTGAGCTACAACCCCAGCCCCTCACTGTATAATTTGAAGTAGCTCCCATAGAAGAGGGTTTCAGAAAGTAGGCCAAAGTACATGATAAATATTCTTCTCTTTCTTTCTTCCTCCTTGGTCTCTTTGACCTTTGAAAATTACTGTGGATTAATTATTAAAATAAATCATTAAAAGATCAATTTATGAAGGAAGATCTTTTGTATAGACTAGTAAAAGCAGTTTTTCTTAGAGTTATCTACATGATCAAGAGTTAATTTTTTTTTTTTTTTTGGCATCAGGATTGAACCCAGGGACACTTAACCATCGAGCAACATCCCTAGCCCTTTTTTCATATTTTATTTAGAGGCAGGGTCTCACTGTATTGTTTAGGACCTCATTAAGTTGCTGATGTTGGCTTTGAACTCGAAATCTTGCCCCAGACTCCTGAGTCACTGGGATTACAGATGTGTGCTATTGTACCTGGCAAGAGAGTTAATTTTTTTGCGTGTGTAGTCCTGGGAATTGAACCCAGGAGTGCTCAACTACTGAGACACATCCCTTCCCTTTAGTTTTTGTTTTTATGTAGGGTCTTACTAAGTTTCTGAGGCTGACCTCAAATTTGGCAATCCTGTCTCAACCTCCTGAATCACTGGGATTATAAGTGTGTGCCATTACACCTGGCAACAGAGTTAATTTTAAACTTTTGGTTTACTAGTACTGCAGTCTTGCTGGTAGTTACTGGTTCAAAATAACTCTAGTTTTCTTTACCAGAAGTTGTTAAATGACAAGAGACTAATTTAAAATTTAAAAAAATTTTGATTAATTAATCAAATTGTTTTTTTAGATGGGTCTTGTGATATTTCTTAGCCTTGTCTTGAACTCTGGGTCTCAAGTGATCCTAGTCTTGAACTCTGGGTCTCAACTAATCCTAGTCTTGAACTCTGGATCTCAAGTGAGCCTATTGCCTTAGATTCTTGAGCGCTGGGACTACAGGTGCACACCACCATGCCCAGCTCAAAAGACATTTTTGGATTGTAAATTTGAGTGAATTGTTAACTTTTCTGTTTGATTTCTTTTGAGAACTTTTGAATGAAAATCATCTGAAATTTAAAAAAAAGTACCATAGTATCCCTTATTTGGGAGTACTTTGGCCTCTTGGGTTGTAACATTGCATTAAAAGTATCTCATTTATGGGAAAGGCTTTAGGGACCCACACATGCTCCTGGATTTTACTTTCTTTCAAATTGAATTTTATGCTCTAGAGTTAGGCACTCTGTGTTCCTTTTCTGAGTTCAACAGTATTTTGTTACTTACTATAATTTTTCTTTTCATTTGAGAAATTAAAATCTAAAAGTTAATCATTACCTTGTTCTCACAAAAAGGAACATGTTGTTTTTAACATTTTGTCACTTTTGCTTCAAGTGCTTTTTGAAAGAAATAAAATATTACAACATCTTAGAATTCCATATTTGTTATGCAGTAATTTAAAAGTTAACAAATAGACCATAGATCAAAAGAAAAGTCACCCATACTCTCAGGATTCAATATAAAACTGCTGTTGTATTGTTTATTATGTTAACAGACTTCAGTCCATCTAACCTGTAAGTCACAGACATCTTGGACAATTTCAGTCATCCATAAAGAGGTATATCATTAAGAAACAGTGGGGTATTTTGAAAGGAAGTTGGAAGATTTACCATGAGTTTAAACACTTCAAATAATGCCACTGGTGAGACCCAAAGGTAAGCCTCCAGTCTCTTCCTTTAGTTGAAAAATGCTTTTGGTTGTAAGGAACAGGGTGAATGAAGTGGTTGATGGAGCTAATTGTAAGAATTCTCATGGGATGGTAAAGGACATAGAAGTTTCTTGGGACTGGAAGAGCAGGAATGATGCCTCATAGGGATAGTATTGGAGCTAGAGAGTCTATGGGGACTGTTGTGTTCCTTTGTTAACTTGGACTACAAGAGTCCATGTATCTAAACTTCCTTTTATTTATTATTCTTTTCCACTGCTCTAAATCTTTTTCTTGTATTTCTGCTTATTTACATTTGTGTTTGGTCATGGCTTTGTTTTGCCATAAACTCTGTGGCTCTTATTACTCTTCTTCATTGCTGCAGCTCTGCTTCATGGCTTCTGCTTAAGCATTTTTTTAGTTTCAGGCTCCCTTTGCTAACTACTCTTTTACTTGATATCTCTCAGTTTACATTTCAAGAAGCATCTAATTGCTTTTGTTCATCTTTTTTGTACCATGGATTTCTTTCTGCCTTTGGGTAAGGGGCTTATCTTTTATTCATTTATCTCTGGTAGGTAAAGTCCATAATACAAAACTGGACCATTTAGGAGAGTGAAACTCTCTACCACAAGTGGTTTACAAATAAATAATCATAGAAAGTAAATGTTTAGAACTTTTATAGTCACATATCAGTAATATTCTCTATGAATTTAAAACTAAAACATTTGAGGTTATATTCTATCTGATATAGGTCTACTTTTAAAATAATGCATTTGAAGTATATTTAAAAAAAAAAAACATTGTGGGGATAGAAAGGGGTCCTTGCTCAGTTTGAGAAGGTATACATGTTTATATATATGCATGTAATCTAACCTCTTAGAGTTAACTATTCATAATATTTTAGTAAATATTTGCTTAGATTTTTTTTAATGGCAATATCTATTTATATAAACCTATATTTTGGATTAAAATTATAGTATTTCACATTATTTAATATCATTCTTTTCAATTTGGAGAGGAACTCTCAGTAGACTCCTGTTTTGTTTTTAATGGCTAAATTATTCATCACAATTCTAGAGTCCAAATAAAGTTATTTGAACTCTATTTACTACAAGTCTACTTTCTAAATATGTAGATTTGTCTTTCTGAACAACTCATATCAATGGACTCATGCAGCATGTAGTTTTTTGGGCACATTCTTGAGGTCTATCATGTGGAAGCAAATATTAGTACTTTGTTTTGTTTTATTGATGAATAATAATCCATTTTATGGATAGAGTATGTTTTGGTTACCTATTCACCAATCGTTGGGCATTTGTGTTGATTCCACTTTTTGGCTACTATGAATAATGCTGCTATGAATATTTGCATATAAATCTTTGTGTTGGTGAACATTTTTGCTTCTCTTTTGGGGTAATTCTTAGGAGTAGCATTACTCTATCATATAGTAAATTTATGTTAAAAATTTTAAGAAGCTGCCAAATTATGTTCCAAGGTGACTGGGCCATTTTACATTCCCACTAGTAATATCTGAGAGTTTGTTTCACCACATCCTTACCAACATATCTGATTATAGCCATCTTCTAGTGAGTGTGAAGTGGTATAGTCTTTGATGATGTAGTTTTTTAATAAATTTTGAAATTAGGAAGTGAAAGTTCTACCATTTAGTCTTCAAGATTGTTTTGGCTATTCAGAATCCTTTGCCTTTCCATATAAATTTTAGGATCAGCTAGTCAATTTGTACAAAACAGTCTTCTGGGGTTTTGATAGGGATTATATCAAATTTGTAGGTCAATTTGGGGAGAATTACCATTTTAATAATTTGAATGTTTTAAACATGAGTATGGAATGTCTTTTAATTTATTTAGGTCTTCAATTTCTTTCAATAATATTTTATATTTTTTAAGTTAGAAGCCTTGTGCTTTTGTTTAATTTATTCCTTAACTTATTTTATTCTTTTTTGTGCTACTGTACATAGAATTTTTTTTTTTTTATTGTTGGATTTTTTCACTATTGAAAGTAGAAATATAATTGTTTTTTGTATATTAATCTTATGACTGTGCTGAAATTGTTTTTTCCAGGTTTTCTTTTTCCGGGGGAGGTGGTAGGTCCTGGGGATTGAACTCAGGGGTACTCAATCACTGAGCCACATCCGCAGCCCTGTTTTGTATTTTATTTAGAGACAGGGTCTCACTGAGTTGCTTAGTACCTCACGTTGCTGAGGCTGGCTTTGAACTCAAGATCCTCCTGTCTCAGCCTCCCCAGCCACTGGGATTACAGGCATGTGCCACCACGCCTGGCTAGTTCTAGTTCTTTTTTATTAAAAATGGATTTCTTATAATTTTCTTGTGGAATCTTATCCTTTCCAATATGCATGATTTTTTTTTCTTACCTTTCTCTTTTTTTTAACCTGATTGTATCATTTAGATTGGGTCTTGAATAGAAATGTTAATAGCATTCATCTTTGCTTTGCTCTGTATCTTAGAGGAAGCTTTTATGTTTATCAGGTATGATGCTAGCTGTACTTATTTGTAGATGCTCTTTATCTAGTGTGGACATTTCCTTCTATTTAATTTATTGCTAGTTTTTATCTTGAATAGGATTAGATTTTATCAATTGTTTTGTGAATATTGATATGATCTTTTAGTTATCCTTTATTTCATTAAAATGGTGTGTTGATATTCAGACTTTATACCGGTTTTTATATTTTTGGGATAAATTACACGTGGTCCCATTGAGTAGTCCTGTTATGATGTTGTTGGATTTGGTTTACTATAGTTGTTTGGATTTTATTTTGTTGAGGATTTTTGTATATGTATTCATAAAATATATCAGTATGTAGTTTTTCTCATGTTTGGTTTTGGTATCAGGGTAATTTTGGACTCAAAATGGGTGGGAATTTTACTTCCTCCTTTATTGTGTGGATTGATATGATTTATTTAATACATGTTTGGTAGAATTTACTAGTGAAGGGCTGGGAATTGCAGCTCAATGTAGAGTGCTTGTCCAACATGAGCTAGGTCCCAGATTCAGTCTTCTTGCATGCAAGGGAAGGAAAAAAAAAAAAAAAAAAAGAAAGAAAAGAAAGAAAAAACAATTTATTAGTGAAGGTATCTGGGCTTGGCTTTTTTGTGGCTAAGTATTTAATAATTCAATATCCTTATCTGTTGTATCTCTTTTCTTATTTTCTCTGCATTTAGTGATGTTACAACCTTGGTTAAATTATCAGTGTTATAATTTTGAAAAATTTGAGTTGACCCGTGTAAAGCTGTTCACTAACAATTTTCTTACTTGTACGTTTTGTTTTTCTTAGATTTAATAGTTGTCTTGGTTCCCATTTGGTTTGTTTGCTTAGTTTCTGTGAATTTAACATGAATTCAATTTCTTGCTCCCAATGAATTGTTTAAATCTCCTTTCAATGTACTTAGATACTTGGAGTATTCTGTATTGTCTGTCATCATCTTTTTTTTAAATATTTTTTTAGTTGTCAATGGACCTTTATTTTATTTATATGTGGTGCTGAGAATCGAACCCAGTACCTCACACATGCCAGGCAATTGCTCTGCCACTGAGCTGTGACCCCAGCCCCTGTCATCATCTTTTTAAAGAAGTTACTCCTAGAGGCTCTGGGCTGTCCACTTGGAACATATTTCCTTTTAAGTGTCTTGCTGCTCAGGTGTCATGTTAGCATTTCCTTTTTTCCCTATCCTGGAAATCCCTTTTTTCCTTTGTTGAATGCTTGTACTATCTCATGGCTTCCTCAGTTTAGGTCCAAACAAGTCCTTCATTAGCCTTCTGAGAAATCTCAGTTCATGGGAGGTAAATACTGTGAAGCCTTGCAGATTTGAATTATAGTCTTTCTTGTGGCCTTGTCTTTGCATGATAACTTTTTGGGCAAAATCTAAGTTGGAAATTATTTTCTGTTGGAATTTTGTCAGGCATTGCAGCATTGTCTTCTAATTTCTGGTGTTTCTGTTGAGAAAGGATGCCAAACAGATTTTTTAATCCTTTGTGTAAAACACATTCATTTCTCTCTTGAATTTTGGAGGAACTCTTTTTTTTGTCCTTTGTTTTCTGAAATTGCATACATTCAAATTTCATGGATTGAAACTCATATCCTTCAGAGTTTAGATTTTTTAAAAAAATTTTACTATTTAATAATTTCCTGCCATCCAGAGAGTAATAGTGTAGCTGTAAAGAGGACATATATATCTTGGAGCCAAGTTGCCAGAGTATGAATTCCACTCCTGTTCCTTAATAGCCTTATGAATTTGGACAGCCTCTCCATGACTCAGTTTCCTTATCTGTAAAATAAGGGTCATAATGGTACCTATTTAATATGTTTGTTGTGAAGATCAAGTAAGTTGTATGTGCAAAATGTTTAGCACAGTATTTGAAAAATAATAAGGTTTTTTTGTTACAATTTGTATTTTTTCACTCTAAATTTTGAACTTCTTAGTTCTCTAATTTTTAAATTTTTAAAAAATGTTCATCATCCTTTATTTTTTGAAAGACTTTTCCTTTACATTTATTTATTTAGTTTCCCTTTCTGTTTGTTTTTATTTCCCAAAAGCTCTATTTTTTTGTTCTCAGAATATTTCATTTCTTTTTTTTTCGCAGTGCTGGAGATTGAACCCAGGGCCTTGTGCTTGCAAGGCAAACACTTTACCTACTGAGCATATATCCCCAGCTCAGAATATTTCATTTCTTATTGTATGATATGATTTTGTTTGTCATATCTTCTCCTATTTTTCTAAGGATATTACTTTTAGTTTTTCTCCATCTTTCTGTATAGTTTTTAAAAAAGCTCCTTTCCTCTCCCTTTATTTTTGATCTCCGTCTTTTGGGTTTGATGCAATCTGTTTATCCTTGGCTGCATACTCATATTTAAAAGTAGGGACCTACTCTAAAAAGATGACTGGAAGCTCAGTGTATGAGGCTTTGTGATTGTGGCATTCATTATAGGGTGATCTGGTTAAGCTCTTTTGCTGGCAGGTATCAGCATCTTTAGGTCCTTTTCACTTGGCTAGTTAGATTATCCAGGGATCTAGGGAAGATACTTCCAATCCCTGCTTGGCTACCTTTATTCTGGCAGACAAGTAGTATTAAAAGACCGGGCTCTCATTTTTTATAAGATGGTCCTTGACTTAGGATGGTCCAACTTGTGATTTATGGTGGTATGGAAACAATATACATGCAGCTGAAACCGTATTTTGAGTTTTGATCTCTTCCTGTGCTAGCATAATGTGGTACAATACTCTCCTGTGATGCCAAGCAGTGGGGACAACCTGCAACTCCCAGCCAGCCATGTAATCATGAGGGTAAATAATGAATTTAGTGTACTGTGTTGCTAAACTGTGAGGTTGGGTAGATTAGGTGTATTGAATACATTTCAACTTAAGAATTTTCAATTTCAGTGGTTTTATTGGGATATTATCCTATTGTAAGTTAAGAAGCATCTGTAATTTACTCAAGTCTCTTGTTTTTAGTAGGGAACTCTTACCCCGTTGTATTTAATGTTCTATAATCCAGGAACTCTCTTTTATTCCCTACTTTTAAAAAAAAATTGCTGCAATGTAGTTGTACATATTGATGAGGTTTGTTGTTACATATTTGTGCATGCATAGTATAACAATACATTTTGGCCAATATCACACCGCATCATTTTCCACTCTCTCCCTGCCTCCCACCCCTTGGTCAGGGATCCTCTTTTTCATCCTCTCCAGGGAATGAAACCTAGGGTTCTGCCAGACTGGGGAAGAGATAAGTACTTGTATTGTGTATGGAAAAGAAGGTCCGAGGATCTAATTATTTTATTTTGTTGTTAGACTTTTAACAAATTTTCTTGTTTTCTGCCCTATTTCACTCCCATTTTCCAAAGTATTACCAGTGACTTAGCTTCTTGAGGCTCTGATATAAACACATTGCTTTTCCCACTGCTTGCATTGAATTTAACTTTCTTAAGTAAATCAGTTACATATCAACTTTCCAGTTTCCAGTATTTTATTGATATTGTTTCATCTTCTATGCTCTTTTTCTAGGTGGTTTCTACCTCTAAATTCTGTTTGCCCTTCCTTCCTTCCTTCCTTCCTTCCTTCCTTCCTTCCTTCCTTCCTTCCTCTTTCCTTTCAGCAGCAAGAGAGTAGAGTGCTTTAATTTACTGTTTTAAAACAGACTAAATCTGTATTGTCTTATTTATGCCTTTTCTTTTTGTAATATGTATTACATTTGCAGTAAATAAAATGTATCATTAAAAAAAAAACAAAACAAAAACAAAAACTGGGCGTGGTGGTGGTGCATGCCTCTAATCCCAGACGGAGGCAGGAGGATGCAAGTTCAAAGCCAGCCTCAATAATTTAGCGAGAAACTGACTCAAAACAAAAAATAAAAAGGTCTGGGGATGTGGCTCAGTGGTGAAGTGCCCCTGGGCCCAATCCCCAGTACCAAAGCAGAAAAAAGAAAAAGGAGGAATTCTGTTTTTTACGACTACCCAGCTTGTGATATGATTAGACAGTTTAAAAACCAATTTTTTATTTTATTTTTTCTGTACTGGGAATTGAATCTAGAAGCTTGTACATGCTAGGCTAGCACTCTACTATTGAGGTACATTCACAGCCCATTTTCTTATGTTTATTTTGAGAGTGTCTCCATAAGTTGTCCAGTCAGGCCTCAGATATGCCATCCTCCTGCCTCTGCTTCTTGAGTTGCTGGGATAATCATCATGGTCTACCAAGCCCAGTTAAATACCAGTCTTGAACAATGTAGTAGATGCCCAGTTGCCAGTGGTTTGCTATGAGTGATACACTGCTTTGCATTTTTACCCAACTTTTGTAGTGGACATCTTTTACTAGATTATAGATTTCTTTAAGTCAATAACCTTATTATCTTCCCTATGTTTTTTTGAAAATTAAGTTAACAGAAATGTCAAATGCTGTGAAATATATTTTATAAGAATAATATTTTATTGTGTTCTTATTTTGTAGGTTGAAGAATGCCTCATCAGATGTAAAACAAATGCTTAAAAATGAAGCAGATTCGGATATTACTGCTGATCTCAGAAAGAAACTACATCGGGCTAAGAAAGAAAAATTAGAAATGACAACTAAGCACAATGCAGAGGTAGAATTTATTTTCCTCTCAAGTGATGTTAAAAGTTGAGTTTGACCAAAGGCTGAATGTGTTCTCTGATAAGCAGATGCTGATCTCTAGTGGGGGGTAGGTAGGGAAGAATGAAGGAACTTTGAATTGTGCAGAGAGGAGTAAGGGGAGGAGTGGGGCCGTGGGGATGGGAAGAATGGTAGAATGAGACAGACTTTATTACCCTATATACATGTATGAAAAAAATAAAAAGTTTAAAAAAAGTCGAGTTTGATATTTTAGATTGATATTACAAACTCCATGTTAAACATTCTTTTGCTTAACAGGAAACTATAATAAAGAAAACATGATTTTTTTATACAGTGGAATAATGTAGTAATAAAATTTAATGAATTATATTTCTATGTTGTCTTATATTTATTCTTATTAATGGTTTGACTTGATCAAAAATTCGAATGTAGGGGCTGGAGTTGTGGCTCAGTGGTAGAGCGCTTGCCTAGCATGTGTGAGGCACTGGGTGGATGTGTGGATCCACAGCACCACATAAAAATAAATAAATAAAATAGAGGCATCGTGTTCATCTACAACTAAAAAAATTTTTTTAAATTTCAATGTGATGACTAAAGGATTTATAAATTAGACATTTTTGAAATAATATAGGTTACTGTTTCAATCATTGAACAATCTCTTAAATTAGATTTGCATAAAGAATGTTTAATCATAGTGATTAATTCATAAGTTACGAATTTCTGTTTTATTATATTATTATCTTAGTGTGTATGTGCATTTTTGTTTTGAGTTGTGTGTGTATGTACATTTATATTTCAAGAACAATAGTTTTCTTTCCCTTCTAAGATAATTCATGATTTATATGTTTGTTTCTTCAGTCTGTTAGGTCTATTTTATTTATTTTGTTGTGTTGAGGTGCTGGGGGTCAAATCCAGTGCATTCCCATGCTTGGCAAGTGTTGTACCACTGAGCTACATTCCTAGTCTCAAGTCTTATTCATTCTTAAAGCTCAGCTTCAGAAGACTAGTAACCACATGGTATTCTGTGTACCCCACTTCTACTTGCAAGGAGGTCCTCACTTGTTAAGACTCAAACAAATTAGCTACTCACTGTCAGAAACCATCTTGAGACCATTTCATCTACCAAGAGCAAGATTAGGGCTGGGGATATAGCTCAGTTGGTAGAGTGTTTGCTTCGAAAGCACAAGGCCCTGGGTTCAATCCCCAGTACCAAAAAAAAAAAAAAAAAAAGGCAAGATTAATGGGTGTCCAGTCATAAGAATAGAAACCATACTGAGTCTCTCATCAAAGGGACATTAGTAGAGGGTATTGGTTATACAGGTACTATGAGACCTGAAGAGACAAATAACAGGTGTTAAATTAACCTGGATGGTAGCAACATTAGGAAGCGACTTCCACTGTGAAAGTTGATAGAAGCCAGAACTCTTAGAAGAGAGCAAAGGCCAGGGAAGTAGGTACTATTCAGAAGGATTTGCACTTTTAGAAAACATGATTGAGTTAGATCTAGATGGGAAGAAATATTTTGGTTCTTTACTTCTTCTGCCCCAAAGTGCTCAAAGGTCTCTCATTGGCCAAATGTGTTGGGAAGACAGTTCCCAAAGGACCCTGGGAAGTGTAGTTCCTATGACAGAGGTTAAAACTGGAGAAAGATTGTAGGAATCTGAGAGGTAACAGGTAAGTGATTGATCCACTATGAATACCCAGATGTTTATACCTTTATTAGGAGAAGGAGTGAGCAGGGAGGGATGGAATGAATCTGAAACAAATACTGGACTTAACTTTAACTTTTATAATTAATGTGGTTCTACGTTTTTTTTCTTTTAACTATGAATGGATTTTTGTAAATTCTTATTCTTTATATGAGAAGAAATATAGCTTTTGTCACACTTTATTAATGTGTACTAGTGGTAGTTTCTTGTATTTCTGTCTCTTTTTGTTTTTTGTTTTATTAGTAGTAATTTCTGATCTTACCCTTCAGAAATCCTTTTGTTTTTGGTAATTAGACTATTTATTTCTAACCTGATGTTCTTATAAGGTACCTTTCTTTAGTTTTCTCTCTTCCGCCATGTCTGTCCTAGTAGCAGTAAATAATTTTGCTTTTCTTTTAACAGTGTTTTATTTTTACTTATTTTACAAAACTTAGCCCATATACTTTTCTACAACATTTAATCCCTTGAGTCAGGGCACTGTCCCATTTGTTTTTGTATCTTTCACTGTACTTGCCACATAGCAAGTATTTAATATTATTAATGAATCCTTCATTAGATCATACAGTTTTAGAGTGAGGAAGGACCTTATAAATTATCTAGTTCTAACTCTGACCTCTCTCTGTCATAATACTTCATGGAAGGTCACAAATTAAATATCAGTTTGATAACATTTTTGTAAAATTAGTGCTTTTTTTCCTTTATGTTCTATCAATGATGTCATAGTCAAGAAAAATAAAATAGACAGTATTTACCAAACTGTAATTTTATGCAATGTGCTTCTGGATTACATTTAGGGAAGAGAAGGAGTAGAGGAGGAAATGAGTTTTTAACTCTTTACTGTGTGTCATGCATTAAAAAAAAAATTTTTTTTAGGTGTGACTTCTCTTAAGAATTTATTTTTTTAGTAGATTCTTTAAAAATAAGAAACTTCATGAGTGTCATTTAGTAAGGTAGTGCTTCTTTTCTGGTGTTTCCAAAAACAGATTTATTTATTCTTATCCAACAAATATCTTAGAACCAAGTTTCTCTAAGAAATTTAAATGTTTGAGCTCATGAGCATAATTTCACAGACATGTTTTAATATTGGTGCATGATCTCAGAAATCTGTTTTTAGCTGTTAAGCTATGAGAGCCAGATTGCCAAGCTCCGCTCTGAGGTCGAAAAAGGAGAAGCATTGCGACAAAGTCTAGAATATGACCTGGCTGTCGCTAGACAGGAAGCTGGTCTTGGAAGACGGGCTGCTGAGGAAAGATTAGCTGAGGCACATAGGATCCAAGAAAATCTCTGTGGTAAGACCATTTCTATTTCTTCCTGTGTTTAGGATTGTAATTTCATTCTATATTATTGCTTACTTGTGTATCCACATGGGATCATAGGTAGGGTTTTGGTACACTGGTTTGGTGGAAAGACTTCACTGAGCATTTGTAAAGTCTTCTGGCAATTATGTGAGCATTCATCTACTTTAGATTAATTTTTTTTATGGTGCTGGGGATTGAGTGTGGGGCCTTGTAAATATGCTAGGCAAGTATTGTACCACTAAGCAACACCCCCAGTCCTAGGATAATTTTTTTTATGTTGTTACATATATGGAAAAAGAGGTTCAAAATTCTATTAATCACTTTTAGAGCACTTGCTCATGAGTAGTCAAAATCACAAAGAAATTTTTCATTTTCTTTAAAGCATATATTTTAATCCACCTTGTCACACATACACTGAATCAGAATTTCTAGCTTGAATCTATATGTTCAAAAAAATCCTGTAATCTATACGTTTAAGAAACACAAAGGCCCCCACATAATCATTAAGTTGGGTGTTGCTGTGCATGCCTACATTCCAGCAACTTGGGAGACTGAGGCCAGCTTGGGCAAGTTAAGGAGACCCTGTCTCAAATAAAAATTAAAAAGGTTGAGAATATAGCCCAGTGGGAGAGCACCCCTGGGTTTAATCTTCTGTTACTGTGGAGGTTAAAAAAAATAAAAGAAACACTAATCAATTTTATTGATGAGTTAGGTTTAGGAATCACTGGGTTAGAGTGTGGTA
Organism: Sciurus carolinensis; assembly: GCF_902686445.1. NCBI lineage: Eukaryota > Metazoa > Chordata > Mammalia > Rodentia > Sciuridae > Sciurus > Sciurus carolinensis. The sequence goes on along the minus strand of NC_062226.1, from coordinate 55,029,573 downwards.
TCTGGAAAAGAAGAAGTTAACTGTTATATTGCACTTGAACCTAATTAAAAACCTTTTTATTTAAAAAATGTGTGTGTGTGTGTATATGTATACATAAATTTACCTGGATAACTGTATAACTCATCACAAACATCCAGATCATGCAACAGAAAATTATGAAAAACCCTTTTATTGGGATAACTACTATCCTTAGTTTTAAATAGCATGGATTAATTTTGCTTCTTTTCTTGTACTTTTTGAGAATGAAATCTTGTAGTATATATTCATTTGTATCTTCCTTCTTTCCCTCAACATTGTGTTTGACAGGCTCATCCATACTGCTATGTGTACTTGTTTTGATGTTTAATGTGGATCATACTTAAATTTATCTGCTTATTGTTGATGGACATTTTGGGTAACATCCAGTTTTTGTCTATTAAAAAAAATGTTGGGCTGGGGTTGTGACTCAGTGGGAGAGCACTTGCCTAGCATGTGTGAGGCACTAGGTTAGATTCTTAGCACCACATATAAATAAATAAAAAATAAAGGCCCACTGACACACACACACACACACACACACACACAAAAAAAAAAAGAATAATATTGCTAACTGGTTTAGGTGGTGCACATCTGTAATCCCAGCTACTTGGGAGGCAAAGGCAGGAGACTTGTAGTTTGAGGCTAGCTAGGCAGTCTAGCAAGAACCTATCTTAAAAAAAAAAAAAACAAAACAACAAAAAAACTAAAAACAACCTCCCAAAAGTCCCCACATAATAATATTATCCTGACAATTCTTGTACACAGAAGCTTTAAGTAAACATGGAATGTGAGGTCAAAAGACTTGGTTCTACTACTTCCTTACTGATTTTTTTTGAATGTAGCTTGTTTTAAGAATGAAATGAGAACATGAAGCTGCTTTATTAACTGAATAGGGCTAAACAAATGTTATAATTATCATAGTGGTTATATATTTAGCATCGATTTGGTTATTGGCCATATTTTTGATTATGTATGGGAGGAAAATAATCTTTTTCTCACCCTTTGCAAGTTTTATGGTTGACACTCTTAAAACAAAACACAGACTAATCCAAGAAAACAAATTTATTTAACAGTTTTATGTGTCATAGGAGCCTTCAGAAATTAAGATCCAAAGACTTGGGGAAAACTACTTTTATGCTAAGTCTGTTGAAATAAGTGGATAGCTGTGGAGAAATAGACAAAAAGGGTATGATCTAATGGTAATAAGTTGAGGTGTGAGCACAGCAGGACTTGTAATAGCATTCCTTTCTTCTGGGCATAGTGCAGTACACTTGACTCAGAGGGTTGTATGACCTACTTTCAGGGGAGGCAACTCAGAGTGACATTTCTAGGTTTTATGGCTTGCTTTGGGGGTGGGGTAAAAGAGTGGAAGATAGGATGGCAGGATAAGGTTGGAGAGACCTTCTCACTTCTGAGACCTTCTTGTTTCCTTTAGCTCACAAATACCAGTATGCTAACGTGCCATACTTTGGGATATTGTGTTTTGAGTTCTGACAATTACCTCTGGTATTTAATAGCTATATCACTACTTGACTTTGGGAATATAAGAATTAGAAAAAAATAGATGTAAAATTTAGGGCCGGGGATATAGCTCAGTGGCAGAGCACTTTCCTGGCATGTACAAGGCCCTGGGTTCAATCATTAGCATTAAAAAAAAAAAAAGTTAATGACTTTGAACTGGTGTGGTGGTATACCTCTGTAATCCCAGCTACTCTGGGGTTAAGGTAGGAGAATTGCAAGTTCAAGGCCAGCCTGGGTGACTTAATGAGACCTTGACTCAAAGTAAAATGAAGACAAAGGGATGAGGGTGTACCTGAGTGGTACAGTACTTGCCTAGTATCCCTGAGGCTCTGGGTTAAATCCCCAATATTACCAAAAAGAACAGCAAAAAAAAAAAAAAAAAAAAAAAAAAAAAAAAAAAAAAAAATCAATGATTTTCATTTAAGAATCAGGAAATTGAAGTCCAGGGCAGATGGGAAATTACTTGCCCTAAGTAAAAAATTTCAGCAGATACTTTACAGAGGAAAATGGCAATTAATCACAGGAAAAATACTTCATCTCAATCAGAGAACAGCAAATTAAAACTACAGTGGTTATTACTACATATTCATCATCAAATGGATGTAATTGAAAAGACCGTCAGTACCACATGTTGGTAAAGATGTGGAACTTTTATGCTGTTTTAGGGGAGTGTGGGATGGTACAACCATTTTGGAAAAGAGTCTGGCAATTAAAAAAATATGCATTTATCCTATGCCCCAGAAATTTAATTCTTTAGTATTTCTCATTGAGGAAAATATTCGTTCACAAGACTTTTATTTCATAGCAGTCAAAAATTGGAAAACAACCCCAACAACCCTTACTGACTCGAGAATGAAGAGACAATTTGCATTATATTCATACAATGAAATATTACTCAGCAATAAAAGTACCAAACTACTAATATGTACAATAATGTGAATTAATCTCAAAAACATTATACTGAGTTAAAGAACATGAGGACATCCTATTTATAAAAGGAATGTTAGCCCAGGGGTGTGGTGCAAGCCTGTAATTCCAGCAATTTGGGAGACTGAGGCAAAAGGATTGCAAGTTTGAGACTAGGCTAGGCAATTCAGGCCCTGAGCAACTTAATGAAAACTTGTCTCAAAAAACAAAAAAAACAAAAAAACCAAAAAACCCACTGGTAATAATAAAGAAGAAAGCTCAGTGTTAGAACACCTCTGGGGACTGGGGTTGTGGCTCAGTGGAAGAGCACTTGCCTAGCATATGTGAAGCACTGGGTTTGATCCTTAGCACCACATATAAATAAAATAAAGGTCCATTGACAAGTAAAACTATTAAAAAAAAAGAAAAACAGCCCTGGGTTCAATACCCAGTACCCCACCCCCAACAAAATAATTTATATAAAAGGATAAGAAAAAATATGAACAATGGTTGCCTCTGGGGTGAGTTGACAGTGAGGGTTGACTGGAAAAAAATATGAGGAATCTCTTTGTGTTGAAGGAACAGTTCCATATATTTGTAAAATCTCTGTATGGTGTACTAAAGAATTGTGCATTTCACTGTATGCAAATTTCACCCTCAAAAAGCAAAACTATATTGCATTGTTTAATGATATACATGCTCAGTTATTTAGGAGTGAAATGTGCTAATGTTTGCTTCTTGTTTTGAAATGCCAAAAGAAATTTGATGGATATATGAATGGATGCATGGGTAGATGAATGAATGGTTTGATAAAGCAAAATATCAAAATGTTAACAACTATAGAGTCTGGGTTTTGGACCTTGGTTTCATTGTATAATACTTCCAACTTTATTTTTTGGATTTTCAAAGAATAAAATGTTGCAGATAGAGTGGGATATTAAAAAGATACTCCTGTGACAATTAAGAGAATAGAAGATGTGACAAGTGAAAAAAAATTGGAAACTAGAAAGCAAATGATCAGGAATAAGTGATTTAGTATACTCCAGACATCAGAATCCTCAACCAGGAGTGGAAAAAGCTGACACATAATTTCTTAGATAGTCAAAAGCCTCTGGGTCTGAAAGCACCAGATAATTTTGAATTGGGAATAGGAGTAACAGTAGGGTGTAAAATGAGGGCTAGATGAAAACTGCTTGATAAGCAGTTATATTTTCAGAGCTTCTTCCTAAGATCATGCCACTCTGGGAATGCACCCCCTTCCTAGAGAAAGTCAGGAGGTTAAGCTCTGGTGATGGTAAAATAGAGGGTCTTTCGATCAGCAAAAATAGAAAATAGCCTTACCCAAGACTGAATATTGAGGGACCATTTCTTCTAGTTTCTTTTTTCTGCTGGCTTCCCCAAATTCTAGTACCAAGATTCTTATACTCCTTGTAGAGAATCATGGAACTTTTCTTTGGGTCACCTGACCAAACCAAGAGGAAACACCTGATACTAATGTTAGGGTTACATGAACATGTGACCCAGCAAATCCCTCCTCAAGTGAGCTATAGTTGTCAATCTCCATACTTAAGCTCAGAAACTATGTAGTGGGGGGCTCAGAATGTAGATCAGTGATAGGGCAAGGTATGTGCAAGGTCCTGGGTTTAATTTCCAGAATAGGAAAAAAAAAATCTAGGTGGTGGTATGTTGGTGTATATAATGTATTATAGTAATACTTCATTACTCTTGGAAGTAGACAATTGAGGATTACCAGATATTTGAGGGAAGTCTTTAAAAAGGGGAGAGAGAAAAATCAACTTGGAAGAAACCAAAACTCTGTAGGAAAAAGAAAATTTAACAAACAAGCAATATTAATATCCTCAGAGTTGAAAGAGAATATTTTATATCCATGAGGCAAGATCTAGATGCTATGAAAAAGGAAAGTTCTTAGAAATTAAAAAAAACCCAAAAAACCCATGTATGTAGATCTGGGTGTGGTGGTGCCTACTTATAATCCCAACTTCTTGAGAGGTTTAGGCAGGAGGATCACAGCCTGGGAAATTTAGACACTGTCTCAAAATAGAAGATAATAAGTGCTGAGGATATATAGCTCAGTGGTAGTGTGTTCCTGGATTCAATTACCACTACTGCAAAAAATATTAAAAACATGAAAATAGAAATGAAAAAATGTTAATAGGAGCATTGAAGATGAAGATAGGAGAAATCTCTCAGCAATTAGGGTAAAAAGGATTGGTGTATCCAGAAGAAACGGATGTGCAGCTTGAACATGGGAAAGAAAAAGAAAACAAGGAGGTATGCGACCATGAAGTGAATGCCTAGTCTCAGATATGAGAGGCTTAAGGAAAGGGATGGATTAAAACCTAAAAAAAAAAAAAAAAAAAAAAAGATCCCACTGCACTGAAGGAAAGAGAAGTCCCCCAACACCCTTCCTTTTTATTCTTCCAATATAATACACAACTGGGCCCACCTTATATCCTGGTTGATACCAACTTTACCAGTTTTTCCATCAAAGCCAAACTGGAGTTAGTGCAATCAACGATGGACTGTCTGTATGCCAAGTGTATATCCCTTGTATAATTGATTGTATAATGGCTGAAATTGAGAAATTGGGACACAAGTATCAAGTGACTTTAAGGATTGCAAAGGATCCACAATTTGAATGATTATCGATTATCGTGCACACACAAAGGAACCTATACAGATGACTGCTTAGTACAAAGAGTAACTCAGCACAAGTGTTACATTGTGGCCACAATTGACTGTGACCTTAAATGAAGAATCTGGAAGATCCCTGGAGTTCCTATCATGTACATTTCTAATCATAGAACATCGAGTGTATGCCTGATGATTATGGAGCCCCTCTGTTCTGATTCTTACAAGACAAAGTTCTTCTACCTTCCTTTGACCAACTTTCTCAGTTGCCAGTTCAGTAAATACATTATAGCATATAGAATAATTCATATAGCATGAATTATTTGCTCTATTATGAGCTGAGTATGGTTAAATATACTCCTTGATGCTTTTTGAAAGTGATATTTTGTCTCATTTAAAAATTTGCATTTTTTAAATAAATCAGATGCTCCAATCATTATTCACATACACAAAAATTTAGGGTAAAAAGACAGGTGGAAAAGTGGGAGAGAAAAGAAAATTAAGGACCAATTCAAATAATAGGAAACAGTGAAAGAAAGAGATAAGAGAAAATGCCTGTAATCCTAGTGGCTGGGGAGGCTGAGTCCAGAGGATCTCGAGTTCAAAGCCAGCCTCAGCAAAAGTGAGACACTAAGCAACTCAGTGAGACCCTGTCTCTAAATAAAATATGAAATAGGGCTGGAGATGTAGCTCAGTGGTAGAGTGCTACTGAGTTTGATCGAACAACAACAACAAAACAAGGATAAATATTGTCAATGAGATTGCTCAAGAAAACATCTCAGAACTAAAAATCTGGGTTGTCAGGTTGAAAGAACCCATTGAATGATCACCATTGTGGAAAAAAATAGACCCACTTGAAGATGAAGTAGTATAAAATTTTAGAAAAAATAAAGCAAAAGAAGATCCTAAAGGCTTTCAAAGAGAAAAGTAAATTAGGCCAATTGCAAAGGATAGGTATCAAAATGGCCCCAAACTTTTTACCTGAAACACTGCATGCTCAACCATGGGATCGTGTCTTCTCTGAGACTGCAATAAAAGGGGAGGGAGATTTTTTTACATATATATCCTTTTATATCTCTTATTCCTTTAAATATATATATATTTTTTCCCCGCAGTGCTAGCGATTGAACCCAAGGTCTTGTGCTTGCGAGGCAGGCACTCTACCAACTGAGCTATATCCCCAGCTCCTTTGAATTTTGAATCTTTTGAATGAATCTTTCAAAACACAAAATCATTGTGGTGGCATATACCTGTAATCCTGGTGGCTCAGGAGGCTGAGGCAGGAGGATCACAAGTTAAAAGTTAGCCTCAGCAATTTAGTGAGGTCCTAAGCAACTTAGTAAGACCCTGTCTCAAAATAAAATATTGAAAGAGCTGGGGATGTGGCTCAGTGATTAAGCACCCCTGGGTTCAATCCCCAGTACCAAAAACAAAGAACAACACAAATATAATTTTAAAATCATACTACTAATATAGCTGACATTTTTTTTTTGTTTAACCATTGTACATATGTCCTCATTATATATTCACAGCAATTTAACTAGATCTTTTTATTCCTACTGAGGATCAGAGAATCAGAGACGTTTATTCTGTTAGTAGGTGGTAGAGCTAGACCTGGAAGCTTTTCCTTTTCCAGATGCTGAAACATAGCAATGGTGGTATGTTGAGAAATATTGTTTATTGTTGAGGTAATAGGGTTAGAGATGAGTAGTGCCCAAATTTGGATGAGTAAAGAGCTACACTTCTAAGGGCTGGAACAGTGGTTCCCACCCTCTTTTGAGACAGTTTCATATGTAAGGTATGGTACAACCAGTTTGTTAACAATAGTCAAATACCAAAATTTGTGATCAATTGAGTCTTTTAAAAAAAGTAGTGCTGTGTGTCATGGTCTTTAAAAAAAATTTTTTTTTTTAGTTATTTTCTTGAATAAGAGAAAAAGCAGTAGAGTTGCTAGTTCTAAAGGTGTAACATGGGCTTCCCTTCAAGAGTATGCTACACTTTTTCATAGAAAAGTCACCTTTGATCAGGGAGAAGGAAGAGAGTGAGAAACTATTAATAGATTGGTTCAGGGACAATGAGCTTTTCAAGAGTTTACTAAAGTGAAAGATTAAATGTTTTGTCCTGAGATCAAGCTGTAAGTAGAATCATCTTCAATGCTTAGATTTGTAGACTCCTTGTGACTTAATTCATGGTTATAAATATACCTACTGTTTTGTTGTGTTTTAATAGCTCAGAATTCAGAACTTCAAGGAAAGGTAAATGAGATCGAGAAAGTATTTCAGGGTTCCCAGCAGAAATGGAAGAAGAATGTAGAAGATTTGAACATGATTTGGAGGAAAGAGACAATATAATTCAAAATTGCAATAAAGAATATGATTACTTTTGAAGGAAAAAAGCAGACTTGAAAAAACTCTACAGGTATTTTTTATAAAGTAATTTATATATATATATGATATGCATTGAGATGTGTTGTATATGGAAATTATCCTTGGGTTTCCTTCCTTTCTTCCATCTCCTTCCCTCTTTCTTTTTAGATGCATTTTTGTTGGTCTTTTTTAATAATATGCTTTAGCAATATTAATATGTATAGTATTTGTTTTGTGAAAAAGTTTTAGATCCCTGATAAAAATTAAAAAGAAAACAGGCAAATTGCAAAAGCCCCTTTTGGTTTAGCAATATGAAAATTTGGAATTTTAGAAGTGTGGAACCTAGGTCTTGTTTTGAATATAAGTTAAATGTAGAAAAATGTTTGTTTGATTTAAACTTCAGTATCTATATAGAGCACATTCTAAGTACTTATGAAGTATAAAATATTTAACTTTTACTAAAACTACTGTGAATTAGTCTTTTTTTTTTTTTTTTTTTTTTTTGCGGTGCTGGGGATTGAACCCAGGACCTTGAGCTTGCGAGACAAGCACTCTACCAACTGAGCTATATCCCCAGCTCTATTCTGTCTTTTTAAATTCATTTTTATCCCTTCAAGTACAAGTGTAGTTTAAAGTTGCTAGCACTTAGATGGTAGATTTTAAATTGTTTGTATTTGACATGTTTTTGAAGTAACAGTTAAATTAGAAGAAAGAAAAGATAAAAACGCTTTATAGAGACCATTGGTGTAAATATACATATATTAATTGAATTATATTATTATGAATTATATTATTAAAATTATAATTATTATAATTCAAATTATAATTTATATATAATGTTATTAATTATATATTTTGAATTCTGGAAATGTATCTTCACTAAAGATTAATTTTACAAAAATATTTACTAAATGTAAGAGTTTTGGCACAAGCATTCCCAGACATTGTCAACAGGTCTACTTTTGATTTCCTTTGTGTTAGTAATCCTACTTTGTTTCCTGTTTACTGCTATGTTCCTAGATTCTGGAATAGTGCTGGTCTATCCAAGGGCTCCATTAGTATTGGAATGGTGGAAGTGTAGGTGGTGGCTGATGCTACAAATCTTTAGGTAGGCCCACATAAAATGTATTGAAGCTATGGGGTAGGAGGGGTGATGGTGGCGGCATTTCTTACAGTCAGGCTGCACCTCAAGATATAAGATCTTGATAGGATCTCTGTAGCTACTTCATGGAACTCTGCTTTGAGTTTAGGCTATTGACTTTGAACCCATCTGCACGAGACCTTTCGGGGAGTTTGGAGTGGAGTAGGAGTCACTATGTAGGTGCATAGTGGAGGAAAAGCCTCAAGCCTCTTGTACGGACTTACTATTAGTGCAAGTTTTGAGGATAATATTTATCGAACAGATTCATGTGAACATGGAGACTTCTTATATAAAACAGAATTTTCTCCTCAATGGGACTTAGTTTTAAAGTTTATAAGTTGGAAAATTGGTCTTTTCAGGAAACCTGTATTTTATATCTTTAAGGGTTTGAACCAAATTAGATCTTGTAAATGTAGTATACCTAGGTAAACCCAAAAGGAAAAGCTTTTAAAAATATCATTTATCTGTAGAACTAGAAATTAGGGTCTAAACATAACTTAGATTTTTAACATTCAGGAATTTCCTTATCCTGATTCTTTGCACAAATTTCTTTCCTTCTCTCCTTTTGGAAATATAGTTGTATATTAATATTGGGGATAATTCAAATAATTTATTCAGTGGTTGAGATTTCCATATGAACCTGGAATCTGCTTTTTTTGCATTTTGTTCCAATCTCTGAAGTTAAATTTTTTCAGAAAAATTGAGTCAAATATTTCTGCACGTAAGTATACATTACAAATAAAAATTAAAAAGTATATATTATGTTGCTTAAATTAAATGGGTAACTCCACCTTCTTACTGAGATTTATGTTCTAATGATCAAAATGATAGTTTTATTAAGATTTTAACATGAATTAAGAGTTTTAACTGTTATATAGGTAAGGAGAGCCCCTTTGTACATTTAAACTGGGTTGAAGGATGAAAGATAACCTTTATTGATGTAACAGTAAAGTAAGATTTTATTTATATAAAGGAAGCATTGGAAAAACAACAGCAGGAGAAGAATGAGATGGAGTCTCATATCAGGGAGACAGGCATTGGAGGAGTTTAGATTACAAGCAGAACAATGGGAAGCAGAAAGAAGAGAGTTACAATTTATAGTACAGGTATTTTAAAAATAATTCAGTTCCTTAGATGTCTTTTTAAAGCTTATGATATTAAAATTTTTATTAGGAAAGTTCACTAGCTCACTCAAGGGGAAAATAACTCCTAGTCTTTGATCTCGGAAGGCCATGTTTCATTTGCAGTTAGGGCAACTGTTACAAATAGAGTTGGGTATGGTACATTGCATAAATTATGTGATTTTTGAGAAGGACAATATATACATTTGGCATTTTGTTTTTCCAATTAAGATGTGAGGACTAAAGTAGTCTTAAACAGGATAAAGAAATAGACTAACCAGGATTTTGTACACTAAAGGATCCTTACCAATTTTAGTGACAAAGTATAGTGATTTTTTTTACTGTTTTAAAAAAGTATAAATTCTTAATTATCTCCTATTTTCCTTCCCCTAAAAACGCAAATCCCCAAGACTTCAAATAATCCAGTTCGAAAATTACTGATTTCATCTAACCCTGATTTACTTAGACTGTAGACTAAGTGATTAATATGGGAAAAGATTATAGCGTGTAGTCTCCTGATTCTCATTCCAGTGTTCTTTTTTTTTTTTTTTTTCCAGATATGTGTTTTTATTTGAAGGAGAGATAGGAGAAACTCATTCTGTTAAAAGTATTATTGTGTATTTAAATGAAATTTGTGAATGGTTATCCTTTTGAAGAAAAACTCCATAAACCAAATAACTCAAAATTGTAAATAAATTTCCATCATTTCTTCTGTTTTTTACTTTGTGATCAGACATGTATCTTAAGTAATTTTTTTCTGTACAAGACAAATTTAAATAACCTTTCTGTAGATATCAAAGATATGTGTTTTTACAAGAATGAAAAATATTTACCTAAAACTAGTTTTGGAGTCACTTTGTGTTAGAAACAATTTTGCAAGACAGAAACTGTCCAAAAATATGCAGAGAATATGAGGCACCTTATTCCTTTAAGAGTGAAGCTGAAAAAAAAAAAAAAGTAAAACTGGCAGTCAACAGTGGAAATACTGAATTTGTTGTATGTGTAAGTATTCAGAATACCCACAAAACCACAACTTCCTAGACCTTTGGTCTTTGCAAAATGCTTTTCTTCCTAGTCACTCCGACTGTAAAATCTGGAAAGGGCAGTGCCACCACTCATTATTTATGTTTTGTGGCGCTGGAGTTGGAACCCAGGGCATCATGCATGATGGGCTATAGTGTTCAGACCACTGAGATATATTTCCCACCCTAATCACTCTTTAGAATCTTTAGTATTCTAAGTGTTTGTAATTTGCATATCTGGTTCACTGATTCATTTCTTCATTCATTTCCAAGGTACTTACTCAGTTACTACGAGGGTATTGAGGATATAATGCCAAGTAAAATGGGTTTTCTGTCTTGGAAAATCTTTCAACACAGACTTAAAAAGTGAAAAATAATACAGTAATATAATAACATTTTTTGATCAGAATGCTGTGGACATTAAAGAGAAATTGATAATTGCCTTAGAGACTGGGACAGCCTTCACAGAGAGCAGATGATATTTGAGCTTTTTGATACTTGTCTTGAAGGCTGCCTGAACAAATGCAAACAAACTTAAGGAAAATAACCCCTTCATTTCTAAACATTTGGAAATCTGTAGGGCTACCAGCCAGAGTCCTAAGCTTATAAATAGGGTTCAGAGACATGTATTTAAATATGTGGGTGATATGATTTTGGTCCAGTTTCTTTGTCAATCCCATAAATCACAAATGAAATAAATGTGGTTTATACCAAACTTTATATTATGAAGTACCAAAAAGAATTTCAAATTCTATGTCAGTCTGTGGTAATTATGATGTGGTAGAGAAGTATGGGGGATTGTATTCCCTGGTGACTACCACCAGTGGCTTGCTTTACTGCTATTGTAAGAGAAATTTGATTGTATTTGGTAATTGACATGTTTAAAGCTTTGTTTTTCAATTTCTTGTCTTTTTTATATTAACATAAGAGAACTTTTCATTTTACAAATGAAGCTTGATACCATCCATCACCTGACTTTATATTCTAAAAAAGTCTTTTTAAACACAACTTGAAGGACAGTAAAATTTCATTCTCTCTCTGCTGGCTGTTGATGGGTTTAGTTTTTCATCCTATAATTAGGTGTTGGTATCACATAGTGCTCTCTTTGTGTAACTCTCTAAGGGAATTTAGTTTTTAAATCAGTGGGAAAAAAAAGCAACAACCTTAGTGAAATCCTATCCTTAACAGACAAAGCTAGTATAATATTTCTTTCATCTGGGCTTTAGATTTCAAACTCACTCTAAAAAGAAAAATTTATGCCATGTCCCTTTTCTTTCCCAGGATTTGGAGTGCTTAAATAGAGGCTTACTTCTTCAGAATATTAATGCAAATTCTTACAGAGTTACCTTAGAAGTTACCTCATTTTAAGATTGTGTTTCTCATTTTGTAAAACCCATGCCCTCTTTTGAATAAACATAAAAATTCTGTTTGTCTTTAATATGACTTGAAGTTTCAAATAAGTAAAGTCTTGGTAATTTTAGAACACAATGTGTTGGTATTGAAAAAAGTTTTATAATTTTATTTATCTTAAATTGCGTTTAAAAATTGACATTTGTTTTACTTATTTTTCTTTGTTCCTACAATTGCAATGTGAATTTTGAGGATGCTTATCTGCCACAAGCTTTTCCATTGAAGGCAGCGTGGACAGGCAGTGGGAAAGCTTTATTTATTTTGGGTTGCTGGGATGGAACCTAGGACCTTGCGTGTGGTAGGCAAATGCTTTACCACTGATATTACCAGCCCCCAGTACTTTTTATTTTTAAGCTGCCATGCTCTTCCTTTGTAATTTTTTCAGTTCATTTCAACATATAATTTATTAGTAGGATTGAAAACATTGAGAAGATGTACAGCACATAGGGTTTGTGTGTATGTGTATGTGTGTGTGTATGTGTTTATTGCATTTCCAAAATTCTATAGCTCAATTGGGAATTATCTTTTCTATATCCTTGACTAAATTTGGCGTTTGTATGTAATGATTAGTCTAATGATTAAGGGGGAGTTTGTGATGACTGGGAAATGTAGATTGAAAATAATACCATGAACTAAAGAAAGGAGGAAGAGTGGGGTGTGGGGTACTGAAGAAAATATTCCCACCAGGCTTAGGCATCTGTGGTTTGTATGGTAAGACAGCTGTTAGGGATTGAGGTGCAATATGTCAAAGACTGACCCAGTGTTCAAGGAACAACTTGGAGGAAGTTACATGAAATGGAAGCGTTTAAGAAGTTTGTCTTAAACGATTAAGGTAGCAAGGAGCATTTCTTTGTAATTTCTTGGAAAACTGTCTGCTGGTGTCCTGTTAGAAAAAGGCATGGTAAATCATCTTGGTATTGGTTTTGCTCCCTCCCTTTTTTCCCCCAAACAGGAAATATCTTAATATTTAATTATAAAATTATTATGTTGTGTGTGTTGTAAAAAATATCCCTAATTTAGGGAGATTTACAAGCTTTAAAGTAAAGGTTTTCTCCCTTCCCCTTAAGTCCACTCTTTTTTTTTTTTCTTTTTTTTTTTCTTTTTATTGTAAACAAATGGGATACATGTGTTTCTCTGTCTGTACTTGGCGTAAAGGCATACCATTTGTGTAATCATAAATTTACATAGGGTAATGTTGTTTGATTCATTCTGCCATTTTTTCCCTTCCCCCCTCCCCTCCCCACCCCTCCCCTTAATTCCACTCTTTAAGGATGTATAAATGTGTACTGTGTATTTTCATAAGTGAAATTATATATCTCAATACTATTTTTGCATTCATCTTGTGCTGTCTCTGCCTTATTATTTTAATTTTTCTGTCATGTGAATATTCCTAATATATTTTGACAATTTCTTGTAGATGGACATTTTCTTTCTTTCAAAAAATTTTTCTCCAATTAAAAATTATATATTGCACTAAGGATGCTAGGGATGCATTCAGTGGTAGACTTCTTGCCTAGCAGGTTTGAAGTCCGGGGTTCAATCCCTAGATATCCAGCTCCCTGTCTCCTGGAAAAAACCAAACCAAACCAAAACAAAACAAAAAACCAAAAAAAGCCAAATAAAATCGACATCCTTGTCCATATCTTCAGGGAATTGTACAGGTGATTCTGTTGTATAAATACCTAGAACTATAATTATAATTGTTGAGTCTGCAAGCTTATGGATTTATGATTATGATAAGTATGATAAAAAGCAAGTACCTATTTATAATCTGCAACAAACTATTTTTGATTATAGAACTGTTCTGGCATTGGGGATTTATGGAGGAGTAACTTGTTCTGGTTCTTGGAGGAGATAAATTCATACTAAATCAAGGTTATAGTCAGCTATATTGATAGGCTTTGTAAGCAAGAATAGAATACTCTGGTACTTTTCTAACTAAGTATAGTCAGAATTCTTCAGAATGTTACAATTTTGGATTCTGAGAAATGTTTATGTAAGTACATACACAGAATCATACTTTATGGTTTATGTTTCTGAACCATGTGGAAAGAAAACAAGTATATTTTTTAACAGCACAATGTGGTTTCCTGTGATGTTAAATGTCAATTCAAAAACAAACATTTAAAAATATTTTAGGTTCAACAACTCCCTCTAGTGGAAGAAGGAAAAAATCCCCAATTTCAGATGTTCTTAATAGGATTCTTCAAGGATCCAAGTAGCTTTTGATTTGGTTAGAAAAGAAATTCCATGACAAGACTTTTAACGTTAAATTTATATGAGGGGAGGCAAACTAATCAGTTTTATCAGGCTTAGATTATATTGCTAAAACCATAAACTTAAAGCAAATTCTTGAGCATATAAAAAATCGAGGGATAAATATGACCAATATAACCAACCAATGTCATCAGTATAACTATTACCCATCACCTAGATCATGTATTTGTCATATTGCTTCAGAATTAAAAGCAACAAGCTGGGTGTGGTGGTGCTCACCTGTAATCCTCGCAACTCAGGAGGCTGAGGCAGGAGGTTTGCAAGTTCAGAGCCCGCCTCAGCAACTTGGTGAGGCCCTAAGCAACTTAGTGAGACCCTGTCTCAAAATAAAACATAAGAGGTTGGGGATGTGGCTCAGTGGTTAAGTTCCCCTGGGTTCAATACCTGGTATCAACAAAACAAAACAAAAAACCCAACAAAACCAATGAACAACACATTTTTATATCATTTAGAGTAACTATTGTGAATCACTTCTCCATCCTGCCACCACTTTGAAGTTGGTGTTTGATTTTCTGTCTGGATATATTGACAGTCATATTATTTTAGCATTTGTGTCTTTTACAAAAAGTATTATACAGTACTCATCTTTGTCCAGTTTATCCTTTTTATTTATGTTTTTGAGATTTATCCAAGTTAGTAAAATTATTCATTCAATTTGACTATTTTATTTTATCCTGTGTGTGTACCATTATTATTAATTTAACCATTATCTAATAACTGATTGAGATGGTTTTTATTTTTATTTTTTTGGTGTGTGTGTGTGAGTGTGTGTGTGTGTGTGTGTGTGTGTGTGTGTGGTAATGAGGATTGAACCCAGGGACACTTTACCACTGAGTTATATCACCAGCCCCTTCTTTTTTGAAATAGGATCTTGAGTTGCCCAGCTGACCTGGAACTTGTGATCCTTCTACCTTGGATTGAGTTTTAAGTACTTTCCAAGTTTAATAAACTTGGAAACTTATTGAACTAAACTTAACTTATTTAATAAACTTAAATAAACACAGTACATTTATTTATTTATGTGGTGGCCGAGGATTGAACCCAGTGCCTCACATGTGCTATTCAAGTACTCTACTATTGAGTTAAAATCCCAGTCCCCAAGTTTAAATTATTATAGTGCTTTTGTGAATATCATATGTTTTGTATATGTAGGTATATGTTTAGTGTACAAGCAAGTGATCTATGAAGTAGTCCTTATCAATATACCAATGATATTCTTCACAGAAGAAAAAGTTCCTAAAATTTGTATGGAACCACAAAAAACCCATCCAAAGCAATTCTGAGCAAGAACAGCAAAGCAAGAAACATTACCCTGTTTGGCTTCAAAATACATTACAAAGCTATAGCAATCAAAACAGCATGGTAGTGGTATAAAATTAGACACATAGACCATAGGAGAATATAGAGCCTAGAAGTAAACCCATGTATGTATAGCCTGATTTTGACAAAGGAACTAAAAACATACTGGAGAAAGAAGAGTTTTTTCAGTAAATGGTGCTGGGGAAATTGGAAGAAAGAAACTAGACCCCTATCACCTGTTATGAAAATCAGTTCAAAGTGGATTCAAGACTTGAAGATAAGACCCAAAGCTATGAAACTACTTGAAGAAAACAGGATAAATGCTTCAGGACATTGGAACTGGCACAGGATTGTTTGAATAAGACCCCAAAATCAAAGGAAACAAAAGTAAAAAATAGAAGGTATAATGGTATTAGATCAAACTAAACAACTTCTGCACAGCAAAACAAACAAACAAACAAAAACCAAAAAAAACCCCAAAACAAACAAACAAAAAACCAAAACAAAACCAAAACCCCAAAATAAAAACAAAAAAGAAACCCCCAAAATGTTATTTGGACGTCTGCTCACTTCTTCAGTAATCTTTTTGAACTTTTGAAGTTAACCTGCCAACTAGAGAGGAACAATTTTATTTAGATAATAATGAATTTTCAGCACCTTTCTCTAATACTTAAAATTATTCATATTTTTCTTTTTTTAAAAAGGTATTTTTTATAGACTGCATTTTGATTCATTGTACACAAATGGGGTACATCATTTCGTTTCTGTGGTTGTACACAAGGTAGATTCATACCATTCGTGTAATCATACATGTACATGGGGTAATGATGTCTGTCTCCTTCCATTTTTCATACCCCTGCTCCCTCTCATTTCCTTCTACATATTCTAAAGTTCCTACCTTCTTCTCTCACTCCCCTCACCCCTCACCCCCTTTATATATCATCATCCACTTATCAGGGAAAACATTTGGTTTTTGGTTTTTGGGATTGGCTTATTTCACTTAGCATGATATTCTCCAATTCCATCCATTTATCTGCAAATGCCATAATATTATTACTCTTTATGGCTGAATAATATTCCATTGTGTATATATATACCACAGTTTCTTTATTCATTCATCTTATGAAGGGCATCTAGTTGGTTCCACAATCTAGCTATTGTGAATTGAGCTGCTATAAACATTGAAGTGGCTGTGTTACTATAGTTTGCTAATTTTAAATCCTTTGGGTATAAACTGATGAGTGGGATAACTGAGTCAAAAGGTGGGTCCATTCCAAGTTTTCTGAGAATTCTCCACACAGCTTTCCAGAGTGACTGCACCATTTTGCAAGTCCACCAGCAATGTAAAAGTGTGCCTTTTTTCCCTCATCCATGCCATCATCTTCTATTGTTTGTGTTCTTGATAATAGCCATTCTTATTGGAGTAAGATGAAATCTTAGAGTTGTTTTAATTTGCATTTCTCTAATAACTAGAGTTGTCAAACATTTTTTCATATTTATTAATTGCCCGTATGTCTTCTTCTGTAAAATGTCTGTCCAGTTCCTTGGTCCATTTATTGATTGGGTTCTTTGTATTTTGGTGTAAAGTTTTGTAAGTTCTTTATAAATTTTGGAGATAAGTGCTCTATCTGAAGTGCATGTGGAAAAGATTTTCTCCCACTCTGTGGGCTCTCTTTTCACATTATTGATTTTATCCTTTGCTGAGAAAAAGCTTTTTAGTTTGAGTCCATGCCATTTATTGATTCTTGCTTTGATTTCTTGTACTTTGGGAGTCTTGTTAAGGAAGTCTGATCCTAAACCAACATGATGAAGATTCAGGCCTACTTTGTCTTCTATTTGGTGCAGGGTCTCTGGTCTAATTCCTAAGTCCTCGATCCATTTTGAGTTGAATTTTGTGCAGGGTGAGAGATGGAGGTTTAATTTCATTTTATTGAATATGGATTTCCAGTTTTCCCAGCACCATTTGTTGAAGAAGCTATCTTTTCTCCATTGTATGTTTTTGACTCCTTTGTCTAGTGTGAGGTGACTGTATTTATGTGGGTTTGTCTCTGTGTCTTCTATTCTGTACCATTGGTCTGTCTGTCTATTTTGGTGCCAATTCCATGCTGTTTTTGTTACCATTGCTTTGTAGTTTAGTTTAAGGTCTGGTATTGTGATACCTCCTGCTTCACTTTTCCTGCTCAGGATCGTTTTGTCTATTTGTGGTCTCTTATTCTTTCAGATGAAGTTCGTGATTGCTTTCTCTATTTCTATGAGGAATGTCATTGGGATTTTAATTGGAATTGCATTGAATCTGTGTAGCACCTTTGGTAGAATGGCCATTTTGACAATATTAATTCTGCCTATCCAAGAATATGGGAGATTTTTCCATCTTCTAAGGTTTTCTTCAATTTCTTTTTTTAGTGTTCTGTAGTTTTCATTGTAGAGGTCTTTCACCTCTTTTGTTAGACTGATCCCCACATATTTTATTTTTTTTTGAGTAGTGAAAGGGGGCATCCCTGTCTTGTTCTAGTTTTAAGTGGGAATGCTTTCAGTTTTTCTTCATTAAGGATGATGTTGGCCATGGGCTTAGCATAGATAGCCTTTACACTGTTGAGGAATGTTCCTACTATTCCTGTTTTTTCCTAGTGTTTTAAGCATAAAGTCTTGCTGTATTTTATCAAATGCTTTCTCAGCATCTATTGAAAATAATCTTATTATTCTTAACTTTAAGTCTATTGATGTGATGAATTACATTTATTGATTTCCAGATGTTGAACCAACCTTGCATCCCTGGGATAAACCCCACTTGATCATGGTGCACTATCTTTTTAATATGTTTTTACTGACAATGTTGAAGAAGAATGAGGGGTGAGACTGAATTGGCTATAGAAATGGGACTTACTGGGACAAGAAGTTTATTCCTAGAGCTACAGGGTTCCTAGAAAAAATATGTTTTTATATCTTTAAAATTGGAATATATTTAGATTTTTAAAAATGATATAAAATGTGTGATTTATAGAATAAATTTAAGAAAATATCAGCTTTATATAAAACAGGACAAACATGACATTTTGACTACCATTTTGATACCAAGGAAGTGTGACTCCACTTAAATAGAGCAAAATAATGAAATTTATTTTAAATGGATTTGAAGATACATATTTGAGTACTCATACCACTGTGGAAATTGGCAACTATTTTGGTCTCCCCCTATAGGTCTGGCCAAATATGAAAGATTAGTCAGCATTGTCCCTAGGGGAAGAAATTTAACTGAAGGTATTCATCATCACATTAAAGAACCAACTGATATATCTATGTGCATTTACCTCATTGAATATATGGAAATGTGTATGTATCCTTTTATAAATTTTTAATGTACAATATGTAAATAAAGTTGTATTATATCAAATGTTGAAAACAGATTCCAACGGTAAACTAAAACTAGCAAAAATTATATGAATATAATTTGTTGAGTAAAAAAATAGAAAAAAAATTTATAACAGAAAAATTAACTGTGCTAAAACCAATAATTATGATAAAAACTGATAGTTGTCAGATCTGCACAGGATAAAATTTAATGTCTACTATACAATGACAGAAGCATTAAAGTTTATAAAATTTAGGTCTGTAAAATTTGGTTCCAGGAAAATTGTAGTTGGTGGAAATAATAACCCCCAAAATAAACTCACTGTAGCCAGCTTCCAGCTCTATTGAGTAGGTCAAATGAGAATAATATGTCTGCAGCTAATCAAAGCATTAGAGCATAGAAAGGAGAAGAGAAACTTAGTACATGGTTGATGCAAGCCAAGTCAACATTTAAGGTAGACTGGGCCCTCCTAGCATTGTTCAGTTGGTACAGATAGCACAGTGTATTTGAAGGATTTAATCCTTAATATGTCTGTAATATAAGTTTTTATATGCGAATGTAGACAGCAAGTTCTTTCTAAGCGTGATATAAGCCTGTCATCCTGGAGTCTTCATTTTCTGTTATCCTGGGAATTTATTTTGCTTTTCTCCTGTATTGTATATCCTTTCACCCAAATTCTGTTTTTCTTTTTTTCTCTTCGTTTTCTCATTTTGGTGGAGTACATTCTCTAGTAGTTTCATAATAAATGGTGAGTGAGAAGTAAATTCCCTTCCAATTTCCTTCCTTCCTCCATCTGTCTCTTTCTTTCTTCTTATTTTAGAATTGAACCACCCCAGCCTTAATGAGAAGTAAATTCTTTCAGACCATGAATGTCTGCTAGGCCTTTATTTGATTTTCATATCTAATTGACATTTTTGTGGGCTGTATGCTATCATTTAAATATGGTTTGCCCTCTTTGAAAAATCATGTTGAAATTTAATCCCCATCATGAGGTAGTAAGAGGGTGGAAACAGTCTGACTATGTTGCTTACAGATACCTTTGTGAGGTGACTGGATGGATAAGGTCATCAGGGTAGAGCCCCATGACTATTGGGGACTTTATAAGAGAGAAAGACCAACACACACACACTCTTTCTCTTGCCATGTGATGATGCTTTGTGCCATCTCAGGACTCCACCACAAGAAGGCTATACCAGATGTGTTCCCTCAACCTTGAATCAAAATTGTGAGCCAAAATAAACCTCTTTTCTTTACAACTTATCCAGTCTGTGGTTTTGTGTTAATAACAACGGAAAATGGACTAAGACAGTATGAATTCTGGATTGGAAATAATTTTCCTCTGGCATACTGACAGGATTTTTCTGCTTCCTTTTATCTAACAGTGTTGCTGTTGAGAGGTCTGAAGCCATTCTGATCCTGTATACTTCGTGTATGGTTATAATTTTTTATTTTAAATTTGTGGGCAGAATTTATGCTGCAAAGTCTTAGAGATTACCTTGATTTATTTCATTAGTGATTTCTCTTGTGTTTTCATTGTTTTTCTGTAGGTTTCCTTAAATCAGTTGAATGTTGAACTCTCTGAACTGATCCATGAGTTATATTATATATTCTGTTTTTCATCTCATCACATGTTTTTCTTGATTTTCTTGGGTATTTTCTAAATTTTATATTTTAATCTTTTAAATTTTTTCTACTTATCCTTTCTTTTTTTCCTTAAAAAATATTTTTTTAATGGTACTTGGGATTGAACTCAGGGTTACTCCACCACTGGGCTACATTTCACCAGACCTTTTTATTTTTTATTTCATACAGTGTCTTGCTAAGTTGCTGAGTCTGACCTCAAACTTGTGATTTTTCTTGCCTCAGCCTCCCGAGTAGTTAGGATTACAGGTGTGTGCCACTGCACCTGGTCATCCTATCATGTTTTTGATTGCTGGGAGTTACTTTTTGTTTTCTAAAAGTTTCCCTTTTATAGCATGATGATTTTGCTTGATCTCTTTGAGAATATATGGAGATATAGTTTACATACTACAAAATTCATCATTTTAAAGTGTACAATTCAGTAGTTTTTAGCATATTCAGAATAATCATAATTTTTTCATTTCAGGACATTTTTGTTATCCCAAGAAAGCCCTCATATCAATTTTTTTAACTAGTTATACCCATTTATTTCTAATATTATTTTTAAAATTTTTATTATTTTTTAGTACTTTTTAAATATACATAACAGTAGAGTGCATTTTGACATATTATACATCCATGGAGTACAACTTAATTCTAATTAGGATCCCATTCTTGTGGTTGTACATGATGTGGAATTAACAGTGGTCATGTATTCATATATAAGAATAGGAAAGTTATGTGCAATTCATCTACTGTTTTTCCTATTCCCGCCCCCTCCCTTTCCTTCATTCTCCTTTGTCTAATCCAGTGAGCTTCTATTCTTCCCCCTCCCTACCTTCCCTCATTGTGGGTTAGCATCCACATATCAGACAGAACATTTGGCCTTTGGGTTTTGGGGACTGGCTTAATTCACTTAGCATGATATTCTCTAGTTCTATACGTTTACTGGCAAATGCCATAATTTCATTCTTTTTTATGACTGAGTAATAAAAAAAATTCCATTGTATATATACATATATACACACCACAGTTTCTTTATCTATTTATCTGTTGAAGGGTACCTAGATTAATTCTATAGCTTGACTATTACGAATTGAGCTGCTATAAACATTGATGTGGCTGTGTCACTATAGTATGCTGATTTTAAGTCCTCTGGGTTTAGGCCAAGGAGTGGCATAACTGAGTCAAATGGTGGTTCCATTCCTAGTTTTCTGAGGAATCTGCATACTGCTTTCCAGTGTGGTTGCACCAATTTGAAGTCCCACCAGCAATGTATAAGTGAACCTTTTTCCACCAACATTTATTGTTACTTGTATTCTTGATAATTGGCATTCTGATTGGAGTGAGATGAAATCTCAGTGTAGTTTTAATTTGCATTTCTCTAATTGCTAGAGATGTTGAACATTTTTTTATGTGTTTGTTGATCGATTGTATTTCTTTTTCTGTGAAGTGCCTGTTCAGTTCCTTTGCCCATTTATTGATTGGATTACTTGGGTTTTTTTTTTTTTGTTTGTTTTTTGTTTTGTTTTTTGGTATTAAGTTTTTTGAGTTCTTTGTGTACCCTGGAGATTAATGCTCTATCTGAGGTACAGATGGTAAAGATTTTCTCCCTTTCTATAGGCTCTCCGTTCACATTCTTGATTGTGTCCTTACCTGTGAAGAAGCTTTTTGGTTTGATACCATCCCATTTATCGATTCTTGATTTTTCTGCTTGCACTTTAGGAGTCTTATTGAGGAAGTTGGTTCCTAAGCCGACATGGTGGAGAGTTGGGCCTACTTTTTGTTCTAGTAGGAGTAGGATATCTGGTCTAATGCCTATGTCCTTGATCCACTTTGAGTTGAGTTTTATGTAGGATGAGAGATAGGGTGTTAATTTCATTTTGCTACATATGGATTTCCAGTTTTCCCAGCACCATTTGTTGAAGAGGCTATCTTTTCTCCAGTGTATGTTTATGGCTCCTTTGTCTATTATGAAATATAACTGTATTTATGTGGGTTTGTCTCTGTGTCTTCTATTCTGTACTATTGGTCTTCGTGCCTGCTTTGGTGCAAATACCATCCCCTTTTTGTTACTATAGTTCTTTAGCATAATTTAAGGTCTGATATTGTGATGGTTCCTGGTTCACTTTTCTCACTGAGGATTGCTTTGGCTATTTTGGGTCTCTTATTTTTCCAAATGAATTTCATGACTGCTTTTTCTATTTCTATGAAGACCATCATTTAATTTTAATAGGAATTGCATTAAATATGTATAGCGTATGGCCATTTTGACAATATTAAATCTGCCTGTCCAAGAACATGGGAGATCTTTCCATCTTCTAAGGTCTTCTTCAATTTCTTTCTTTAGTGTTCTGTAGTTTTTATTGTAGAGGTATTTCACTTCTTTTGTTAGATTGACTCCCAGATATTTTATTTTTTTGAGGCTATTGTGAATTGGATAGTTTTCCTGATTTCTCTTTCAGCTGATTTGTCCTTGGTGTATGGGAAAGCAGCAAATTTATGAGTTTTGATTTTATATCCTGCTACTTTACTGAATTTGTTTTTGAGTTCTAGAAGCTTTCTGGTGAAGTTTGAGGGTTCTTCTAAATACAGAATCATGTCGGCAAATAAGAAAGGTTTGAGCTCTTCTTTTCCTATTTGTATCCCTTTAATTTCTTTCCTTTGTCTGATTGCTCTGGCTAGGGTTTCAGGATTTTGTTGAGTAGGAGTGATGAAAGTGGGCATTCCTGTCTTGTTTCAGTTTTGAGGGAATGCTTTCAATTTTTTTTTTTTTCCATTTAGAATGAAGTTGGCCTTGGGTTTAGCACATATAGCTTTTACAATGTTGAGATATGTTCCTACTTTTCCTGTTTTTTCTAGTGTTTTGAGCATGAATGGATGCTGAATTTTGTCAAATGCTTTTTCTGCACCTATTGAGATAATCATGTGATTCTTGTCTTTAAGTCTACTGATGTAATGAATCACATTTATTCATTTTTGTATGTTGAACCAACATTGCATCCCTGGGATGAACACCACTTGATCGGGTGCACTCTCTCTTTAATATATTTTTGTATGTGATTTGTCAGTATTTGATTAAGGACTTTTGCATTTTTGTTCATCAGAGATATTGGTCTGAATTTTTCTTTGCTTGATGTGTCTTTGTCTGGTTTTGGTATCAGAGTGATACTAGCTTCATAGAATGACTTTGCAAGGGTTCCCTCCTTTTCTGTTTCATGGAATAATTTGAGGAGGATTGGTGTTTAGTTCTTCTTTGAATGTCTTGTAGGACTTGGCTGAGAATCCATCTGGTCCTGGACTTTCCTTTGTTGGTAGACTTTTAATGGTGTCTTCAATTCCATTGCTTGAAATTGATCTGTTTAAGTTGTGTATGTCCTCCTGATTCATTTTGGGTAGGTCATATGTCTTTAGAAATTTGTCAATTTCTTCAAGATTTTCTATTTTATTGAAGTATAGATTTTATTTTTTTCCCTAAGCTGGGGATTGAACCCAGAGCCTTATGCTTGCAAGGCAAGTACTCTGCCTACTGAGCTATATCCCCAGCCCTGAAGTATAGATTTTTAAAGTAGTTTCTGATTATTGTCTGCTTTTCAGTGGTGTCCCTGGTGATATTTCATCTTTCATCATGAATTTTAGTAATTCGAGATTTCTCTCTCTCTCTTGTTAGCTTGGCTAAGTGTCTATCAATTTTATTTATTTCTTCAAAGAACCAACTTTTTGTTTCATTAATTCTGTTTTATTATTTTTTTATTTTTGGTACTGGGGACTGAGTTCAGGGGCACTCGGCCACTGAGCCACATCCCCAGCCCTGTTTTGTATTTTATTTAAAGACAGGTTTCACTGAGTTGCTTAGCACCTTGCTTTTACCGAGGCTGACTTTGAACTCACGATCTTCCTGCCAAAGCCTCCCGAATTGCTGGGATTATAGCTGTGTATCACCATGCCCAACTGTTTCATCAATTTTTTTTGAAAACATTTTTTTGTTTCAATTTCATTAATTTTGGCTCATATTTTAATTATTTCCTGTCTTCTGCTTTTGGTCTTGATTTGTTCTTCTCTTTCTATGGTTTTGAGATATAAAGTTAGGTTATTTATTTGGTGCCTTTCTATTCTTTTAATCAATGAGCTCAATGCAATGAACTTTCCTCTTAGAACCACCTTCATAGTGTCCCAGAGATTTTGATTTGTAGTATTGCTGTTCTCATTTATTTTTAGTTCATCCCTGATTTCTTCAGCTATCTATTGGTTATTCAATAGTGTATTATTTAGTTTCCAGGTGTTAGAGTAGCTTCTATTTTTTATTTTATCATTGATTTCTAATCCATTCCATTATGATCTGATATAATGCAAGGTATTATCTCTCTTTTTTGTATTTGCATAGAGTTGCTTTGTTGCTTAAGATATGGTTTGTTTTAGAGAAGGATCCAAGTGCTGTTGAGAAAAAAGTGTATGCAGTCATTGATGGATGAAACATTCTATATATCTTTGAAGTCTAAATTATTAATTGTATTTTTTTAATTCTGTAGCTTCTTATTTAGTTTTGTTTGGAAGATTTGGTGAGAGAAGCATTTTAAAGTCACCCAGTATTATTGTGTTGTGATCTCTTTGATTCTTGAAATTGAGAAGGGTTTATTTGATGTGTATAGATTGTCATTGGGGCATAAATATGATTGTTATGTCTTGTTGACTTATATTTCCTTAAACAGTATGAAATGGCCTTTGTCCCTTCTGATTAATTTTGACTTGAATTCCACATTGTCAGGTATAAGGATAGAAACTTCTGCTTGTTTATGAGATCCCTGTGAATGATAAGTATTTTTCCCATCCTTTTACCATCAGTCTGTGGATGTCTTTTCCTTTTCCTGAGGTGTGTCTCTTGGAGTCAGCATATTGTTGGGTCTTGTTTTTTAATCCAACCTGCCAATCTGTGTCTTTCAATTGATAATTTTAGGTCATTTACATTCAGTGTTATTATTGAGATGTGATTTTTGTTCCCTGTCAGTTAAATTTATTTCTGATTTTAATTTCAATTAGTTTCTCCTTTGATTGACTATTCCTTCAGTATAGTTCCTTTGTTTGCAGGTTTTCACTTTTATTTTTTATTTCTTCTTCATGAAATATTTTGGTGAGTATGTTTTGTAGTGCAGGCTTTCTGTTGTGAGTTCTTTTAATTTTTGTTCATCATGGAAGATTTTTATTTCATCATCAATTCTGAAGCTTAATTTTGTAGGGTGTGGTATTCTCAGTTGGCATCCATTTTCTTTCAGAGCTTGGTATATATTTTTCCAAGATCTCCTAGCTTTAAGGGTCTGCGTTAAAAAATCAGCTGTGATCTGGATTGGCTTCCTCCAAATGTAACTAGTCATTTTTCTCTGGCTACCTTTAAAATTCTATCCTTATTCTATATGTTGGGCATTTTTATAATAATGTACCTGTTGTAATTTTATATATCTGTGGTCCTGTATGCTTCCTGTAGTTGATTTTCCATTTCATTCTTAAGGTTTGGGACATTTCCTGATATTATTTTATTGAAAAGATGGTGCATTCCTTTGCTTTGTGTCTTCACACTTTCCTTTATCCTGATAAACCTTAAATTAGGTCTTTTCAGGTTATCCTGTATTTCTTGAAAGTTTTGTTTATGGCCTCTTAACATATTTTCTCCATGGTCAACTTTATTTTCTAGATTATATATTTTGTCTTCATTGCCTGAACCTCTGTTTTCCAAGTGGTCTAGTCTGCTGGTGATGCCTTCCAATGAATTTTTAATTTGCTTTATTGATCTCTTCATTTCAAGGCTATCTGCTTTTTTTTTTTTTCAGAATCTCTATTTATTGAGTTTATTTATTGAATTTATTTATTTTGGTTTCTATATTTTCTCCCTTACATCATCTTTTACCTTGCAGATCAGCTTAACTATGAACATTCTAAATTCCTTCTCATTTCTTCCACTATGGTGGTGATAGATTCTGTTTTTAATTAAATTGATTTGTTTGAGGCACTTTGTTCCTTGCTTTTTCATGTTGTTTGTGTGTCTACCCATTTGACAGTATGGTTTTGAAGCAGTAAAATTTCTACCCTGTGGACTTATAATGTCTCTGAAGGTTTGCATTGCCTTGCTGAGAAGCTGTGTGTCTGAATTATTGGTTTTGCCCCGCAGAGTGACCAGGAAAGTGACCTTCTCTAATCTGCCATTTCGATTCCTTATTTCTAGTACATTTGCTGACTTTCAGGATGTCTAGTGTTCTCCCTATGGATCTTCCAGCACTTGAATGGCAGAGCAATTTGGAACTCCTGAGAATAAGAGAGGGAGACCAGAGGTGGATCCCAAGAATCCCTCATATTTATTAACACCCTCATTTCAGCCATGCCAATCACTAAACCATTTTTCCTTCTCTGTGCATTTTTCTATTCTGAACATTTTATTCAAATGGAATAATTTATTAGGTAGACTTTTGTGCTTGGCTGTTTTTTCTTAGCTTAGTATCATGTTTTCAAGATTCATTAATGTTGTAACATGTACTAATATTTCATTTCTTCATGTTCAGATAATATTGTATAGATATGACATTATTCATCAGATGATAGGTATTTGTGTTATTTCTACTTTTTGAGTACTGTAAATAGTTCTATGAACATTTGTGTACAGATCTTAAAGTGACATAGGTTTTTCAGTTTTCTTGGGTGTATACCCTGGGGTATAATTTCTGGATCATATGGTAACTTCATGTATGACTTTTGGGGAATTTACAGACTGTTTTCGAACACTATAACTTATCCAGGTATTATGCATGAGAATTCTAATTTCTCTACATCCTTGCTATCACTTGTTATTAGAAGTCTTGTTGATGATAGCCATCTTAGTGGGTATGAAATGGCATTCTATTTGATTTTGATTTACCTAATGATGAATGATATTGAACATTTCTTCACATTGTTGATTATTTTTGACTTTTATGGCTCTAAACTTTTTAAAGTCTGTATTTGTCATATGTATTCAGTAAAGCACCTGCTTGGTTTTATAAATGGTTAGCTAATGATTGGGCAGAGTTTTCTTCTGTTAGTGGTTTGCACAACTAAATCTAGCCTTTGCTGGAGTGCTCTTTCTGTTGGAGTGTGTATTCAGTGTTTTTTGTATGCAGATTAAAGCCCTGCTTTAACTTTTACTTCTTGCTTGCATAAAGCCTCAAGTCAGCTAAAGAGAGATGAGAACTTGGGGCTCTCTCAGATCTTTCCTAGGCATACACAAGCCCTGTATTTGGCATTGCTTTCTGGATTCCAGGAATATGTTAGTACTTTCCAAAACCCCTATGGACATGTTATTACTCAATTTTTTATTTTAAGGTTTCTGGTCACATTTTGTTAGCCCCATCTGGTATCTTTGTCCCAGACAGATGTGATCACAAACAATTGCCACACAATTGTTCACACAGAGTGAGGTCAAATAAAGCAAATCTTGAGAAGGGAACTTCCTAGGGAGCTTCCAGACAGGTGAAGTCATACCAGTTCTTTGTGAATGGAGCTTTTGGGAACACCAAACTCCTTCCTTCTCCCAGAGTAGCTAGGCTGCTGGATTTTATAGCTACTATTGTTCTGAGGCTGTTGATTTCAGAGTTATCAAGAGCTGAGTGAGGGAGAGGTTGGCAATTGCAAGTTAAAATGCCACAAATATCCCTATTCTTACTGAGATTTGGTTGATTTTTTTTCCCCTATCTTTGTATATTTTTTATTGGTGCATTATAATTTTTTTATTTTCTTGATAAATGCTTCTTTGGTTATTTCTAGAATTATGAGAAAATTTGATTTGGACAATTTTGCCAGCATTGTTTCTGCTTTTATGGAGGAAAGGATTTTTGACTGTCTTTTCTTTGTAATTCCAGATTGACTTTGGTTCTCTGAGGATGTTCTGAAATTATTTTCCTACTTACACATCTATTATCCTAAATTGTCCCTTACCTTCACTGCATTTGATTTAGACTTCATCTCTCATGTTGGGGAATTTTTTTCAAATATCATGTTATGTTTGAGAATGAGGGACTAAGGGACCTTTCCATTGTGGTTTCACTAGAGGATATGTGACTGGGTATTGGAAGCAGATATATACATATATGATCATTCCTATTCCCCAAACTAACTTAAGAAAAAGTAGAAAGTAAAAATTAGTCCTGAAACCATTAAATGGGTTGAATCAATACCAAAACTGCAGACCCATATTAATTTATTTATTAGTGACTAAAAAGAAACATTTAAGGAACAAATAAACTCCTCCAGAGAATGGAAAAAATTTTTGTAAAAATTATTTATTTTTTAATATTATTTTTGTTGTCGATAGACTTTTTATTTATTTATTTATTTATTTATTTATTTA
This sequence comes from Sciurus carolinensis, assembly GCF_902686445.1. Taxonomy (NCBI): domain Eukaryota; kingdom Metazoa; phylum Chordata; class Mammalia; order Rodentia; family Sciuridae; genus Sciurus; species Sciurus carolinensis. Next base: position 55,000,503 of record NC_062226.1, on the reverse strand, counting down.
TTTATTTATTTATACGTGGTGCTGAGAATCAAACCCATACCTCACACATGCTAGGCAAGTTCTTTTACCACTGAGCTACAACCCCAGTCCTGGAAGAATCTTGATAACGTTATTTGATATCAAGCTGACAAGGATGTAAGAAAAGGTAATATTAGTTAATCTCACTCATGAATACACATTCAAAAATATTATACATATTACATGTATATAATACATATACACACATTAGCCAGCCAAACATAGCAATATTTTAAAAGGTCAAATAAGCCCTGTGTGGTGGCGCATGCCTATAATCCCAGTGACTTGGGAGGCTAAGGTAGGATGATCACAAGTTCAAAGCCAGCCTCAGCAATTTAGCAGGGCCCTAAGCAACTTAGTGAGACCTTGTCTCAAAATAAAAAAAGTGAGAAGGATTGGGGATGTGACTGAGCGGTTAAGCATCCCTGGGTTTAATCCCTGGTACCCACCCCCCCATAAAAAGGTAAAAATATAAAATACTTTTTACAATAAATGTTAGGCAGTTTAACTTTAGAAAAATCAGTGTAATTTAACTCTGTATAATCAGTTAACTTAGTTTATGTGTTTTGATAGAGAATCCCTAAAAAAATTTTTTTGGAGAAGGTATATTTTTCTATAAAAAGTGTGTACATATATGACTGCATGACTGATGTGCTCCTACAATATGTATAATCAGAAAAATGAGAAATTATATTTCATTTATGTATGATTTATCAAAATGTATAAATGCATTCTGCTGTCATGTACAACTAATTAGAACAAATAAAAAATTAATAAAAAAGTGTGTGTGTTTATATCTGTATCAAAAATGAATAGTAACTATTACATAATATTAAGGGACTTCTTGACCTCTATATGGAAGTTGTGATTGTTAAGTCAGTTTCATCTATATCTTTAAATACTTTAGGCTATTTGGTAAGTTTAATATGGGTCAGATATCATAAAGGTAAAATCTCACCAAAATTAACATAATAAGTTTGAACCGATTGGCCTTGATTTTCTAGGTTTTAAAACAGTGGATTAAATTCAAACTCACATGGGATAATGGGCATGTTCTTTGTTTAGAATAATGGAATGATTGTATGAATGGTATATGCATCAACATGTATGATTAAAGTTTGTCTTTCTATACTATTTATCAGTAAAGCAGGACTCGCAAGTCACTTTTTTTTTCTTTTCTCTGCCCAACTTCCCTGTACCAAGCTCTATCTTGCCAAACTGTCACCTGAATTTTATAAGTAAGTCTCATGAGACTTCTCTCTCTCACACACACACCTACATCCCCAGGCCCCCCACATTATTTGGGGAACATATATTTTGGATTTAGACTTTATCTCTCATGTTGGGGAATTTTTTCAAATGTCATGATTAGTCATGTTTAAGTGACTCAGGGGTCTTTCCATTGTGGTCTTACTGTAGAATATGTGTGTATATCTATCATCTATCTATCTTGATATATATCTATACTTTATCTATCTATATGAATATATATATATATATTTTTTTTTTTTTTTCGTGGTACGGGGATCTCACCCCCTCCATATTATTTTTGTGGTGCTGGGGATCTAACCCAGGACTTTATGCTTGCCAGGCAAGTGTTCTACCACTGAATTGTACTCCCAGTCCATCCTGAGTAATTTCTTTTACTTTGTTTAATACATTTATGAAGTAATTTTCCATCAACTAGGATACAAGCATCTTTTGGTTATAGACGCTATTTTGTTTTTATTTCAGATTGGCTTACCTTGTGATTAACTTTATAAATTGCTGTATATTTATATTGAAGTATATATAGTATTTAAGTGTATGAATCAAAGTTGGAGATTACATATTTGTAAATTAAGGCATATAACTTCATGGTAGTGTTGAATTAATGTTGGTGTTTTTGACTGCTTCAGGAGAGAGACTTGTCATGTTGTTTAGTGCTTAATATTCTTTTTTTTTTGCGGTGCTGGGGATCGGACCCAGGGCCTTGTGCTTGCAAGGCAAGCACTCTACCGACTGAGCTATCTCTCCAGCCCCTTAATATTCTTTAAAGAGCTTTTTTTAATGTGAAAGTGTTACTTTCCAAACTACAGTCTCTGATAGGAATTATATGCCCAGATTCTGATGATATTTTTTGAATGACTAAGAATTCTTGAAGGCATGTATAGATATGTACATGTGAATGTCTACGAATAAGAGTTTGCTAGTGAGGAAAGGTGAGAAAGAGTACTCTGTTAAAGGCCTGAAGTGAGAATGATAGATCTAGATTAGTTAAGTGGAAATACCTTTGATACATATGTTAAACTTTATATTTGAACATCAATAAAATTCAACTCTGATTTCTGAATTTAGTTGGAAAAGGAGATGGAGAGATTAAAGCATACTATCTTTAATTATTTTCTTTCAATAGTACATAAAGATTTGGAGACTTTTTGAAAATTGAAGTTTTCTCAATGAAACACAGCCATCTAGTGGATACAGCTTTAAGAGCTGTAAATATATAGTTTAAGTATCATGGGTTCACATGAGAATCTCTCAAGGGTTGTTATTACACATTCAAGCTAATCATCCCTTACCACATAAAGGATCTACATACATTTGTATTACTAATTGCTTTAAAATTTTAACAAGGGATAAACATTATAAATGACAGTTTAGTGACAGCATTATGTAAATAATCTCATGATCAATTGAGCTAGCCTAATATTCTGTTATACTATACACATTTTCATTTGTAACATGTCAATTGAATTTTTAAACTTTTAAAACTCTAGTTGTACTTTTAAAATACATGTATATTCTGAAACATTGCTGGAAATATCAAGGCGTATCTTGTCTACATAAATTAACCTATTATTATGATTGAAGCACAGATTTTGTTACTTACTGTTTTCCATAGAGTAAATTTTAGTCATTGATTGCTTACAAACTTTACTGATGCAAAAATTAATTATTTTCCAGGAGCAAGATAGTGCTGTACAAAATATGCACAAGAAAGTAGAACAGTTAGAAACAGAACATATGGAATGCTCTGACCTTTTACAACGACAAACAAGTGAACTTGAATTTAGTACTCAAAGAGAAGAATGTCTTAGAAAAGAATTTGAGGTATGTTATATCATTCTTTTTAATGTAGAAATGTTATTCATGTAGTGATTTGTTAGAGAAAATTTTACTCTATAAAAAAACTAATTTGGGGGAGCATTTATAGTGTATATTTGGCTTTTTAAAAAACTTTTATATCTGAATGTTTTAAAATTTGCCCCTAATTTAAAAAATATGCTCATTTGTAAGAGTTCTCATGCAATATTTTGGAAGTTTGAGAGTAATTGTTTACATTATAAGGTTGAGGAAGCAGCATAGGATAAGACGTGGTATACATAGGTCTTAAATGACAAAAGTAATAATAAATTCTAATTTTGTAGTTCAAATCATTTGTACTGGCTGGTATTGTGGGATTTTTTAAGGTGAGACTTTAGAGGAGAAAGGAGCATCAAATTTATAATGAAAAATATGATCTTTCAAGTGAATGATGCTGAAAATAACTTTAATCTTGAGAGAAATCTAATTAATAATTTCTTTTTAAAAAACTTTCATGGTTTCTGGGAAATGAAGTATTTGAGTAGATAAAGAAGATTTTGTCCTAAACATAATTTGTAATCCTTGTTAGATACATAATTTATAAAGAGAATTTAATGATGAGTGCAAGAGGTACATTTGTTAAACTTACTAATATCCTTTAACATTGCTCTGGGAATTTTAACCAAAGAAATGTATAAAGGCCAGAATAGCAATAAGAATTTTAACTTCTGGTAAGCTGGGGATGTAGCCCAGTGGTAGGATGCTTGCCTAGCATGCACAAGTCCCTGGGTTTGATCCCCAGTATACCACACAAAAATACACAAATAAATAAACAAATATAAATCTTTTAGAAAGGAGGTATGATTCTTATTATTTTCAAATGATATTTTTATGCCTCTGAATCATCTTTAATTTTAAAATCAACTTTAAAATTGACACCTATAAAAATTTTAATAAGTAGCTTTGGCAGAAATAGCATATATAATAATTACTTATATTCTTACATACCACCAATAATCAGAGAATATACTATTGAAAGGGTTTCTTTTTTAAAATACTTTTTAGTTGTCCGTGGACCTTTATTTATTTATTTTATATGTGATTCTGAGAATCGAACACACACTAGGCAAGCACTCTACCACTGAGCCACAACCCCAGCCCTGAAAATATTGTTCCTTTATCACAGTGATAATATAGGAATAAAATTAACAACAAATACTTAGAAAATACAAAATTTAAGTATCTTAAAAGAGAAGGTAGACATTTTGGGAACAAAAGATATGTATCCTTTTTACATTATGTTATGTGTTAGAGCAGTTCAGTTCAACATCAATTAAATTTTTGGAATGAGAATCTAAAATTCATGTGGAAAACTAAGGAGACTAGATGAAAGTATCTAAAACCTTTAATAAGAGAATAGTAATGGGTAGAGACTTAGCTCTACCACAAGTTAATGGTTGCTATAAAGCTTCAGTAAGGTGTCACTTGTGGTTTTTGTTTACATTGCAACAGAAAACAACTTTGGTTAACTTAAGTGGGGAATTCAGTAAAGGAATCATCTTCACAGAATCAGAAAGAAGGCTAAGGAATCAAACTAAGAAATCTCAGAAAGGTCTTAGGAGCAGAAATTATGGATAAAGTTGGGATGAATTGGCACCAGTAATTTTCCTTCTTTTGTTACTTTATTGAGGATTCAAGTCCTGAAGTGGACATTTGATTGAAAGAGGGTAATCACCCCAAATAAATTCCTCCTGATACTAACCAAAATTAAAACACATACAAGAAAATCCTCCTCCTTCCTCCTAATTTTTCCTCCTCCTCCTCTGTTTTTTGGAGGAACCAGGGATTAAACCCAGGGGCACTTAACCACTGAGCCACATCCCCAGTTCTTTTTCTTTTTTCTTTTTCTTTTTTAAATTTTGAGGCAGGGTCTCACTAAGTTGTTTAGGGCCTCATTAAGTTACTGAGGCTGACTTTGAACCTGCAATCCTCCTGCCTCACCTCCTGGGATTACAGGGGTGTGCCCCTATGCCAGGCCTCTCCTCTTCCTCCGCCTGACTCCCCTCCCAGGGCCTCATGCATGCTCTAACTCTGAGCCATATCCTCAGTCTTCTTCTTTTCTAAATAGGAAAATGAATACACAAATTTATTGTATGCCTATGATATAGGAGAAGTACACTCCCTAGAAAATAATTCTATAAGGAGAATCAGTTTGGTGGTATCCAAAGAAAGGGAAAAATTGTTGAAAGACCAAAATGCAATAACTCTTAAGATTAGAGTTTCAGTGGAACATAATTAAGAGACCAGGAATAGACTTGTAGATATTATTTAACAATTTAGCATAGTAAGGTATTTTTTAGAAAATCACTGAGACTGGGAAAGATTATTCAGCAAATCATGTTGAAACAATTGATTAACTATTGGGACAAAGTAACATAAAATCCCTACTTTGTATTATATTCTAAAATATATTTCAGTTGATTGAAATAAGATGTTAAAAATGAAGATAAGCTAAGAGGAAGAAAATGTATTTATTATTTGATACTGGAGATTGAACCCACTGGTGCTTAACCATTGAGTCACATCCCCAATGAGAGAGGGTTTCCCTGAGTTACTGAGGGTCTTGCTAAGTTGCTGAAGCTAGACTTGAACTTGTGATCCTCCTTGCCTCCTCCTCCCCAGTTGCTGGAATTACAGGTGTGTGCCACCATGGCAACAAGAGAAGAAAATTTAGATTATTAATTTTCTGTTAATAAATATAAGTACAATAGCACTTATATTAATTATAATGCAAAGGAACAAAATCATATAAGAATAGATTTATAGATGTGACTTTGAAAAGGTAGTCATATATAAGCAAATCCCTTACTTCTAACAAAATAAAGACAAAAAAAAAGGAAGACTATATACCACAAATGGTAAATATCTCTATCTCCACTTATATCTAAATTCCTACTATTCAATAAGAAAAAGGAAAAATCCTTGTGGGGAAACTCTTATTAAGAACATCAAACAGGGACTGGGGATGTAGCTTTGTCTTAGAGTGCTTACTTAGCATGCATGAGGCCCTAGGTTCAATCCCCAGCACCACCAAACAAACAAACAAACAAACAAACAAACAAAAAAACCCACCAAATATGAAAGAAGAAATTCAGATGAATGAGATACATGAAAAATGCTTAACCTCACCATAAGGTAAGAAAGGCTGTAATACCAATGATACCAACATAAAAATTAATGATGGTACTACCCCATTATGGTCGGTCAGTGTAGTGTTAAAAATTCCCATACCTTGCTGGTGCAGGTGGAAATTTATGAAACTTTGAAGGATGCCCACTAGGGAACGTTTGGGTGTTTATACTCAGAAAATTGTCATATCCTTCTGGGGCTTGTTCTCTCCTGTACCATCCATCTCTCTTTTATTGCTGTATGGCAAACCTGTCATCCTGGGACGTCTTCAATATCCTCTTCTGTTGGATCTGGTTTCCTACATTCTGTGTTGCTTTTATTTCAGTAAAGCACACAGTCCAGTAGTCTCTAAAGAAAGGTATATGGGAGCTAAATTATATGCGGTTTTTTATGTTTGAGCATGTTTTTATCAGTAAATTATTCAGGTAGGTATAACTTGGCTAAAATTAAATTTTAGATCAGAAACCATTAATCTTGGAATTTGAAGGCCTTGTTCAACTGGTTCTTTTTATGCGGTTGAGGGCCCATGTTATTCGGTTTGGGTTCCTTTGTTTGTGACCTTTTTCTCTTTTCCTCTGTGAAAGTTTTCTAGATCCTTTCCCCTATCCCAGCTTTTTGTCATGGGAATTTTAAACATCTGTAAAGTAGACAGAATAGTATAATGAATATAATAACACTCTTCAGGAGCTTCAACAATTATCAATTTATGTGCAATTTTTTTTTTTGTACTAGAGATTGATCTCAGGGGTACTTTACCACCAAGCTATACCTCCAACCCTTTTAATTTTTTTGTTTTGAGACAGAGTTCTGCTAAGTTGCTTAGGGCATTGTCAAATTGCTGAGACTGGCCTTGAACATGTGAACTTGTAATCCTCCTGCCTCAGCCTCTGGAATTGCTGGGATACAGGCTTGCACTACCATGTCTGGATTATGGGAAGTCTTGTATCTTTTATACTCACTTTCCCTCTTCCGATATTATATTAAAAAACCTCCCCAGATATCACATTATTTTAACCATAAATATTTGTAAAAATAATGGGGTCTTTTATTTAAAACCGCAGTATTAATATCATATCTAAATTATTTAATAGTAATTAATCAAGAATCTAGGCATTATTCAAATTTTAATTTGTTTCATAAATGGCAAAACATGTATTTTTCAGTTTGTTTAAATCTGAATCCCAGTTATGTCTACATATTATAATTGATATGTTTCTTAAGTCTCTCTCTCTCTCTCTTTTTTTTAGTACTGGTGCTCTACCACTAAGCTACATCCCAGCCTTTTTATTTATTTATTTTATCTTGAGACAGAGGTCTTGCTATAAGTTGCTCAGGCTTTCCTTGAACTTTTCAATCTCCTACCACAGAGTCCATTTATAGCCTTCTTTTTTCCTTAAAATGGACTTTGGAAGACACCAGGTTATTTGTGCTATACAGTTTCCACTGGTTGTGAAATTTCAGAACATCACAGACAAACAATGTTTCTCAGTATGAATGTTTTTTTATTCAGTGTACAGAGACATTTGGTGGCCATTTTAGTCAGGAGACTCATATCTTTCATTCTGAGGAATTCCCTTGTGTTATTTTAGTACAACTTCTTCAGTATTTTTCTGTTCTGTATATTTGGGGCTTTTACTCTTCAATGATATTGATATTTCAAATGATATTTGCTTTACTTTGCTTACCTTTGTTGTGTTTGTTGTTTTGTTGTTGTTGTTGCTGCTTCTGGGGAGACTTACTTGAATTTACATTCCAATTTTCTAATTGAATATTTTCTTTTTCATTTTTGATGACTCCTCTCTTTGACATTTTGTTAGTACCCTGTTCCTATGTTTTGCTTCCTGTATTTTTTTTTTTTTTAAGTTAGTAAATATTTGCTGGGAGTGTCAGGCATGTTTCTGGGTGCTTAAGCCACAGGAGAGAACAAAACATAGCTTCTTTATTATTATTATTATTATTTTTTTTTATTGTAAACAAATGGGATACATGTTGTTTCTCTATTTGTACATGGAGTCAAGGCATACCATTTGTGTAATCATAAATTTACATAGGGTAATGTTGTTTGATTCATTCTATTATTTTTTTCCCTCCCCCCCACCCCACCCCACCTCTCTTTTCCCTCTATACAGTCCTTCCTTCCTCCATTCTTACCACCCTCCTTAACCCTAATTCTAAACCTAATCCTCACCCTAACGCTAACCCCTCCCACCCCCCATTATATGTCCTCATCCGCTTATCAGTGAGATCATTCATCCTTTAGTTTTTTGAGATTGGTTTATCTCGCTTAGCATGATATTCTCCAGTTTCATCCATTTGCCTGCAAATGCCATAATTTTATCATTCTTCATTGCAGAGTAATATTCCATTATATATATATATATATATATATATATATATATATATATGTATATGCCACAGTTTCTTTATCCATTCATCAACTGAAGGACATCTAGGTTGGTTCCACAATCTGGCTATGGTGAATTGAGCAGCTATGAACATTGATGTGGCTGTATCTCTGTAGTATGCTGATTTTAAGTCCTTTGGGTATAGGCCAAGGAGTGGGATAGCTGGGTCAAATGGTGGTTCTATTCCAAGCTTTCTGAGGAATCTCCATGCTGCTTTCCAGAGTGGCTGCACTAATTTGCATCCCCACCAGCAATGTATGAGTGTACCTTTTTCTGCACATCCTCGCCAACACCTATTGTTGCTTGTGTTCTTGATAATCGCCATTCTAATTGGGGTGAGATGGAATCTTAGGGTAGTTTTGATTTGCATTTCTCTTATTACTAGAGATGTTGAACATTTTTTCATATATCTGTTGATTGCTTGTACATCTTCTGTGAAGTCTGTTCATTTCCTTAGCCCATTTGTTGATTGGATTATTTGTATTCTTGGTGTAGACAAAACAGCTTCTTCAAGAGAAGTTGGCGTTCCAGTCAGGGGAATTGCATGTTAAGTGGAACAAATGTTAGTGTGTTAGTTGGTAATAAGTGCTGTGGAGAGTAATAGACATGGGAAAGTAACAAATGATGGAACAGGATGGTTACCCTTTTATACCTGTGGTTATCCTTTTATACCTTTGGTCATGGAAGACTAATCTGGTGAGATGGCATTAGATTGAGATCTGAAGGAAGATCTGGGAAAGAGCCATGTGGATAGATTGAAGAAGAGCATTGTAGGCAGAAGAAATAGAAAGTGGAAAGGCCATGAGATTTAAGTGTGCTTATAGACCAACAGCAAATGGGTCATGTGGATGGAGTGGAATGAGTAAGAGCCTCATAGATTAGTAGTAGCTGAATGGTATGAACTCTTGAAGGTCTTTTGTAGTCCATTATAACTTTGTGTGTGTGTGTGTGTGTGTGTGTGTTTAGGGATATAGAAATCCATTGGGAAATTTTGAGCAGAGGTGTTGCATGCCTTCTTTATGTTTTGAAAATATCATTCTAGATACTTTTAGGAAAATAGGCTATAAGAGACCATTTAGGAGATTCTTAAAGTACTCTTGATGAGAGATTATGGTTATTATTTATTTTTTATTTTTGTGGTACTAGGGATCCAACCCCAGGCCTTGAACATGCTTGGCAACCACTCTATCACAGACTACACCCCCAGCCTAATTATGGTGTTTTAGATTAAGGTAATGGTAGGGGAGGTGGTCAGCTCTGGATATATTTTGGAAGATAGAATTAATGGGATTTTGTGATTCATTAGACCTGGGTTGTAAGAGAAGAGGAGATTGGGAGTAAAGGGTAATGCCAAAGATTTTGGCTTGAGCAAATGGGTGAACAGCATTTCCATTTACTGACTGGTAAAGAATACAGCTGGAGTAGGTTTGAGAGAGGTCAGGTTTTAGATATGTTAAATTTGACATAGGTGTTAAGACACCTAAGAGATAAAGAAAGGTAACAAATGTTTCACTGGGAAATTTTGAAATACTACCATCTATAGGTCTTTTCTCTATCTAGTTTCCACAATGAGTAATCTGCTAGTTTCTGATTTGTGCTTATAAAATACAAGAAGAAAATGGAACCTAGGTATCATACTTTTTAATGTGCAGACTTTTCAGGCTCATGCACTTGTTGCCTTCCCACTTCCCTGTGTCCAACCTCTTGTTCATATTTGTTCTCCAGATAATAAACCTTCGTTTTGTAAGAGAGTTGTCAGGGGTAGTTGTTTGGCTACTTGGGTAGAAGTAGATGCTAGAAGTCTAACTTCTCATACTGATGATTAAAAAATCATTAAGATTTAATTTGCATGCTATAAATCGATTCATTTAAAGTGTGCATTCATTGGTTTTTAGTATAGTCACAGCATAGTGCAACCATAATTAAGATCAATTTTAGAACATTTTCATCACTCTGATTAGAAACCTTATGCTTATTAGCCATCATTGCCCTGTTCTTCCATCCCTCTGATCCCTAAGCAACCATTAATCTACTTTACATCTCTATAGATTTGCCTATTATAGACATTTCATATACATGGAGTTACAATAGGTGGTAGTTTGTGACTGACTTTTTTCACTTAGCACAATGTTTTCAAGTTTCATCCATGTTGTGGCATGTGTCAGTATTCATTACCACTTATCACTGAATGACATTCCATTGTCTTATATACCATATTTAGTGTAGGCATCCAACAGTTGATGTACATTTATGTTGTTTCTACTTTTTTGGCTATGAACATATGAGTATTGGGCTTGGGGAACCTTACTGTAGGGTGATATGGAAATGTAATAACTATTTTATTGGGAAATTTGGAAATGTCTATGTGTCTTTTTTCTGTAATTTTTTAGTCTTTGCAAAGAGTGGTCTGATGTTTTAAGTTTTTTTAATATTTCTTTTAGTTGTGGGCCTTTATTTTATTCATTTACTTGTATGTGGTGCATGACTCACACATGCTAGGAAAGTGCTCTACTACTGAGCTACAACAGTTTCAATTTTTTGTGTACAGGTTTTTATGTGAATAGGTTATCCCATATCTAGGAATGGAATTGCTGAGACATGTGGTAATTCTGTTTAGCTTTTTGAGAAACTGTTGTTTTGTACCATTTTACATCCCATAAGCAATCTATGAAGGCTCAAGTTTTTCCACATCTTTACCAACACTTGTTAATGTCACTATGATTTGTTATAACCACCATGGTGGGTGTGAAATGGTATTGTTTTTATTTTTGTTTCACTAATGACTAATGATGTTAAATATCATTTCATGTGCTGATTGCCATTTGCATATCCTCTTTGGAGAAATATTTATTCAGAGAAACATTTATTTAGATCCCCCTTCCAGCTTTAGAATGGGTTATTTATGTCATACTAATATATGATGTTAATATTGGAGGAAACTGGGTGTAGGGTATTAGGAATTCTATGTCTAGTATAGAGTTGGTAAAGATAAAATTTTATTATTACCATACACCGTCTAATTTTAATAAGGTTAGAGAATGCATCTTAAAAAAGTGATTATATTCTAAGTAATATTTCTAACTTATTTTTCACTTGTATCGAACATCTTTTCAGGTTAATAAATTCAGGAATTCATGATCACATCTTACATCATTTTTAGTACTATGTGGTTTGTGGCTTTACAATGATTAGTGTAATGTTTGTTTTGAATATAGAATAAAAACAGTCACTTTAGCAGGCTATCAAGTCCTCTACTCATCACTAAAAACATTTTAATTTCCTTATAGTTGTGAAGAAGTACTGAATAATAGTGATTTCTTTTTTGTTGATAGAATTTTTGTTAAGGTAATTTTGAGTCATTTGAAAAAAATTTTTAATGTCTAAACTTTAAGAGTTTAAACTTTTGAGTTTGTGAATAACTCAAAATTGATTTTTTTCATTAATACTTAATTGCTCTTTTTTTTTTTTTTAAAGGCTATGATTTCTTTTTTAAAAACTTTTTCTTAGTTATAGATGGACACAATACCTTTGTTTTATTTATTTATTTTTATGTGGTGCTGAGGATCGAACCAAGTGCCTTACACAGGCTAGGTAAGTACGCTACCACTGAGCTACAACTCCAGCCCCACTTAATTGCTCTTTTATCCTTTTTATTGGTTAATGTTATAAATGCAAAATTATTTTAGACTAGTTTTATTTATTTATTTATTTATTTTCAGTGCTGGGGATTGAACCCAGGGCCTTGTGCTTTTGAGGCAAGCACTCTACCAACTGAGCTATATCCCCAGCCCATAGTTTTATTTTTATTGTATGATTTTCTTAGCTACTTGATAAGTGTTTTTCATAGTACTAGGTTTCTGCTGTTAGAGACTTTGAAGCTTTGAAGGTAGTCCAGATGGTCTCAATTTTTACTCTGATTATAAGTGAGCAGTTACAATTATCTTAGACTATGATACTTATTTAGATATTTAGATACCTTTAAAAATTTTTCTTTATACTTAATATTTTTTTATTAGCTGTTTTCCCACATGGTGACATGATGAATAGGAACTTAAATTTCTAGAGAACATTTTATGCTAGTTTGGTATTCAATTTTGGATTCATCAGCTACCAGTAATTCTAGGTAAATAATTACAAGTGGTATTTAAAAATAATTATACTTACGTGGGATAATAGAGAGGAAAATTGTTAAAATTTTAATCTAATAGAACGTATTTTTGTATCAGTAATAAACACATATAATAGACATTTAGCCTAATAAATGTTCTGAATTTTAGTGAGGCTTTTTAACAGTTGCATTTCTTGAAAGATGTTTTCTTTATATGCCTGGGCGGAAGTTATTTATATATAATATATAAACATATATAGTAATATATATATGATAAGTAAATATATCTTATCTGATAAGCCAAATGCCATTTTGTGGCTTAATCATTGTAACATGGATCAGTAGTTTCTTAGATTAAAAAAAAACAAACTCCCAATCCAATTTTATAAATGTGGTGCTGGATACCACAGAATCAGGGGAAAAATGAACTGGAAAAAGAAATATCTATGGCTTTTATAAACCTCTTTACAACTAGGGGAGTTTATTATCATGGGAAATAAGCTTAACTCAATAAGAAAAGAGAAAAGAGAAGATGCAAACCTAATTCCAAGAGAACTGAAGAGTCTCCTGAAGATTACGATGGAGAGAGAACCGTCTTTGTAAATAAATTCTGAATTGCTTCTGTCAGTCATGTGCTATATACTATAGTAAAAGAAGAGTAGGAGGCAATTTTTATATCTAAATGTGTACTTTAGTGAAAAAGGAAAAGAAAAATGTATCTCACTTTTCATAATTGTCCATGAAAGCAACCTTGTGTAATTCATCTTTTTAAAGCCATTATGTGTTTGTAGGAATCATTACTGACTATGAAGTAGGTAAATGATGAAATCATGTGGATTAAACTGTCATACTTATAAATATTATACATTTAGATACAATATTGTATGTTTGTAATAGTCTTTGAAATTGGAAGTTCATTTAAGAATTTGTTAAATACTGATGTTTTTGTTATCAGAAAAGGCAAAGGCAATATGTAAAAGTTAAATTTGTTTTATTACTGTGCTAATCAGAATCTGTGATCCCACAAAATCTGTTCCTGATATTACCTATTTTTACTATCTTCAGTTTCTTATATTACACATAAAAGCCTTATAACTTTTTTCTATTAAGCTGTCTCATAAGCTGAGCTATGTATTTTCTTGTTCATTTCTTACTGAATAAGAAAGTTGGCATCTTCTCTAGTTGATTCTTCTTGTTGTCACCCTGCTTGCATATGCCCTTTCTGAAACTGTCAAGGCTTTGATCATTGCAATCCTTGGTGACTTTAATTTTGTTTCCTACTTTAAAAAAACAAAAAACAAACTGCACAGTTAACCACAGTCATGATGACTGGCACAAAGAGTTCTGAATATTTGTTTGTTTGATTATTTTTTGAAACCACTTTGACTTTTAGAGTAAGGATTGCTTTAAGGGAACTGTTTATGTGAAATAGAAGATTCTGGAAAACAAATCTTCTTTGGCTATTAATAAAACAGTTATAAATGAATTATAATTCACAATAGGGAATTATAAGGATTTTCTTTTAGAGACAAATGAATTTTCATCTATATCCCAGGCCTTTTGCTTACTCAAAATGGAAATGCTTGTAGAAGTGTTAGCACCCATTTTGGCCTTCTTTTTTTTGGTATGAGGAATTGAACTCAGGGGTACTCAAATCACTGAGCCAAATCCCAGCCCTATGTTGTATTTAAAGACAGGGTCTCACTGAGTTGCTTGGTGCCTTGCTTTTGCTTTTTTTCTGTCTCAGTCTCCTGAGCTGCTGGGATCGTAGGTGTGGGCCACTGTGCCCCACCCCATTTTGGCCTTTAAGATAATGACCCTGGGGGGTGGGAGGGGGGCAAGAATGGAGGAAGGAGGGACTGTGTAGATGGAAAAGAGAGGTGGGGTGGGGGGGAAGAAAAAAATAACGGAATGAATCAAACATCATTACCCTATGTAAATGTATGATTATGCAAATGGTAAGCTGTTACTCCATGTACAAACAGAAACAACATGTATCCCATTTGTTTACAATAAAAATAAATTAAAAAAAAAAAAGATAATGACCCAGTATAGTATCTGGCATGTAGTGGCTACTCTTTGAATATGCGGTTCTCCTTTTTGGTGATGCACATAATAAATATAAATAAGATTATCATGGAAAGGTATGAACCTATTCATTAGTTTTTAATACTCTTAAGTTTTTTTTGTATGGAAGCATTTGCTTAAAGGAATTGAATATAAATAAAACATGTTTGAACTTTTACACAGAAGTTCTGGTGTTCTCAGTCACAAAACAGCATTAATTTTGCCCTGGAGTAAGCATAATCCCAGCATCCCAGCATCCCATAATCTCAGCAGCTGAGGCAGGAGGATCACAAGTTGGAGGCCAGCCTCAGCAACTTAGTGAGATTCTGTCTCAAAATGAAAAATAAATATTTGAAAGGACTGAGGATGTAAAGTGCTCCTGGGTTCAATCCCTAGTACCAAAAGAAGAAAAAATTTTTGGAAAAATAGTTAAATAAAAATCAATTTCTACTTATATGAGTTTTTGGACATTTCTGGAGCAAACTTTGTGCAACTGTTTGGCGAACAGTGCATAGCACATGTCTGAGAAATCACCAGCTAGTATGTGTTTTTGTGATATTTACTCTCCTATTTTTCTTGATGTCTATTTTAGCAGGCTAAATTTCATATTTAAAGGTTTTTCTGCTTGACCAATTCTTTTACGTTCATATATATCCTTTTAAGTTGAATATATAGTATTTGAAGAGGAAAGAATATTGTGGGAGCTGTTTTTTTGCTTTTGTCTTTTAGCACATTCATTGTACATGTATGCTTTCATAACTTTTGTGAAATTTTGGAATAGGTCCATGGAAGTTGTAGGAGTAAATGTGGTGTAGAGAACCTCTGGATATGTTTGATTAGTTGTGCTGCTGAACTGGAGTTGTCAGCTCTTGTCTGGTTTATGATGAAGTAATTTGTACCAAAGGGTTGAGTAGCAAGCATCCTTCTCTACATAAAATGAAAACTCACTTTTTTTTTTTAATATATATTTTTTAGTTGTAGGTGGACAAATACCTTTATTAATTTTATTTTTATGTGGTGCTGAGGATCGAACCCAGGGCCTCTTGCATGCTAGGTGAGCGTTCTACTACTGAGCCGCAACTCCAGCCCCTCACTTTTCTTAAGTGTACTGGAATGTCTAATTGGGCTTATTTAAAGAGATACAAATCAGATGAAGAAAAAGTAGGATAACCCATAGTATTCACTGAAATAAAAATGTCTTGGCAGTATATTGCAGTAGGAAGGAATATAGCAACCAGATAATATATGAGAAAATACGTAATTATTTTGTATTATATAAAGAAGTCTGTTCCTAGCATTAGGAAACAGTGTAATAGAATATAATACTGTACATAGAATGTAAGACTATATATAGTTAACTGATCTGTATGTAGTTAAATATATGAATTTGTTTTGGATTTTGAATTTTAATCAGAAGTCTGTTATATTTTATGCTGTTACATTGATTATATTAGGATTAAATGAATCTTGTAGTTCTTTTCTGTGGTGTTACTGAAAGGTTTGTTTGTTTATTTATTTATTTATTGTGCTTGTGAATAGCACGTTGGTATTTCTCTAGCACCCTCTGCTGGGTATGAGAATTAATTCAACAGATTGGAAGAGAAAAAATATGTATTATTAGGAGTGCTTTAATTGTGTCTGTCAACAAAACCCACTCTTGGAAAGAATTAGTTTAAAGATTTGAAGTTTTTTTTTTTAACTATCTTTACTTATTTACTGATAGTTTTAGTAATGATAAATATCTTATGACTTTGTTTTCATTTGTACATTTGATTCAAAAAAAGGAAGGTACGAAAATAAAGGTGTGATCTCTGGCTTATTATTTCAGCCATTTTAGTTTTGATTTAGTCAGGAAAAACAGAACCTCTTCTTGACTTTTTGAATGGAAACCAGATAATTAATTAAAACATTATAGTATATACATAAGAAATGAAAAGACAATTTGAATTGTTGGTTCTTTTATCACAAAATCATGGACTCTTTGTTTTTAATGAAATATGTAACTATCATTTTGGTAGAGAAACTTACATATATGCTTTTTGGAATTCAGAAAAGTATTTTAACCTTGTTAGACTGGTTTATTTCCTCCATTTCCTCTTTATTAGCTTTTAAAATATTTTGGTTTCAGTGCCTATACACTATTTCCTGTGACTGGTATGACTCCTGATTTATAGAATCTAAAATGAGCATACTGGATACTGATAAAACTGACATTAATTCTTTAAGATTGGAGCTTTATTCTGTAGGGTTTACCTAATATTTTTTAGTTTTGGGTCACCTAGGTTAATGTTTGTTCTAGTCTGGGCTAAACACAGAATGTCACTGCTATAGTGTATGCCATGCTTTATATAACTACAACCTCTGGGGGGGTCCCTTGTTCTAAGGATGTAAAGTCAGCATTCAGAAGGAAGGTTTTTTTTTTTTTTTTTTATCAAGGGGAATCAGAGTTGGTTGATAGTTCTTTGACATTATCTTGATTCTTTCACTTAGGGATTTTTTTGTTTTTTATTGATATGTATCTCATATGTCAAAATTCATCCTTACAAAGAGCACAGTTCAGTGGTTTTTAAAATATTCAGAAGGTTTTGTAACTGTCACCACTAATCCCAGAATGTTTTTGTTACCCAGTAAGAAGCCTAGTATCCATTAGCAACTAGTGCCCATTCTCCTCTCTTCTCCCTCAAGTCTTTGGTAGCCACTAATATACTATGTGTCTATGGATTTGTCTGTTATAGACATTTCATATAAATGAAATCATATAGGATGTAGTAGTTTGTATCTGATCTCTCTTTATGTATATTTTCAAGGTCCATCCATATAGCAGCATGTAGACTGGGTAGTATTGTGTTTTATGGACACTCCACATCTTGTTTATCCATTCATCTGTTGATGGACATTTGGGTTCTTTACACCTTTGTTAAGAAAAATGCTGCTGTGAACTTTCTTGTGTAGTTTTTTTTTAAAATTATTTTTTAATTTTTTTGTATATATTTTTTAGTTGTCAAAGTATCTTTTTATTTTATTTATTTATATGTGGTGCTGGTATCGAACCCAGGACTTTGCACATGTCAGGCAAGCTTTCTGCCACTGAGCCAGAACTCTAGCCCTCATGTATAGTTTTTATTTGAACATGTTTTCATTTCTTTTGGGATTTATGTAAGCTTGAAATTGCTGGGCCATATGGTAACACTGTGTTTAACTTTTGAGGAGCTACCAAACTTTTCTACAGCAGCTTAACCATTTGACATTTTCACCCATAATATATGAAGTTTCCAGTGTATTCACATTTTTGCAATAGTAGTTATTTTCTGTTTTTAAAATCATAGCCATAGTGGATATGAAGTGATATCTCTTTGTGGTTTTGATTTACATTTCCCCAATGGTTAATAACATTGAGCATCATTTCATGTACTTTTTTATCATTTGCATTTCTTTTTTTTTGTGGTACTGGGGATTGAACCCAGGGCCTTGTGCTTGCGAGGCAAACACTCTACCAACTGAGCTATATCCTCAGTCCGCCATTTGCATTTCTTATTTGGATAAATACCTATTCAAGGTTTTAATTAATATTTTAATTGAAAAACATTTTTTTTCCATACTAAGCTACACCCTACACTGAATTTTTTGACTTTTTGTTGTATGAGTTCTTTATGTATTCTGGATACTAGATCATTGTCAGATATAGGATTTATATTTTCTCCCCTTATTTAGATTGTCTTTTCACTTTTAAAATAAGATCCTTTGATACACGTAAGTTTTTAATTTGTTCTTGGTGTCATAACTGAGAATTCATTACCACGTCTGAGGTCAAGAAGATTTACTCCTATGTTTTCTTGTAAGAATTTTTTGGTTTTAGCTCTTATATTTAGGACATCGATCTGGTTTCGAATTTATTTTTATATATGATCTAAGGTAGGGGGTCCAGCCTCATTGTTTGCATGTGCATATGCAATTGTTTCAGCATCATTTAATAAAAAGATGATTATTTTCCATGTAATGGACTTGGCACCCTTGTTGAAAATCAGTTGACTACTAATTATGGGTTTGTTTACAGGCATTTAGTTTTTTTCCCTAGACGTTTATCCACGCCTGTTGGATCCTGTCGCTTTGTAGTAATTTTTGCAATTGTGAAATGTGTCTTTCAATTTTGTTTTTTTCAAGATTTTTCAAAGTGAAAGCTTTCTGAGATTTTTTTTTTTACAACCAGATCCAGTTTTGAGACATTTTTTTAGTAAAAAATATTGTATGACTGTAATCTCATGTCTCTCAAATGCATCTGATGATGAAATTGCTTATTAATAATATGCTGTGGGCCTAGCATTCTGTGTGTTTTTGTTTTTATTTTTTCATTTGTAAGTGAAATATATTTTGAGAAGGGTGAAAAGAAGTGAGTACAGAGGGAATATTTTCTTTTTAGTACTGGGGATTTAACCTAGGGATGCTTTGCCACTGAACTACATCCCTGGCCTTTTTTATTTTTATTTTGAGACAGTGTCTCACTAAGTTGCTTAGGGCTTACTTAAGCTGCTGAATCTGGCCTTGAACTTGAGATCCTCCTGCCTCAGCCTCTCAAATTGCTGGGATTACAGGTCTGCCTGGCTGGAGGGAATGTTTTCTTTGACTTACTTATTTAAAACATTTATGTTTTGCAGTGCTGGGGATCAAATGCAGGGACTTAGGTATTCTAGGCAAGTCCTCTACCATTGGGCTATACTCCCAATTTATCTTAATATGTCAATAATATGAATAGAAATTGAGTTAAATTCTTCCTTTTCCATATATTTTATATTTAGTCATGAAGTTTAATTTGTTCTAATGATTTTTTTGTTGTCATTATCAAAACATGATAATGTTAGGTAAATGATAATACCTGTACCATATTTGCCTTTTATCCCTTAATGCCTTTGCTTTTGTTGTTGTTTTTTAAAAAATTTCAGTATTTCAATCTCATATGAAAGTAGAAAAAATACTGTAACAAATCCCCATGTGCCCATTGTTCAACTTCAATAATTATCAGCTTATGATACCCAAACTCCAGGTTGATTATTTTAAAGCAAATTCAGTTATCATATAATTTTATTCTTGTATACTTTTATGTATATATGTATATCTATATACATATGAATGTAGAATTTAAAAAAATATATAAATCATTATTATACTAAAAATAATAATTTCTTAGTTTTATCAAATATCCAAATTTCTTCATTTCCATTTTTTTGGGGGTGTTTTGAGCTATGAATTTACTAGTTTTATCTTCCAGTGGAATGCCTGTTATTTGAAAATAATCTAGTAGTATAGGGCATAAATGTCAGGTTTTTATCTCCCAAGAGATTATATTATCAGTATAAGTTTATCATTTTGAATTTAAATTACCTTTAGACTGAAAAGATCATATTTGAATTTACTGCTTTCAGCTCCCTGAACAAAAACTATTTCCTAATATAATAAATTATTAAGAAAATATTATTGATGGGGTTGTAAAATCTAAATAGATCAAATAGTTCAATGTAAAAAATATTTTTAACTTGTGTTTGTGAAACAAAGAGTGATTGTACCCCCAAGCAGAATGACCCCTTGACTATGAGGGCCATCTGTAGCAAGTACATCTAAACAGGCCTCTGAAGAAGAGGGGGCATTTGTACTTAGGCTGTGCATGATAACAATCATTACAGGGATGTTCTTTGTCCTAAAATAAGTATAGTTATTTCTTAATTATTCACAGACAGTTTGATTTGTTAGTGGATTATCCAGGCTTTAATTTATGCTTCTTCTTTCATTGTGACCCATTACTGGCTATCTGCAAACAAAAAGAAATGGTGGGAGAATAGAGGAAAAATTAATCAAGTTGAACATAAAAAAATAACAAAAAACACCCTACCTTGGATTACCCTAAAGTTTTGATATTATCTCTTACCAAGATTTTCTCTAGTAAGGAAAATAACAATAGTAATGCATTTCTCTACTCTTATTGAAATCTCTGTATTTGACAGAGAACTCTAGGCATGGTTTTCTTTGCTATTATCCTAAGACATGCTGGGTGTTCTCTTAGTTCTACTTTCTCTGTCAATGACCTCATGACAGGCTTTGGTCATGACCAGTTCCCTCTTTGAGAGTAGGAATCCAGTGTTTTCCAGGGTTGCATTTTCTCAACAAAAATAGCATTAAAAAACTCTCTCTCTTGATTTGTTTCTGGCCAGAAACTGAATCTTGCCTGAAAAATTGATGTTAGATTTCATCATAAAGAATTTTTTTTTTTTTTGTGAAAGATACTGTTAAAAAAATCAAGACAAGATATAGTATGGAGAAAATTTTTGCAAATCATATATCTAACAAAGACATGTCTAGATCATATAGTGAACTTTTAAAATAATATGAAATGTTGTATTAGAATATTAAACTAATATGAAAATAGCCCAATTAAAAAGGAGAACTGAGGATGTAGCTTCATGGTAGAGTGCTTGCTTAGCATACATGAGGCCCTGAGTTCAGTCTCCAGCACAAAAAAAGAAAATATTTGAGTAGGTATGTCATCAAAGGAGATATATAGATAAATATTAAATACTTGAGAAGATTCTCAATGTCATTAGGGAAATTCAAATTAAAACTAAAATGTGATACCATTACATATCTATTTAAATGTTTGAAAAACCCCAAAGAGTGATAATAAATATTGATGAAGATGTGGGACCACAGAAAATTTCATACATTCCTGTTAAGAGTGTAAATTGGTACCACCACTTAGGAAAACTCTGTCAGTTTCTTAAGATATTCAGTATATACCTATCATTTGACCCAGTCATCTACTCTAACCTGTTTACTCCAGAGAATTGATAGTATATGTTCCTAGAGGGACTTATGTATAAATATAGCAGCTTCATTTGTGATAACCAAGACTGAAAACAAATGTCTATCAATAGATGAACAGGGAAACCAGTTATGATACATTGACACAGTGGAACACTGTTCATTAATGAAAAAGATTGAATTATTTCTACATGCAACCAACAGCAAGAGTAAAATCTCAGAATGCTTATGCAGGGGAAAGAAGCCAGGCAATAGAATATACATTGTATGATTCACAGAATGTTCCAGAAAATACAAACTACTTTATAGTGACAGAAAGCTGTCTATTGGTTACTTGGATATGGGTGTATGCTTTCGATATGTGTAGATTATTGTGTGGAAATTGTACCTTAATAAAGCTTAAAACAGAAAAAACTGGCTCTGGGGCATTCTTCCTGATCTTGATTTTCATGCCTCACTTTTGCAAAGTACAGAAACTGAAGATACAGCTAAAGTAATCTAAAGTGTTAATTATAGTTTTGGAATATAGTGATCCATATCTACTTTAAATGCCAAGGTTTATGAGTTTAAACTTTTAATTTGTTTTTAGGCAACTACTCTAAGAGTAAGGAAATTGGAAGAAAATATTGAAGCAGAAAGAGCCGCACATTTGGAATCAAAATTTAATTCTGAAATTATTCAGGTAAAATGTAAACAAATAATTTTTTTTTCTTTCTTAAATTCTGTTATAACAGCTAGGAAAACAGCATGGTTTTGGAGAACTTTATGTGCATTTAGGAAGGGTAATATATTGTGATACTCATTATGTTAGTCAACTTTTTGTTAATGTGACAAACACTTGAGAATCACAATTTAGAGAAGGACAGTTTTATTTTGGCTTGTGGTTTCAGAGATTTCAGTTCATAGTTGACTGGCATCATTGCTTTGGGTCTGAGGTAAGGCAGAACATTATGGAAGAAGGGCATGGAGAAAAGTCTGCTGAGCTCACAGCAGTTAGGAACTAGAGAGAGAAAGGAGAAGGGACCAGGAATAAGAAATAACCTTCTTCCAGGCGTGACAGCCCATGCCTGAAATACCAGTGGCTCAGGAGGAGGAGGCAGGAGGATGGCAAGTGTGGAGCCAGTGTTAGCAACTTACTTATTTTATGTTTTAAAATAAAAGAGGGGACAGGAATATAGCTAAGGCATAAAGGACTCCTGAATTCTATCCCCAGTATCTCTCTCTCTCAAACACAGGCATACACGCACGCATGCACACACACACACATGCACACACATGTATTCCCCAGTCACCTATTTCCTCCAACCATGCCCCATTGCCTCCACTTTCCACCACTTCCTGGTAATCCATTCAGCTATGGTTGGATTAATCCACTGATGAGGTCAGAGCCTTCATGATCTAATCACTCACCTTACCTCTGAACTTTGCTGCATTGGGAACCAAGCCTTTAACAAATAAGTCTTTGGGTAATATTGCTGATCCACAATGTAACTTTTGTTATTGTATTTAAGGTAAGGATACAATTAAGGATATATTATATTTGTTGAGTTGGCACACTACATCCTTCACTAGATCTTACCTGCTGTTTTTAGGAGATTTTGTCACATGTATGGCTACTTTTGTGCTACAGTGGCAGAGTGGAATTGTGACAGAGACCTAATAGTCTGCATTAATCAGTTTTCTACCAATATAATTGAATACCTGAGGTGATTACTTTAAAAGAGAAAAAGGTTGTTTTGACTTATAGTTCTAGAGGTTTTGATCTGTGATCTAGTAGTCCCATTTCTTTGGGTTTTTGGTGAGACAAAACATCACAATGGGGACACATAGTGGAGAAAACTTCATGAACCAGGAAGCAGAGCAAGAGAAAGGATGGGGCAGAGTCTCACAATCTGCTTTGAGGATACACTCCCAGTGACATAAGGACCTCTCATAAGGCCCCACTTTCTTAAGGTTCATAGCATCTCCCAGTAGTGCCATCCTGGGGACCAAACCTTTAACACTTGATCCTTTGTGGGACATTTAACATCTAAACTATAGCAGCCTGTGGAGCATAAAATATTTACCATTTGGCCCTTTGCAGAAAAATTTGTTGATTACTATTCTTTTTTGCCAGCAGCCATAGGATGAATTTGTTCTTGAAAACATTTAAAAAATATGCATCTTACTTATTAAGTGCATAGCTTGTGCACATCACCTATAGTAAGAGCTGAAGGTATAAAGGTAAATGAATTCATTTTGGAGTTTATGCTCCATTATTAGAGGTACTGCATACCTACATATATGTATCTATATCTATATATCTCTCTATATATATACTTCTGTATATCTATATATTTATACTTGTGTAGAAAAAGAAGTGTAGAATACTAAAATACTGTGGACACATAATAAAGGCAAGGATAAAATCTAGGAGGGGAATTAAATGGAAGTATCCACAGGAAAGCATCCTTTTCTTTTGGTCTTAGGAAATAAGAAGGAATTTTTTTTTTTTTTTTTTTTTTTTTTTTTGTGGTGCTGGGGATTGAACCCAGGGCCTTGTACTTACAAGGAAAGCACTCTACCAACTGAGCTATCTCCCCAGCCCATAAGAAGGAATTTTTAAGAGAAGAGAGAACCCAGCATTTTAACTAGGGATTGGCAAACTACTGTCTGTGAACCAGTTCTGACTGCAGCCTGTTTTTGTAAATAAAGTTTTATTGGAAGATAGCCATGTCCTTTGTTCCATTATTGTCTGTAGCTGCTTTTCAAGACACAGCCCCTATGGCCCACAAAATCTAAAATATTTACTCTTGGCTCTTTGCAGAATAAGTGTATCCACTGTTCTAAAAAGAACGGCATGGGTAAAGCCATTAAATAAGAGTGTGCTTGTTATTTTGAGGAATACTGTACAGTGGTTTCTTCCATAATTCCCCATCATTCACAGAATGTGGTGTGGTAGAGCTTAGGGGAAATGTTTGATGAAGACTTACTGAAAGTTCTTTTTCATACTAAGACTTATTTTGAATGTGGTGGGAAGCTGCTAAAGTTTTGGGGCAGATATCAAGTCTGAGTTTCAGAAAAATAACTCTGGTAACTTACTAGTGAATAAAATAGAGTGAAGACTGGTGGCTGAGCAAGGAAAAGATGGATGCCTGAGTCAAGGCAATGCCATGGAAGTGGAAAGGAGGAGTGTAGTCAGAATAATGGCTCTTCAAAGATGTCCATGTCTGTCCTAATCCTCAGAACCTGTGAATATCTGTCCACATAGGGCAAAAGAGACTTTGCAGATGTGATTAAGTTGATGATCTTGAGATGTCTTCATTTATCTAGTTGGGCCAATATATTCACATGGGTTCTTATAAAGGGAAGCATGAGGATCAGAGTCAGATACAGAGCTGTGACAACAAAAGCAGAAGCCAGACTGATGCTGCCATGAGCTAAGAAGGTGAGTGAACTCTGGAAGCTGAAGAAGGCTAGGAGTGGATTCCACCACAGTCTGCAGAAGGAATGCAGCCCTGCTGACTCTGAAGCCCCAAAGTCCTGTTTCAGACTTTTGGCCTCCAAAAGATAAGAAATATATGTTGTTTTAAGCCACTATTTTGTGTTAACTTGTAATACTAGCAGCCATAGGCAACAAATGCACAAAAAACTGAAACTACACTAGATTCTACAATTACAGATAACTAGTTTGCAGTGTAGAGGGACAGAAAGCAACAAGACAATACCAAGGTTTGTACTGTGTAAAAATGGGCGTATGCAGCTGACCTTCAGACTCGGAATTCTCAAGAGAGAAGATGATATAAGTTTGAACATTTTGAATTTGAGGTGCAGTTTAGAGGGTCAGTGTTCTTTAGCATATTTGAGAAAATGGTCATGTTAAGTCACTTAAACAATATGTTATATTCTTGTCAATTAAGTGAACAATTCCCTTCCCTCTTTTCTCTCAAGCACCTGCCTCTAGTTTAATTTTTTAAAAACTTTTATTTATCTTTATGTGGTGCTGAGGATGAAATCCAGTGCCTCACACATGCTGGGTAAGTGCTTTACCACTGAGCCCCAGGCACAGCCCCTCTAGATTAATTTTGATCAACCAGTTTCCCAGGTGTCAGGAGAGTTAAATCACTCAGGAGGATATTTGTTGGGTCTTATACCTTTTCTAATTTAATATTTTGTAGACAATTATGACTTTTAAGTGTTTTCTTGGCACTTTGATTGGGTCTTAAAATCTAATACATAAGGTATTTAAAATTCATGCTTCTGTTGAAGAAATTATTTATTTATATATTTTTTTGGTACTGGGGATTGAACTCAGGGGCACTTCACCACTGAGGCACATCCCTAGCCGTATTTTATATTTTATTTAGAGACAGGTTCTCACTAAGTTGCATAGCGTCTTGCTGTTGCTGAGGCTGACTTTGAACTTGAGATCCTCCTGCCTCAGCCTCTTGAGCTGCTGGGATTACAGGTGTGTGCCACCTCACCCAGCAAAGAAATTATTTTTAATGAAGATTATATACTTATATTGTGTTTTAAAAAATTTGTATTGTATATATTGTTAAGATGTTCTAAATATTGCTGTACATCTGGTGAGTAATTTGAACATTGCTTTGTGAGTGAATGTAATAGAGTGTATGGAAATAAATTACTATGTACTTATTTCTAAAAGAAAATGTGATTTAAACTTCTTTGGCTTTAGCACGTCTGAAAAATCCTGCTGCTTTATTTGTGCTCCTTAATTTCTCATCAAGTTGGATGTTAGGATTCTTCAAATTAGTAAATGAAAAGTAACTATGAACAGATTAAAACTAATTTATATTAAAAAGTTGTCTTGGGGTTAGATGTGCAGCTCGGTGGCAGAGTGTTTGTTTAGCATGTGTGAACCCTTGGGTTTGATCCTAGGACTGCCAAAAACAAACAAACAAATTAACTTTTTTAAAAAATATATTTTTAGTTGTAGATGGGCATGATTTGATCTTTCTCTCATGTTCCAGTCCCATATTTCTAATTTCCTGGTGGATACCTTTCTAGATATCTTACCATCACACACATTACACATACATAAAATAGAATTTATTATTTAATTTCCCTCAAAATTTTAAATGTTTATATTTCTCAATAATTTATATTTTATATTTCCCCATTGTGATAAAATTATTTATGTCTAAATGAATTACGGACAAGGAAAATGGAAATACCATGATTGGCTTAGTCTACTCAAAACTCACTTTTGGGTCTGAGGAAAGACTTTGATGTCACCATTTTTAAGCATTTTTGAATAGGTAGTTCAGTGACTAAATACACACATTATTTTACTATGCACTGATGCTGATATTAGAAAAAATTCAGTCACTGATAATTTGGGTTTCGCATTTTTATTTTTATATACATGACACTAATGTGTGTTTTATCATATTATACATACATACATGGAGTGCCACCCTTTCAAATTTGGATCCCATTCTTATGGTCATACATGATGTGGAGTTCCACTGGTCCACTGGTGATTCATATATGAACATAGGAAAGTTATGTCTGATTCATTCTACTGTCTTTCCTGTTCCCATCCCTGCTCTCTTCATTCCCCTTTGTCTTATCTAATGTCCTATAACTACCAAGAAGAGGCATGACAACCAACCATATCTCTATGAGAGTAAGAGAGAGAAAAAAAGATTGTATAAACATAATTGTCAATGAAATCCTTTGGAGCTTTGTTTTTATCAGTACCCCTTTGCAACTTGGGTAACTTTAAAGCAGAGAAACTACCCAGAAATTCTTCTGTTAGACTTCTGCTTTAGATCTTGCATTTCATAATAGTGCTTGTTTTAATTGACATAAAATAACTTCAGTTCTTCAATCCATAGATCTTTAGCACTTCCTTGCTTACAGGTACCACTATAAGAAATACAGGTTCAGATGGAGGAACTTGGAAATTCAGTTGTGTTTGAATATGAAAGAAAATGTCCAAATAAATTTTCAGATTTACATTTAACAAAGTCACAGCGTACTAAGTATTTTGTTCTCTATTTTTGTGTGATGCTGAGGATTGAACCTGGGGCCTCACATGTGAGCGCTCTACCACTGAGCCCCACCCCAGCCCCATCAATACACTTTTGATTCAAGTGTTTGTCTTTCCATCCAACCTCCTATCTTCTTTCTTTCTTTCTTGCTTTCTTTTTTTTTTTTTTTTTTTTTTTTTTTTTGGTACCAGGGATTGATCCCAGGGGTGCTTAACCACTGAGGTACATCTGCAGCCATTTTTTTATATTTTATTTAGAGACAGGGCCTTGTTGCCAAGTTGCTTAATGTCTTGCTAAGTTGCTGAGGCTGGCTTTGAACTTGCACTCCTTTTGCCTCAGCCTCCTGAGTTGCTGGGATTATAGGCTTGTGCCACCATGCCTGGTTTCAACCTCCTATCTTGACTGTCTTTATTCACGAATATTACCAGAGTTATTTTTCTAAAACTAGTAAATTTGATATATGCTCTGAAGCTGCAGTGACTGTCTACTGCTTTTAAAGTAAGTATTGAGTTCCATGAGTTAATTTATACTTTTAAAATACTTAGACTTTCCCCCATATTAAATTTTAATATAATTTACCTTGTTTAAATAGCTCTTAGTGTAAGATGCAACTATATTTATGAGGATTTTATATTAGAGTTTCTTTTACTTTTATCTTTAATAAAATACCTCTTTTTATAAAATTCTCAGACCCATGTATTTGTGACTTTTAAAGCAATATTTATTTTATTAAGTTTTTAAAAAATGATAGGATCACCCAAAGTGGCATCAATAATTTAAAATTAGGGTTTTCTTTGTAGTTTTATCACTGGGAAAATGTAGTTAATTACTATAAAACTGTATATTTTAGCCATATGGTTTAAAATTAATATTTGTTATCTAACCTGGTGCTGTGACATAAAAAACAAAAGTTATATTTGAATCATAAGTCTATAAATATTGACAAGTATTTTCAGTGAGATTCATCTAGTAACATTCAGTTTCAGATTAATTTAAATGCAAATGAGATAGTAAGTAGCTGTAATCTTATAAAATGTTGTTAAATATATATTTGAAGTCTTCTGTATTTGTATGCAGTGACTTTTCACTGTAGAGTGAAATGCAGAAGTATCAACTTAAAATTGTGAATTTGAAGTCTACTTTTTTTCAGTTGGATTGGTTTACCATTTGAGTACTCTTATTTTCTGAAAGAAGATAATGCTGATAAGAAATGCTGAAAAGATGTTTCCTAGATTAATTGTTTGACTTGTAAACATTGTATTTAGATAAAACAACAAAGAACAATAGAGTTTAAAAATCAAAAGTTGGAAATTTAAATTGAGTTATATTTACATATCTATTTTACTTCCTTCAAGTGTAAGAATAAATGCTTCAACTATTTCAGAATGTTTTTATACAATTAGAAATGATTCTGTTATCATTTGTGTGGATTAATTCATGAAACCTCTTGATATTGACATAGGTTTCATTTCTTCTTGGGTTTATCTTTCCTTACTTTAGATGATTGTTGCCATCTCTGTGAGGCTTGTTCCACAGAGAGTACACAGTTTTCCCTCAGTTATTTTATATCTGTTGAGCATTAGCACATTGTCTAGCAAATATTAAATGCGCAATAAATATTTGCTAAATATTGTCTCAGTAGATCCTTGTAGGAGTCATATAAAGTAGATGTTCTAGATATTTTTCTTCTTCACAGCTTATGGACCTCACGTGCTTGAAGTTTTAGTAATAGGCCCAAGATAAGTTAGTTTGTTGAGCTGAATTTGAAACCTGAATTTTATGTACAAAACCATTTTCTATCTAGTGTAAAACATTTTTTCCTCTCTCTCCCTTTTTAAACTTTAGCAAATAATTTTTATTTTATTTTATTTTGGTACCAGGGATTGAACCCAGGGGTGCTTAACCACTGAGCTACATCAGTGTACCTAGCCCTTTTTTGTATTTTATTTAGAGACAAGGTCTCACTGAGTTGCTTAGGGCCTAGCTGAATTGCTGAGACTGGCTTTGAACTCACAATCCTCCTGCCTCAGCCTCCCGAGCTGCTGGGATTACGGGCATGCACCAATGTGCCTGGCAGTACTTTTATTTTTCAATCAGTTTTCTGCAAAGATAAAATAGCTACATAGTTAAAAACTTAAAACAAGATTTAAGGAGTGAAAATTCTTCCTTTTATTCCTGTCTCTGCTCCTTTTGCCCTTGCCTGCTTATTCTTGTTCTTTTCCCTTGTTTTCCACAAGTTTCAAGTACTGTATATATTGATGTGGACTTAGTTATTTTCAATATATGTTAATGGTGTGTTGTTCTGTAACACTACACAGAGAACTTTTTTTCTAAAGTTGCTTTGTGGTCTTTTTACACTTAGATATGATTCTTTTGTGGGAATGAACTTTTAAAATTCATTCTACTATTGGTGAGCACAGGGAATCTATTTTTAAAAACATTATGTAGAATTTGAAGTGCAGGCAAAAGTAGAGAGAATATTAAAATGAACACTCCTATATACCCATTTCCCTGTTTTAACACCTACTTTAGGCCAATTGTGCTTTATCCATTACCCTCCAAACTTTCCCACCTCCAGATTATATTGAAGCAAATTCAGGATATCAAGTATCTACAGCCATAAATTGTCAGGTTCCTCTCTGCCATTTTCCATGTGGAGGAGGAAGGGGTTAACTGCCAGAGGAGGATGTTGGCAGTTTTTCAATGTATTACTCAAAATACTTATCTACTCAATGAACACACAAGAGTCAATACTTTTTTATTAGAGGGGTTGTGACGGGTCCAGCCATACCAGGTCTGGCCTCTTTATAACAACTGAGTCACCCAACACTCCTTTATTTATAATATACAGGTAAAGAGGGCAAGGGCTGGGAGGAGCTTCTTCTGGGATGGACAGGATAGGGTGGAGTTAGGGGAGCCATCCTCTTAGGGGGAAAATTCCAGAATGAGACAGGGAACCACTCCCACACAGTGCCACATACTTCCCAGCAGTTCCAAGAAGGCAGGCCTCTGCGTCACATGCCTCAACCTAGTCTGATTCTGCTAAATAAAGATGGCTTCCCATAAGAAATATTTCAAATTGTGTTGTTTGGTAATAAAGTTTCACTCTTCTATAGTAAGAAATCTCTAGGAATAAACAGATCTGTTCAAAGTTGCTTAAGCTTATAAAGATATTCATGAGATAATGTTCCTAATAAGTGAGGAAGAATAATTCCTTTTATGTTTAAAAAATCCACTTAATAAAGGAAATAGCTGAATGGATTACAAGTTCTCAAAATCAAGCATTTTGATGGGCCAGATTATGTTATATTGTCCTTTTACATAGCACAATTGTCCACTTCTTTCTTTTCTTCCACTAAATGTGTTAAGAAAAACACATATTTATTCTCTTTTTCAAACCAAAGCAGAAAGAAAGAAGTGTTTGGATGAATGATAATCTGGTGTTGATAAAGTGTTCTACTCAATTTAAGATTGAAGATCCTTGAGAGACAGAGCCCAGAGGATTGCAAGTTTGAGGCCAGCTATGGCAGTTTAGTGAGACCCTGTCTCTAAAATAAAAAGGGACAGGGATGTAGCTCAGTGATAGTATATGCCTGGGTTCAATCCCCATAACTGCAAAAACAATCACCACAGAAAAGGCTTCTTAGCTTATTTTAATTGCTTCTCTGTCATTTGGTAGTTACGGATTCGAGACCTTGAAGGAGCTTTGCAGGTAGAAAAGGCCAGTCAAGCAGAAGCTGTTGCTGATTTGGAAATTATCAAGAATGAATTCAAAGAAGTCGAAAGTGCATATGAGCGAGAAAAGCATAATGCACAGGAGAGCTTTGCAAAGCTAAATTTGTAAGTATTTTAGTGTAAAATTCTCTAAATTAATTTGAAGGTTTTATGAAAGCTGTTTAAATGCTGGATATGGTGGCACACACCTGTAATCCCAGCTACTAAGTAGGCTAAGGCAGGAGGCTAATTTGTATTGCAAATTAGAGGTTGACCTGGGCAGTTTAGCAAAACCCTGTCTCAAAATGAAAAAATCAAAAGTTATAGGAGTGTGGCTCAGTGGTAGAATGTTTGCCTAGCATCCCCAAAGCCCTGGACTGAATCCCAGGCTACAAAAAATATTTAATTATTTAGATGTAAATATGTACCTGGGTGCAGTGGCATATGCCTTGTAATCCCAGCAACTCAGGAGGCTGAGGCAGGAGGATTGAAAGTTTGAGGCCAGCCTCAGCAATTTAGTGAGGACCTATGCAACTTTGTGAGACCCTCTCTCAAAATAATTTGGGCTGGGGTGTGGATTAGTGGTTAAATGTCCCTGAGTTCAATCCCCAGTACCAAAAAAAAAAAAAAAAGTGAATATGTAATATTTTAGATACATCTGCCATTAATGTCAGTGGTAGACTTAGGGGTAAAACTTCTTGAAATGTAAGTATACTTTCCAGTATAGGTAATATGGAAATGCTCCTTTGGATTTGTAGTCCCAGAAATGCATTATATGCTAGAAAGTGAATATATTAATGTATTTTACTTTATATTTATTAATGTAATGCAGTATTTTAAAAATCTTTGATTTCTAGGCTACATGTGGAAATAATGTTTGAGATTTTCTTGAAGTACAGAAATAATAGTAACACTACTACAAGTGGCTGATGTGCATTGCAGCTTACTACCTACGTAACATTGCATAGATTAATTAACACTGTAGGAGGAAGCTACTTTTTTCCTTATCCCTGTTTTACGTATGTGAAAACTGAGGTTTCATGCAGGTAAAGACACATTGAATAAGGGGCCGTGTCAAAATCTTTCTGACTCCTGATTTTAACCTTTTTCAATTTAGAAAACTTGATCTCAAAGCTCTTTGAAATGTCTTAAGAAGTTTGTAATTGTCTAACATGTATCCAAAAATCAGTCAGTGGTAGACTTTTGGAACCATTTCCCCTGACAGGGTAGAATTCATACTGCCTTTGGTATGTGACATGGTAATAGGTTGGAACATTATTAGAGTTATATATTTATTTTTAATCCTAGTTTCTACTTATGAGAAGTAGATAGTGGTTATCTGTTTACAGTGGTAATATAAAAAGATTATTTTAAAAATACTTTAATATAGGAAGTGAGTTAAGGCTGGGCACAGTGGCACCATCTGTAATCCCAGTGGCTCGGGAGGCAGGGAGATCAAGAGTTCAAAGCCAGCCTCAGCCAAAGCAAGGCGCTAAGCAACTCCTTGAGACCCTGTCTCTAAATAAAATACAAAAAAGGACTGGGGATGTGGCTCAGTGGTTGAGTGCCCCTGAGTTCAATCCCCCATACCCCTGCCCCCGCCAAAAAAAAAAAAAAACAAAAAAACAAAAACAAAAAAACCTTATAAAATTGTGATTGCCTTTTTTTGGGGACAGGTATTGGGGACTGAACTCAGGGGCACTCACCCACTGAGCCATATCCCCAGCCCTGTTTTGTATTTTATTTAGAGACAGGGTCTCATGGAGTTGCTCAGCACCTCTGCTGTTGCTGAGGCTGACTGAACTGGAGATCCTCCTGTCTCAGGAGGCCACAGGCGTGTGCCACCGCGCCCAGCTGTGATTGCCTTTTATTAGTAACGCTTATTACTTCTTTTGTTTGGTTTTGTTATGGTGCTGGGAATTGAATTCAGGGTCTTGTGTTTGCTAAGCACATATTCTACCACTAAACTATACCCCTAGTGCTTGTAATACAAAATTTTAAAACAGGAATTCTTTTTTTTTTTTTTCATTTTTCACTGGCTTGTATTAATTATATATAACATTATGATTCATTTTGACATACTAATAAATGCATAGAATATAATTTACTAGAATTTAGTCCCTAGTACTTCTCATTACCCTCCCCTTTGTCCTCCCCCACCCCCTTCCCTTTTCCCTTCTACTCTACTAGCCTTTCTGCTATTTACATAGCAAAAAGAAAAAACATTTAAAATTAGTTTCTTATGGGTATACATAATGATGAGATTCACTGTAGTATATTCATATAAGTACATATGAAAGTTAGGTCAGATTCATTCCATTGTTTCCCCCTTATTCCATTCCTTCTTCCTCCCTCTCAATCCCCTTCTTCTATTCCACTGATCTTTCTTCTATTTTGATGGTAACACCCTAGCCCCCTGTTTCTTTTCTTTCTTTTTTCTTCACATTTATTTTAGACTAGCTTCTGCATATCAGAGAAAACTTTGACCTTTGACTTTCTGGGTCTGGCTGATTTCACTTAGCATGGTGATCTCCACTTCCATTCATTTATTGACAAATAATATAATTTCATTCTTCTTTATGACGGAGTAAATACTCCATTGTGTATATGTACCATGTTTTCTTTATCTATTCGTCTGTTGAAGGGCACCTAGTTTGGTTGCCTAGCTTTGCTATTGTGAATTGAGCTGTTATGAACATTGATGTGACTGTATCCCTATAGTGTGCTGATTTTAGATCTTTTAGATATATACCAAGGAGTGGAATAACTGGGTCATATGGAGGTTCCATTCCTAGTTTTTTGAGGAATCTTCATACCTCCTTCCAGAGTGGTTGCACTAATTTGCAGTCCCACCAACAATGTGTGAGTGTACCTTTTCCTCCACATCCTTGCCAACACTTACTATTATTTTTATTGTTTGTTCTATTTGGTTATACATGAGAGCAGAATGCATTTTGATTCATTGTACACAGAGTACAACTTTTCATTTCTTTGGTTGTACACAATGTAGATTCACACCATTAGTATAATCATACATGTACATACGGTAATGTTTGTCTCTTTCCACCTTCTTTCCTTCCTGCCACCCCCTCCCCTTCCCTCATTTCCCTCTACACAATTCAATGTTCCTTCATTCTTTCCTCATCCCCACCCCCAAGTTATGTATCAGCATCCAATTATCAGAGAAAACATTTGGCCTTTGGTTTTTTGGGATTGACTTATTTCACTTTGCATGATATTCTCCAACTCCATCCATTTACCTGCAGATGCCATAATTTAATTCTTTTTTATGGCTAATATTCCATTGTGTATATATATCACAGTTTCTTTGTCCATTCATCTTTTGGAGGGCATCTAGGTTGGTTCCACAATCTAACTATTGTGAATTGAGCTGCTATAAGCATTGATATGGCTGTGTCACTGTAGTATGCTGATTTTAAGTTCTTTGGGTATAAACTGAGAAGTGGGATAGCTGGGTCAAATGGTGGGTCCATTCCAAGTTTTCTGAGGAATCTCCAAACTGCTTTCCAGAGTGGCTGCACCAATTTGCAATCCCACCAGCAATGTATGAGTGTGCCTTTTCCCCCACATCCTTGCCAACACCTGTTGTTGCTTGTATTCATAATAACCATTATAATTAGAGTGAGATGAAATTTTAGGTAGTTTTGATTTGCATTTCTCTAATTACTAGAGATGTTGAACCTTTTTTCATATGTTCGTTGATCAATTGTATTTTTTCAGTGAAGTGCCTACTCAGGTCCTTAACCCATTTATTGATTGGGTTATTTGTATTTTTGAGTTATTTAAATTTTTTGAGTTCTTTATAAATTCTGGAGATTAGTGCTCTATCTGAAGTGCATTGTGGAAAAGATTTTCTCCCACTCTGTAAACTCTCTTTTCACATTACTGATTGTTTCCTTTGCTCAGAAAAAGCTTTTTAGAGTCCATGCCATTTATTGATTCTTGCTTTGATTTCTTGTGCTTTGGGAGTCTGATCCTAAGCCAACATGATGAAGATTGGGGCCTACTTTGTCTTCTATTTGGTGCAGGGTCTCTGGTCTAATTCCTAGGTCCTTGATTCATTTCCAGTTGAGTTTTGTGCAGAGTGAGAGATAGGGGTTTATTTCATTTTGCTGCATGTGGATTTCGTTTTCCCAGCACCATTTGTTGAAGAAACTATCTTTTCTCCATTGTATGTTATTGGCACTTTTGTCTACTATGAGATAAATGTATTTATGTGGGTTTGTCTCTATGTCTTCTATTCTGTACCATTGATCTACCTGTTTTGGTGCCAGTACCATGCCGTTTTTGTTACTATTGCTCTGTAGTGTAGTTTAAGGTCTGGTATTGTGATATCTCCTGCTTTACTCTTCCTGCTAAGGATTACTTTAGCTATTCTGGGTCTCTTATCCATTTCTTATTCTTCCAAATGAATTTCATGATTGCTTTCTCTATTTCTATGAGGTCTGTCATTGGAATTATAATTGAATTGGAATTATATTGAATCTGTATAGTGCTTTTGGTAGTATGGCCATTTTGACAATATTAATTCTGTGTATCCAAGAACATGGGAGGTCTTTCCATCTTCTAAGGTTTTCTTTCGTGTTCTGTAGTTTTCATTGTAGAGTCTTTCACCTCTTTTGTTAGATTGATTCTCAAGTATTTTATTGTATTTTTTTGAGGTTATTGTGAGTAGGGGTAGTTTTCCTAATTTCTCTTTCAGAGGATTTATCACTTATGAATGGAAATGCATTAGCTTTGTGAGTATTGATTTTATATACTACTACTTTGCTGAATTCAGTTTTCTGATAGAATTTTTTGAATCCTCTAAATACAGAATCATGTCACTGGAAAATAGTGATAATCTCAGTTCTTCTTTTCTTATTCATATCCCTTTAATCTTTTTATTCTTGATAATTGCCATTCTGACTAGAGTGAGATGAAATCTCAATGTGTTTTGATTTGCATTTCCCTAATTACTAGCAATGTTGAACATTTTTTCATGTATTTGTTGGCCATTTGTATTTCTTCTTTGAGAAGTGTCTGTTTAGTTCTTTTGCCCATTTATAAATTGGATTTATTTTTTTGGTGTTAAGATTTTTGGTTTTAAGTATACATTAATACTGGATATTAATGCCTTGTCTGAGGAACAGTTCAAAGATCTTTTCTAATCATTCTATAGCTCTTGCTTCATTTTATTAATTATTTCCTTTGGAGAAGCTTTTTAATTTGATACCATCCCATTTATTGATTCTTGGTTTTATTTCTTGCACTTCAGGAGTCTTGTTAAGGAATTTGGTTCTTGTGCCAATATGTTAGTGTTTGTCCTATATTTTCTTCTAGCTGTTGCAGAGTTTGTAGTCTAATGCTTAGGTCTTTGATCCAGTTTGAGTTTTGTGCAGGGTGAGATAAGGGTCCAGTTGCATTCTTCTACATATGGATTTCAAGTTGTAATGGCTAATTTGAATTGCCAACTTGTTTGAATTAAGAGATATCCCAAAGATTAAGAGGCTTCTGGGTATGTAAGGGTGTGTCTAGGAATGATTGACATGTGGGATAGCAAACTGAAGTGGAGACCCTCCCTAAGTGTGGGCAGCACTGTCGAATAGTATGGTGGTTTGGATGGGATAAAGGTGGAAGAAAAAGGAAGCAGCAACAGATGCAAGCTGTATTCTCCTTGAATCATTCTTGATTGCTGCTGCCATTGCCTGAGGATATTGGACTCTGCTCTACTAGTGATTCTCCATGGAGTTTCCAGAAGACTTTGGTCTGGGACTAGGGTAGCAGGTTTGATCCTCTTGTTCTGAGGCTTCAGCTTTTTTGGACTGTGCAGCTACTGGTTCCTCCAGCTTACCAGTCTGCAGACGGCCATTATGGACTATCCAGTCTATGGTTGTGTGTAAGCCAATTGAATAAATTTCCTTTTATAATCATACTTCCTATTGATTCTGCTCCTCTAGAGAATCCTAATACACCAGTTTTCCTAGTACTGTTTGTTAAAAAAAAAAAAAAAATCTTTTCTCCAAGATATGTTTTTGACATGTTTGTCTGGTATCAGATAACCGTATTTTGTGGGTTTGTCCCTATCTTCTATTCCACTGGGCTTCATGCCTGTTTTGATGCCAGTACCATGCTGTTTTTGTTACTGTTTCTCTGTAGTATAATTTCAGTCTGGTATTGTGATGCCTCCAGCATCACTCTTTTTGCTCAGGATTGCTTTGATTATTCTAGGTGTCTTATTTTTCTAAATGAATTTTGGCACTGCTTTTTTTAGTTCTGTGAGAAACATCTTTGAAATTTTATTGGGAACTGCATTGAATTTGTATAGCACTTTTGGTAGTATGACCATTTTGACTATTAATTTTGCCTATGCAAGAATATGGAAGGTCTTTCTGTCTTTTAAGGTCTTCTTCCATTTCTTTCTTCAGTGTTCTGTAATTTTCATTGTAGAGGTTTTTTTTTTTTTACCTCTTTCATTAGATTAATTCCCAGATATTTTATTTTGAGATTATTTTGAATGAGATAGTTTGACTAATTTCTTTTTCAGCAGATTCATTGGAGTATAGGGAAGTGATTGATTTTTGTGTGATGATCTTGTATCCTGCTACTTTACTAAATTTGTTTATCAACTCTAGAAGTCTTCTGGTGGAGTTTTTTTTTGGGGGGGTCTTTTAAATACAGGATTATGTCATCAGTAAATAAAGATAATTTGAGCTCTTCTTTTCCTATTTGTATCCTTTTAGTTTCCTTCTCTTGCCTGATTGCTCTGGCTAGAATTTCAATGTCTGTGTTGAATAGGAGTGGTGAGAATGGGCATTCTTGTCTTGTTCTTGATTTTAGAGGAAATACTTTGTTTTTTTTCCCTTCAGTATGATTTTTGGCCTTTGGTTTGTCATATACTGCCTTTATGATATTGAGGTAAATTCCTTTTATCCCTGGTTTTTCTAGTGTTTTAAACATGAATGGGGCTGTAATTTGGCAAATGCTTTTTCTGCATCTATTAAGAATCATGTGATTCTTTCTTGTCTTTAAGTCTGATTATGTGGTGAATTACATTTATTGATTTCTGTATATTGAATCTACCTTGCATTGCTGAGATGAAACCCACTTGATCATGGTGCACTGTCTTTTAAAAGTGTTTTTGTATTCAATTTGCCAATATTTTACTATGAATTTTTGCAGCTATGTTCACCAAGGGTATTGACCTGAAGTTTTCTTTTCTTGATGTTTCTTTGTCTGGTTTTGGTACCAGGGTGATAGTGGCTTCATAGAATGAATTTGGCAGTGTTCACTTCCTTTCTTTAAAAAAAATTTTTTTGGTTGTAGATGGACACAATACCTTTATTTAATTTATTTGTTTATATGTGGTGCTGAGAATCGAACCCAGTGCCTCACACATACTAGGAAAGTGCTTTACCACTAAGCCACACTCCAGCCCCTGTTCCCTTCATTTCTGTTTTATGGAATAATTTGAGGAGGATTGGTATTAGTTTTTCTTTAAGGTTCTGATAGAACTTGGCTGAGAATTCATCTGGTCTTGGGCTTTTCTTTGTTGGAAAACTTTTGATAGTTGCTTCAATTTCATTACTTTACATTGATCTG
Organism: Sciurus carolinensis; assembly: GCF_902686445.1. Taxonomy (NCBI): domain Eukaryota; kingdom Metazoa; phylum Chordata; class Mammalia; order Rodentia; family Sciuridae; genus Sciurus; species Sciurus carolinensis. Next base: position 54,961,528 of record NC_062226.1, on the reverse strand, counting down.
TTTTAAGTTTTCTGTATCCTCCTAGTTCAATTTGGGTAGGGCATATATCTCTAGGAATTTATGAATATCTTCAAGATTTTCTAGCTTGTTGGAGTATAGATTTTCCAAATAGTTTCTAATAATTCTAGGATTCAGTAATATCTTTGGTAATAGTTCCTTTTATATTTATATCTCTCTCTCTCTCTCTCTCTCTCTATATATATATATATATATTTGTTGTAGATGGACACAATACATTTATTTTATTTATTTTTATGTGGTGCTAATGATCAAACCCAGTACCTCACACATGCTAGGTGAGCACTCTACCACTGAGCCACAATCCCAGCCCAGATTTCCTTTTTCGTCTCTAATTTTTTAGTTTGGGCCTTTCTCTCTCTCTCTCTCTCTCTCTCTCTCTCAGCTAGTTTGGCTAAGGGTTTATCAATCTAATTTATACCTTCAGAAAACCAACTTTTTGTTTCTTGATCATTTATACTTTTTTTATTCTCAATTTCATTGATTTTGTCTCTGACTTTAATAATTTCCTGTTTTTTGCTGATTTTGGTGTATGTTTTTCTAGGGCTTTGAGGTATATTATTTCTTTGATATCTTTGTATTTTTTTTAATATGTGAACTCAATGCTGTGAACTTTTCTCTTAGAATTGCCTTCGTACTTTCCCAGAGGTTTTTTTTTTTAATTTTTAAAAATTATAGATGGACATAAACCTTTTTATTTTATTTATTATTTTTATGTGGTGCTGAGGATCAAACCTAGTGCTTCACACATGCTAGGCAAGCACTCTACCACTGAGCTACAACCTGAGGCCCTGTCCCAGAAGTTTTGATATGTTATATTACTGTTCTCATTTGTTTCTAAGAATTTTTAAATTTATCCCCTGTTTTCTTCTGCTGTCACTTCATCATTCAAAAGTACATTATTTAATCTCCAGGTGTTAGAATGGTTTTTGTTTTTTATCTTCTCGTTGATTTCTGATTTCATTCCATTATGACCTGATAGGGTGCAAGGAATTCTTATTTATTTATTTATTTTTTTTGTATTTGCTAAGACTTGGTTTGGTATGTTTTAGAAAATGGTATGTTTTAGAAAATGTTCTGTATGCTGCTGAGAAGAAAGTGAATTTAGTTGTTGATGGATGAAATGTTCTATAGATGGCTTTTAGGTTCATTTAAGGAATAGTACTTTTTAGTTCAGAAGAATCTTAATTTTTATCTGGATAATCCATCTAGTGTTGAGAGGAGAGATGTGTTGAAATCACCCAGTATTACTGTATTGTGGTCTGTTTGATTTTTAATATTGAGAAGGGTTTATGTATGTAGATGCACCATTGTTTGGGGCCAGATATTTACAACCATTATTAATTTCTTTTTTTTTATTTTTATTTTTATTTTTAGTTATACATGACAGTTGAATGCATTTTGGCAGAATATACATACATAAAGTATAACTCATTCTATTTAGGTTCCCACTCTTGTGTTCATACATGATGTGGAGTTATCCTGGTTGTGTATACAAGTACAAGGCTAGGCAAGTTATGTCCAGTTAATTCTACTGTCTTTCCTATTCCTCTTCCCACTCCCTTCCTTTCATTTCCCTTTGTCTAGTCCGATGAATTTCTATTATTCTCTTCCCCAACTTCCCTTGTTTTGGTTAGCATCCACAAATCAGAGAGAACATATTCAGCCTTTGGTTTTTTGGGATTGTCTTATCTCACTTAGCATGATTCCCTTAGCTAGAATGAAGCGACCTTCTTTTTCTCTTCTGGTTAATTTGGCTTGAAGTCCTCTTTGTCTGATATGAGAAAGCTACCCCTACTTGCTTAAGGCTACCTTTTGCATAGTATATCATTTCCCATCCTTTCATCTTCAGTCTGTGACTTTCTTCTCTGTAAGGTGAGTCTCTTGTAAACAACACACTGTTGGGTCCTGTTTTTTAATCCAATCAGTCTGTCTGTGTCTTTTGATTAAAGAGTTTAGATAATTTATATCCAGTGTTATTACAGAAATATAATTTTTATTTCTTGCCATTTTGATTTATTTATTTAATTCAGACTCCATTCTCTTTAATTGACTATTATAGTGCAATTCATTCCTATGATGGTTTTCATTTTTATTCTTCATTTCTTCTTCATGAAGTATTTCACTGAGTAGGTTTTGTAGTGCAAACTTTGTGAATTTGTTCAGTTTCTGCTTACCCTGGAAGGTTTTCATTTCATTTTCAATTCTGGAGGATAATTTTTCTGGGTAGTAATCATGGTTGGTACCCATTTTCTTTCAGAACTTGGTATACATTATTCCAAGCCTTCTGGGCTTTTAGGGTCTGGGTTGAGAAATCAGTTGAAATCTGAATTGCTTTACCTCTGAATGTCACCAGTGTTTTTCTCTTGCAGCTTAAAAAATTCTATCCTTATTCTAAATATTAGGCATTTTCATTATAATGTGTCTTGGAGAAGAATACCTATTCTCATTTTGTCTATTTGGAGTTCTATGTGTCTCTTGTATTTGACTTTTCATCTCATTTCTGTGATTTGGAAAATTTTATAATTTTATTTCATTGAAAAGATTATTCATCCTTTTAGTTTTTTTTGGAACTTTCAACCACCCTGATAATTTTTAAATTTGTTGTTTTGATGTTATCCCAGATTTTTTGAATATTCTGGTCATGATCTCTTAACATCTTTTCTTTATTGTTAACTTATTTTCAAGATTTTATACTTTGTCTTCAAGGCCTGAAAAATCTGTTTTCACAGTCATCTAATCTATTGGTGATGCTTTCCATTGAATTTTTGATTTGGTTTATTGAGTCTTTCCAAGATTTCTATTTGGTTCTTTTTCAAGATCTCTTATGTCTTTATTGAGGTGATCTTTCATTTCCTTTATTTTCTCTGTAATTTCACTCCTTACATCTTCTTTTAGCTCATTGAACATTTTAACTATGAATTTTCTAAGTTCTTTCTCTGACATTTCCTCCACTGTGTTGTTAATGGAGTGAGTTGTTGAAGTGTTATGGACTGTTTGGGGTTGTTTATTCTCTTGTTTATTCATATTGCTTGTGAAAACAGGAATGTTTAACTTAATTTTCTTTTTTCCATTAGTATGATTTAAATGACATTTGGTGTATGTCAGTCTAAGGACTTACTTGCCTTTATTTTCTTTGATATTAACATTTAATACATATGAATATTTGAATATGTAATATATATATTCATGTGTATTAAATTCTAATATATTATTACTGACATAATTTATAGATTAATGTATTCAAATAATATTTAAATGTGTTCAAATAATAGTCAGCATACACATTTATTTGATGGGCTATTATGAGACTATAGTAGGGCTTCTTTACTGTTGCTTTAAAGTGATGATTAATACCTACAAGTAACCGTAAGAAGTATGTTGAACTCCCAATAATCCAGAGCTTTCTCAAAATGAAATAGTAGGCATATTTGGGGAATTAATAAATTACCTGCTTAAGCTCTAAGAGTCTAATGTATGCACTTTTCTAATTGGACTCCAAAGCAAGTTTGTTCCTAAGTTTTGTTTTGCTATTATTTGTATTTTGTACTTAACAATTTGTACTCAAATTTTGTGTTCTGATAAGCACTGACTGATGATTCAAAATACTGGTCAAATATTCCATTTAAGCACTATTCAACAGTGTTTAAAGCCTTAACAGGTGTCACTATCTTTTCATCTTCATATAATTGTGATATAAAAAGTTAATAATAATAAAATTTAAAAACTATTTAAAGCCCTATTGTCACTGATAGTTCTTATGACTTCATTTCTCTCATCCCAGCATTCCTTTCCTCATATGAAAGCTGCTTCTATTCCAATCATCTGTGGTACAAGAAGGAATGATATGACTCGAGGGATGATGGGATAAGTTATTTCTTTTTCTACCTGTACTTCTGACTATATAAAAATATTTTAATACCTTTTAGAGTCATAAACTCAAACACCAATTTTTCAAAGTAGTTCTAAGTTTTGATTAATGTGTTTCAAAAGGAGACCCTATAGACTTTTAGGTCTTTAAGGTCTAAGGTCTTTAATTTACAACTTCGAGGGTAGGGAGTTTTAGGGTAGGACATTGTTTTATCTATTGGGAAGAACTGATGAAGCAGTTGGTAATATGAGGTTATAGATAAATACTGCTGGAAACTTGTCAGCAGTTAAAAGATTTTTATGTTTTAGAAAATATCTTGTTCTTTAATGGAGAACGGGAGGGAGGGTTGTCCAGGCAGGATCTGGGAGGGTGTTAGAAGCAAAGATCTCTGAGGCTCTGTTGACTCAGGCCTTCTAGATCTGACTATGCAGCTGAAAGGGTGGTTTGCTCCTAGTTGTGAAAGTGGCCACAGTGCCCAGTGCATAGCAGTGGGCAGACACCTGCATTAGGTGGATAATGGCCCTAGGACCTCTGGGCATGACAAGGGCAGCTCCAGGCCCAGAGTTCTCATGGTCAGGGCTGCCCAGGTGGGGCCCAGGAGCACTAGTTTCCATAGTCACTGTGCTAATTTTGTTAAAGTTATTCTTTGCTTCTACCCTGGCTAAGGTTCTTAAGCTTCTGTTTCTTTCCAGGTGGATCTAGGTAGGATCTCACTGAAAGGCAGGAGAAAAAAAGCTGTGTGTACATTTGAGAGTTATGATTTGGTACACAGTTTTGTAATCATGAACATACTTTTATGAAATTATTTTATATCAAATTATAATATTGAATTACTATTTGATATAATAATAATTTTATATCAAGTATATATATTCTATAATTCTGAATCGTTTTCTTAGTTATAATTTTCTCCATCTACAACTTCCAGAATGAAATTAAAACTCTTTAATAATGTGTTTCTTTAGAGTTTTCAAATACAGGTCAGTCCTCATTAAGTATGGTAACTGATTTCTGGGCAGTAGGAGGGAAAAGGAGATCCCAGTGATCCTCAAATCTAGCTGAGATTTAATTTAGAATAACAGTCAAAGATATACTGGATAGACTACATCCAAATTTTATTTATTTTATTATACTCAATATTTAAACTTCTTTTTTTCCCCAAATAATCCACCCAAAATATAAAAATAATTGAAATACTGTAATTTAGTAGCATTACTATTATTTACATTCTTGGTGAAAGCTAGCTCAAAGATGGTTATTTGTTGAAAGAGCTTGTTATTAATGTTTAATTGTTAGCTAAATTCAGTTTTTTTTTTTAATTGGGATTTAATGCAGGAGTACTTTACTACTGAGCTACATCCCCAATCCTTTTTATTTTTTGAGACACGGTCTTGCTGAGTTACATAGGGCCTTGCTAAGTTGATGAGACTGACCTGGAACTTGCAGTCTTCCTGCTTTGGCCTCCCCAGTCAGTGAGATTATAGGCAAGTGCCACCATGCCCAGCTGTTAGCTGAGTTCCAGAGGAGGGAAGATGGAATCTACTAAAAAGGCATCCTAGCTACAGGGTTCCTTCTCTCTTTCTTGCTTAAATTCCCTGCCTTTAAGTCCTGAGTCCTCTCTTTTGACTTCTAAGAAGAGTCTCCCCTTAATTGCTCTACTCTCGTCCTACTTACTCCCTCCTGGGTGGGGCTGTTAGCAGAAGTGCAGGGGCCAGCATCTTTGGGTTGTACGTCAACTTGCTAACAGCAAGGGTTGGTCCCTCATTTCAGGGGACCCAGTTTGAATTTATAAAACAGTACAAAATGATAGATGCATAGAATATATATTTGTTAATAGTTTTTTTTTTTTTTTTTTTTTGGTGCTGGGGATTGAACCCAGGGCCTTGTGCTTACAAGGCAAGCACTCTACCGACTGAGCTATCTCCCCAGCCCTGTTAATAGTATTTTTAATTAAAATTTTAATTTTTATCAAACTAATACTCGTTCATAGTTTGGAGAGTAAAATAGTACTGTTAAGCTCATTAAAAATAGCAGTTTCATGCCTCCTTCGTTCAACATTGTCAGTTTCCATTCCTCTGAGGTCACTACTTTTAACTATTATTGCTGTTTCCTTTGATATTTAACTTTATGTTTCTAAATAACATGAATATTCTTCAATGTTTTCAGTCTTCACCTTTAAATATAATATACTGGCCTCTACTTATTTATTTCTGTTGTATGCTTTTCCAATACAGCATACACTTATTCCTTCCCCTTTTCTATTCTTTTGGGTTCAACATACTTATTTTTCTACAGCTTTTTTTGGTAACTGATCCTCATTTTTCTTTATGGCTCATTTTATTATATTCTTTGTTGTTTATTGTCTGTCTTACATGGAGAGGAATTTTGTTTCTTTCATTACTGCCTCCCACTGCCTAGAATATAGAAGCTGCTAAATGAAGATTTGCTGAATTAACAAATGAAAAAATAGTTAATAATCACCACATAAATTGGATTAGCCAATGCTTAGCTAGTATGATGACTTTATGGAATTAACCAACTAAGTTATTAAGTTCTACCAGAACTGAAAATCTCTTATTATGTTCTTATAAGTTAGGAATTTCATTATTCTTTTCTAAGGGGCATCCCTTTTTTCTAAGATGCCTCTCTCTATCTTTCCCATGCTAAAGAAATTATTTTTTAGATTTTCTGTACTTAGTCATCCCCTAGTATGTCCTTTAACATCATCCTTGGGATTCTTACTACTTCTGTTCTATCTTGAATTCCTTTTTTGCTAATCTGTTGCCTTTTTTCTCTTTTGATTTACTCCATTGTAAAATAGCTTCTTAGAAGTTATATATCAGAGGAAAATTTAAAACTTGCATTCTGAAAATGTTTTTTTGATCTTCAAACTTTTTCCTGATTACATAGCTATTCATTCAGTACTAATATCTGGGAAGTCTGAAGGCGTTTGATTCTTAACCTTTTGTATGTGGTCTATGATTTCCTCTGAAAACACAGAGAGCATCCCCAAGTTTGAAGTTAGAGGCAAATATACAAAATGATTCACTGATGTTACATTGTAACACCTGGTAAAATAATAACATATGTTTTTCCATACTCTGTGGACACTGTAGAATCTTTTCTTCATTTTCAGTGTTTTGAAATTTTGTGGTGATGATCCTGGTATGAGTTGCTTTTCATTAATTTTGCAGGGCAGTTATTGAGATTTTTCAGTTTTTGATTTGTAAGTAATTCCTTTCTGGGGATTTTGTTTTATATTATTGTCTCATTGATTTCTTCCTTTATGTTTTTCTATACTTTCTTTCTGGAACTTCCATTATTCATATGTTGGGATTCCTGGATTTGATTTTCTTATTTTCTTATTGAAAAGATAATAATACTTTGATTCGTTTTTATTGTTTTGTTCGACTTTCTGACAGATTTACTTAACTATAGTATTCAATCCTTCTATATATGTTTATTTTAACTTTAGCTATTTTATCTTGGAATATCCTTGATCCAAAAGAAAATTTACAAAAGATTAACACTATAATTGTCTCTGTTCTTTTTTTTTTAATGTTTTTAGTTATAGATGGATGCAATACCTTTATTTTATTTATTTATTTTTATGTGGTGCTGAGGATGGAACCTAGTGCTCCACACATGCTAGGCAAGCACTCTACCACTGAGCCACAACCCTAGCCCATTGTCTCTGTTCTATTCTGGAGAAAGAAGTTTATTGTTCAGATAGGGTAAGGTTGTATGTGTCACTCAAAAAGTTAGCTCTTTGTTTAATGATAGTCTGAACTCAGTGTGGTTACACTGATTCATCCTATCTCCTGCAATCTAGCTTAAAAATCAGAGATGGGTCTACTGCATTTATCAGGAAGATCTCAGATTAAAAATATTGATAAGACTTGGGAGGCTGAGGCAGGTAGATCACAAGTTTGACCAGCCTCAGCAATTTAGTGAGGCCCTCAACAACTTAGTGAGACCCTGTCTCAAAATAAAAAACAAAAAGGGTTGAGGATGTGGCTCAGTGGTTAAATGTCCCTGGGTTCAATCCTCAGTACCCCTCACAATAGTGACAGCAATTTAATTTGAGTTCAAATTATTCATTTGAGGGATTATCTCAGTAAATTTTTTTAAATACAATACTTCCAAGCTGCTTTTCATTTTTTCTCCATACAAGAATGTAAACAGTTTAATATTGGCTTGAACTGTAGGATGTGGCACATGCCTATAAATTCCAGCAGTTCAGGAGCCTGAGGCAGGAGGATTGCAAGTTCAAGGCCACCCTCAACAATTTAGTGAGACTGTCTCAAACAACAACAAAAAGAAACCAGCCTGAGCAATATTTTAATAGGAAGGAAATTCTTTGAAAAGAAATTCATTTGTCTTCAAAGTGAATATGAATGCTTTTTATCATTCTTCCTTTGGGATTTTAATGATACCACATTGGTTCTACCTGTGTGGACATTCAGAAATAAGACATTTGTTTCATTTCTTTTGTTGTACACCAATTTTAAAATGATTTGTTAGGACTTTTTTCTCAGTCTTGAGGCTGAATCTGAGCTAACTAAACTGTGGTAGGTGGATTTTATTTCATGGTGAGTTGGGCCAGGCATTGTGGCACATGCCTGTAATCCCAGAAGCAGGAGGAGAGTGAGTTCAAGGTCAGCCTCAGCAACTTATTGAGGATCTGAGCAATTTAGTGAGACAGTCTCAAAATAAAATAAAAAAAAGGGTTGTGTATGTGGCTTGGTGGTCAGCCATCCCTTGGTTTAATCCTGGGTACCCCTACCCCTGCCCCCCGCAAAAAAAAAGTTGAGTTGGGCGTGTGGTGCACACCTTGTAATCCTCAACTATTTATGTTGAAGCAGGAGGATGCAAGTTTGAGTACAGTCTTAGCCTTTTAGAACCTGTCTCACAATAAAAAATTAAAAATGGCTGGAAATGTAGCCCGTGGTAAAGTGCTTGCCTAATAGGTGTGAGGCCCTTGGCTTAATCCTCATTACTGACAAAACAAAACCCCCCAAAAGCATATCAACCAAATCTACTTTGCTTAGAACATTAGACATTGCACAAATACCTGCTATCAAAGGGGAAGTATTATTTCTTTAAAGTTTTTCATTTAAGAATGTTCAGTCCTTTACATTTGAAAAAAAAAAAAAAAGGTGGGCTTTAAAAAGCCTTTTGGCATGAAAGCATGATATATAGTAGTACATCAGCCACTTGTGTTAAAGGTGTATAATAGCAGTTGATGAAATCATATTGGAAAAACCTGCTCTGACACTCTTGACTTTTCAGATTAGAGAGAGAGTATTTCTCCAAAACCAAGAATCTAAATGAAGAGATCGAAGAACAGAAGAAAGTAATTATAGACCTTTCAAAGAGACTCCAGTATAATGAAAAAAGTTGCAGTGAATTACAGGAAGAACTTGTAATGGTAAGGATATAAAAGAAAACCCTATGGCAATTACTTTATTGGGTCATATTTGATGTATAGCAGGTTCTCCCCATCCCTTACTACATACCATGGGATAATAATATGAAAGTAATTTTAGTGACATTGATATGAAATTTCAAAACTGGAAATGCTTATTACATCAAAGATATACATAATAAAACCTCTCTGATGTGGAATAATTGGGGAAATTAACCAAAGTAGTAAAAATTTTGAATTACAGAATATTTAAAAACATATTTAGGGTTTTTTCATTTTTACTTGAATGACTAAAACAGTATTACCTAAGTAGAGGAGGGTCTGGGTTTATAATCAATAAATTTGATGATTTTAAAGACTTCCTTTTATAAACATTTTATACCTGATCATTCCACCTCTTTGATCTGTTCTTATCAACCTTCCTTTTATTAAAAAACAGTGTCTTCTGCTGCTTTCAGAATGATGTCCCGCTTCTTGTTATAGAGTTGAAGGCCTTTTTCCTTTTGGCTTTATGTTAACTTTTCTAGTTGCTGCTTTTGTGTTTGCCCTCTTTCTGTCTTGGTTCAGTCAGAGTGCTCCTAGGTTTGTAAAGATTTTCATTTCTTACATTTATTCAGGCTGTAATTGTTTTGACCCATGTTCACTAAAATGTTCCTTCTTTTCCATTAACAAAGTCCCATACATCCTATAATACCAGCTCTGATATCTTGTGATCTGTGAAACTTTTCTATTTTTCTTAATGCACCCATCTATGTCAGAATTCTGCCCTTCCCCATTTCTTTAGTACTCATTTATCATCTTTATCGTAACACTCACCAGACTCTGCTGTGTATTATTTCTTCTCAGAGGCTCTGAATGGAGTGAGATTAGCTTACTAATTTTACTTATTCCAATTTTACTATAGTACTTACCTCAATAAATTGTTTAATTGATTTATTAGTTGATGCAGAATGCTCCCAACTCTTCAGTTTGCTGGGGTCCTCAGCAGGGAGAACATAAAATTTATGTTAGTACCCTAATGTCTTATTCTCCACAGAGACTCAGGCACTTCACTTTCAATTATGTCCCACAGCTCTTAGTGATTTCAGTTATTGAGGAAAATAAACATGATTTTTCCTTCTCAAAAGAGTTGGAAACTCTGGGTTATACTAAGAATTGGCCAAATCAGTGCTGCCCAGATGGAAAGTTAATGATGGGATTAAATTAAAAACTCTTTAGCATTTTCAAACGGTCCAATATTGTATATAATCTCCATTCATCTTAAGATGTTCAGTGTGTTTGCACTCAGGGATTGATATGCTCCTTCTGTGGTTGGTTCGGTTATAGTTGGAGTGTTTTAAATGTGGCGTTTTAGAAAGTAAAGAGCTCTTTGTAGTATACTCTAGTGTATAGTCAGTGTTATGTGTTACTCTAAACTTCATGGGCTGCCTTGCCTTTTTTTTTTTTTTTTTCCCTTTGCGGTGCTGGAGTTTGAACCCAGGGTCTTGTGCATACTAGTCAAACACTGTATCACTGAGTGACATCTCCAGTCCCTGTCCTACTTCTTAACAAGAGGATGAATCAATGGTGGAGAAAAATATGTTAGGCTTATTGAGTCGAGTACTGAATTTGGTCAACTTGCTTATTGGACACCATACTTAATAGTTTGGAAAGTTTCCTAGAATTATAACTAAGAGTGTAAAAACTAATAATCATCACCAATATAAGTTGAATGACTTTTCCTAATTCCACCTTTCTAGAACTCTAGTGAGTGGATGCAAAATAAAATGAGACTATTAAAATTTATCACAGAGCATATGGGCATTTTGTGACTAAAATTTTTTACTTGGTGCCAACAGATTGCTTTTTTATTTAACTCTCAGAGTTGGATGGATGGTCTAAAATAAGGCTAGTTGCAGCTTGCCAGCAACCTTTGTTTGCTTGTTACTTTTTCTACTCAGCACTTGTTTTTTGTAATGGTGCTGAAAATTGGGGACTAATTGTTTTTTCAAAGCTGGATAGATTGATAAACAGATCTGCAGTTGCAGATCTATGAATAATAGTTACTTGCTGTAGAGCTATGGGATGTTAAAAAGCTTATTCAGGTTACAACCTAAGTGATGTACAGTTTATGTGGTTCAAACTAATTATTCATATGTTTCTATTTCTTTCATCTTTTTTAAACTCCTAGTTTTGTGTCTTATTTTCATCCATCTTTCTATTTTTTTTGCCTTTAGCTTTCTTTCTTTTTTGTTTGATGCTTATTAGAATTGCAGTTATTTCTTGACCATAATATGAAATTAGAAAAGCATTTAATGAAAATTTATTGAATAAAATGCTGTTACTTTAGTAAGTATGATGTTTCTCTTTTCTTAAGTACATTTTTTCATGTACATATTTCTTTATTGATTTTCCCCATAGATTAGTGGCCTTTAGGGGAAAATGTTTTAAATTTTACTTTATTTTTTGGAAACTCATATTTATTTTTCATAATCTTATTTCCATTTTTCTTTAGCATCTGCCAAAGAACAGCTTAAGACTACTCTGTGGTTGTTCTTACCCACTCAGTGGTTTAAGCAGTGGGATGCAGACCAGTCTTAAGTGGCTGGCTGGGCACTGTATTTGGTAGGGATCTGCTGGGTAGGCACAGAGGTTGCCTACATTGCCTGCAGGACAGTCTGTGACCTCAGGTTGAGTAACAGTCCATTGAAGTTTTAAAGCCATAAAAATGGAGTTTTCTAGTTTCATAGCCTTAAAGTCTGACTGGTGCTTTGACTTCATAATTTTCGTTGAGTAAAGAAAAATTGACTTACCTTTTGCTTTGTTTTCATTTTGGAATGAAATTGTTTTAATGACATCCCATTATCCTGTGGGACCCTAGTTATATATATTTTTGAGCATAATAGTTTTGGTATATTGTAGAATATAGTTAGGAAGCATAAATTACCTATGGGTAATTTTTTTCTCCCTTTGAGCTAACAGCTTGTTTCTAGTTTAGGTCATGCTCAGGGCCCTTATTCAAATCTTGGTCTTTATTTTCTTGTTGCATTGGAAGAGAAAATTAAAGCCACTTTCCTCATGGGTTTTCTACTGAGATCAAGGCGTTACTAATAAAATAAAAAGACTTCAGGACATTTTGACACTTAAAAAGAGCACTGTATAATTTGATATAGCATAGACTTAGCTGAAATGGCCTTTAGTAATAATCTAGCCCAGGATACACAAAGTGTTAAAATAAATCCCAGGTCTTTTGGGAGCATTTAACAAATACAAATTAAGTTGACTTTGACTTTAATTACAGTGAAATTCTTCCTAATTAATGTCTGGATTTAAAAGATAGGATTTATAAATTAATGATATATAGTTAATATTTTTTCCACATTTTTTTGAGTGCATTATAGTTGTACATATTGATGGGTTTTGTTGTTACACATTTGTACATGCACATGATGTACACAAACAGGTGAACACAGTACATGAAATTTGACAGAGTTTGACTGTAAAAAGTTTTGAATAAAAATTCACTTCATCATTTAAAAGTCTATGAATTTATTAATAATGTTTAATCAACTATTAAATAAAACTGAATCTCTAGTAGAAGCTGCCTACTGATCATATGTATTGAAGTCTATTAGAGGCTTAATAGATCCACTTGGGTCTTTTAGACATAACTGTGAGTTTTGATATCTGCTTCTCTTGAATCAGGGGAGCTTTCATTTTCAAATTGGTATTATTAGAACTTGCTTTGTGCTTTATTCAATGAAATTTTCTTAAGTCCATCATTTCTTGAGATTTGTTTTTCTGCCACTCAGTAATATTTAGCTACAGCTCTAGGAGAGACCATATATTGAAAAGGGAATTCTAGTTCACATGAGATTTGCTTAGAATGTTTTATTCTCTAAAGAACTTGTGATTGAAAATGGTCAAGTATATATTTTCCCCCTATATTGTAGGGGTTTAACTGATTATATAATAATAGTGATTGCTAGTATAATATAGGATTTTTGAAAAGTGCTTTGGTTGTTATGCTTTGTGTTGATTTTAATGTTTCTTAATAATAATTTTTCTTCCAATGATCTGTTAGATTTGCTTTAGAACATGTTTCTGATTTGCAGGTGTTCAAGCTAATGGGTAGATAAATAGTCTATTCTGAATTTTTATTAAAAAATTGTTGATTGTGTTTGGCACTCAGAGTAGTACTAAGCATTGTTTTTGCTGATTCTTAATGGCCTTTAAAATTTAATACTATTAAATAGTATTCATGAATTGTGTGTCTTTGTGTATTTTAGTGTTCATTATATGGGTCCAGTTTTCTAAATTTATGATATGGTTTAATGCTTTTTTATTAAACTTGTTGAAATTTATTCTTATGTAAACTAGTAAAATTTTAAAAATTCAAATCCTGTTTTTGACTAGGGAAAAAAATAAAATGGTAATAAATGTGTGTGTGTGTGTGTGTTTATGTTATGGCCCATATTCATATTGAAAGGTAGTATTTACTGAAAAATAAATGAATTGTTAAAGCCAAGTGAGGGAGGTGACATTTCATTATGAGAGATAAGCAAGTGGGATCGTAGGATGCTCACAGGCAAGGAAAGAACTAAGAGATACTAGCTATAATTAATATGATCAAGTAAAAGCTGCAGATGGTTATTATTATGAAAACTGACTAGACCAAATTCAGGTCAGCTCAGCAAGCTGTTCTTGAGCCTTTCAAATGCACTGTGTGTGTAATGGTAAGTAGGTATAAGATATGATGAAAAGGTGAGCCATGGAAGCAAAAGGATGTGATATTGTTTATAGGTTTTAATGCTTCCTTTTTTATTTAGATTTTTTCATAATTGCTTAACATATATTCAAATTAAAAACTTGAAGCTTACTTGAATTCAGAAATGTTCAGAAATTATAAGTATTATGTATCACTGTTTCAAAAGTTCAACCTGTTTAAAATGCTAATTTCATTTTAAAAACCCCAGTGACTAAATAAAGGTATTTATTTTTAACCTAGGTGTTTTTCCTAGTATTTTAACCTTATTAGAATTGTCCTTCATAGCTTTTATTGTTATATGTCACTCAAGGTAGCTTTTTTGATTATAGATCAGTAAGGCCCATTTGCCAGTTTTTAGGTGTAAATATGTATTTGCATATGCTTTTTTGTATGTTTCTTGCATTAAAATTTTTATTTATAAACTTTTCTGCTTGTGATACTAGGGAAGTATGAGCAAAAACAAAATGAGAGATGAGTTTTTTCAAACTCAAGATGATTATGAAACTTAATAAATGGCTTATTGTGTTTAATCCAGACATTCATTCAGTTCAGCAATATGAAAATGTAGTGTATCAAGGTGGAAATATATGATCGCCCACCACCCGCAGGGACAATCACAATGTGTACGCTCTTCTTGATCACAGGAACCAAAAGGAGTTTATTCCACAAGTCTCAGACTTATATTGAGAACATCAGCCTATCAGAGAGTAGACTACCAGGAAAGTCAGCCTATCAAGGAACAGTCTCCAGGCAGATACCAGGATTGCCTCATGTACAACAGCCAACCAGAGTTACTTCCTAAAACTTGTATATGAGTGCAGCTATGTCTGGCAAGCTGCCAGGCGCCATCTTAGAGATCAGGCCACGGTATGGCTCTGGGGCCCTCAGAGCCTGCCCCTGACAGAAATACAGGGAGTTCTTTTTTGTTATCTATTGATCTTCCTGGTTGAGGATATTTTATAACCTACCTTGACTCCTTGTTAGTAATACATTAAGATCTGGCAGTCACACAGTTTTCTGACCTTTGAATATTTTGATGTTTTTAGTCCTCTGTGTACTCATTGTTTGTAGATTGAACACAGCATCTAAAGTAGTCCTTGGTTCAGGGTAGGTGATTAGTAAGTGTTCACCTAAACATCATCTGGTAGCCATAACATTAAGGGACTTCTAGTGAGGAAGCAAATGCTTCATGTGAATTATGTGTGAGGCAAAATAATGAGTCCTTTCATTCTACAGTTCTATCTTTTAAATTTCTTTTTTTCTTTTTCTTATTTTGGGTACCCGAGATTGAAATCAGGGGCACTTGACCACTGAACCACATCCCCAGTCCTATTTTGTATTTTATTTAGAAACAGCGTCACTGAGCTGCTTAGTGCTTCACTTTTGCTGAGGCTGACTTTGAACTTGAGATCCTCCTACCTTAGCCTTCTGAGCCACTGGGATTACAGGCATGTGCCACCACACCTGGTCTATCTTTTAAATTTCTAGGGATATTTAGAATTATAGAATTTGTTGAATTAATGATTTAACATTTAACCTAAACTTATTCTTTAGGTCACACATTAAGATATTAGAAACAACATTTTATTTTTTGTACTTTATTTTCTCCCCAGTGGTTTTATTTATTTAACTGATAGACTATACGTTAGTTCTAGAATTCTCACACTAAAGGCTATTAAAAGAACTCATAGCTTTGGAAACAAATTTTAAATATAAGCATAATCAAGCACTTAAATCAAAGAGTTTTATTATATGAATAAAGAATGAAAGCTTCATTTGTAAATCCAGAACAATTTATTAGAAAAACTGCCAATTATAAAATAAGCAGTTTTTTCATATTAGCTGAGTCATGTTTTTTATTGCAAGTTAATATATTATTAGACTATTAGCCTGATATCTCAGTAGAATGGTATGAAAATTATTAATCCAAAAAAGTTATAGTAATTTTCAGGTATGGTTAGTCTCTTATAAAGTCTGGCTAGTGATCAAATCTTTTCTTTGCTCTTTGAATAATTTTATACTAGTCAGTATGTTATGGATAATTTGACCTTAAATTGTAATGGTATTGAAGTTTTAGCTCATATTTTAATTGGGATTGAACCCTTACCATTAAAGAGATTACTGGTGTATTAGGAATTTAATCAAAACTTTTTATGTTAAGCTCTCTCCGAGTATGTAATTTGTCAGGCTTTCTCCATTTCTAATTCCTATAAACTTTTATACTTTGATATTGATGGGGACTTAGCTTCGGTTAACATGAAATAATATAAAGGACGTATACTTTGGGACATCTATTTTAATTCCAGCCCTATTTCTCTCCCTCCACCCTCATTCTTGGGATTGAACCATATTCCCTTCCCTTTTATTTTGTGAGACAGACAGGGTCTCTCACTAAGTTGCTTAGGGCCTCCATAAATTGCCAAAGCTGGCCTTGAACTTCTGATCCTCCTGCCTCAGCCTCCGAGTTGCTTGGATTACAGGTGTGCCTGGTTCAGTCCTGTCTCTTAGTAGTTTTGTAACATTTAGTGATATCCCTTGAAAGCTGTTTGCTCATTTGTTAAATGGTGCTAATAATTTTTATCATGTACAACTTTTGGAGTATTAAAAATAATACAGGGCTGGGTGTAGTGGCACACACCTGTAATCCCAGTAACTTGGGAGGCTGAGGCAGGAAGATCTTGAGTTCAAAACCAGCCTCTGCAATTTAGCGAGGCCCTAGGTAATTAAGCAAGACACTTAACTCTAAATAAAATGTAAAAAGGGTTGGGGATGTAACTTAGTGGTTAAGCACCCCTGGGTTCAATCCTTGGTATCCCCCTAAAAAAGAGAATACAGGAATCAATAGTGGATGTGAAAATATGTTAGGCATATAACAAATTAAAAGAAATGGAGTGGATATACTGATATCAGACAAAATAGATTTTTGGAATAAAAATTTTACTAAAGAGGGATATCTTAAAAAAAGAGTCAGTTTACCAGCAAGATCTAACAATTATAAATATAACACTTAACAACAGAACTCCAAAAATGAGAAGCAAAATCCAACAACAAATTGAATAATTTAGATGAAATGGACAAATTTATAGAAAGACACTGTTCTATTCAGATCTTTTGCAGTGGTGACTAAAAAACCTGACAAGAACCATTTTAGAGAAGGAAAAGTTTATTTGCGGGTTCACAGTTTCAGAGGTCTCAGTTCAGAGAGAGCCAGCTCCATTCCTCCAGGATGAAGTGAGGCTGAACATCATGGTGGAAGAGTGTAGTGGAGAGAAGAGGTTCACATGATGATCAGAAGCAGAAAGAGAGTTTACTCACCAGATACAAAATATATACCCCAAACACATGCTCCTGGGGACCTGCCTCCTTCAGCCTCACTCTACCTGCCTTCAGCTACCACTCAGTTAATCCCATCAGGGAATTGATTCACTGATTGGGTTAAAACTCTAATAACACAGTCATTTTTCCTCTAAACCTTGCATTGTCTCACACATGAGCTTTTGGGGAACATCTCACATCCAAAGCATAACAGACTCAAACTATTAGAACTAATTAAAAAGGATTAGAAAACTAAGAGATTGAATTAGTAATCAAAAACTTCCCACAAAGAAAAGCATAGGCCTGGGTCACTTTCCTGGTAAATTCTGTTTAAGAAGAATTCATACAGATTCTTCCCAAGTCCTTTCAAAACATGAAAAAGGAGGTTAACACTTCCCGTCTCATTCTGTGAAGCTAGTAGTGTTACCCTTATACCAAAACCAAAGACACCACAGGAACAGAAAATCACAGACCAATGTCTCTTTTGAATACAGATGCTAAGATTCCCACATGATACTAGCAAATTGAGTTTTTGGCAAGATATAAAAAAGATTTCATGGCATGATCAGGTGGGATTTATTACAGGAAGGTAAGATTGGCACAATACACAATATAGCTTAGAGATCTTTCTGTATCAGGATGCAACAAAGAGTTTCTTCCTCCTATCTAATGTCTAAAGTGGGAGAACCCTAATTGATGTGACAGTATTCTGTTGATAACATGTACTTTAACTGTGATTTTAAATACAAGGTATTTTATAGGTTCTAGGTACACCATTTTGAGAATGAAAAAAAATATTTCCCACCTAGTGGTAATAGAGCATTATTGTGCTAAGTGCTGAGAAGGATGAGATCAAGGGATTTGATACAGTAAGATGTGAAGCCCTTTTTTTCTAAAGAGGTGATAATTGAGTCAACATCTGAATAAAGAATTATTAATTTTATGTACAGTCAAATCATCTCTTATCTAGGTTTCACTTTCTGTGGTTTCAGTTACCTGTGGTCAACTGTAGTCCAAAAATATTTAGTGGAAAATTTCATAAATAAAAATTCATAAGTTTAAATAAAGAATTAAAAAATAAATAATAAAGAATTCACCTGAGTGGTATGGTAAAATCTCATATCATTCTCTCTAGGGCATTAATCATCCTTTTGTCCAGTGCATCCAGGATATATATACTACCTGCCTGTTAATCACTTAGTAGCAATCTTGGTATCGGATCACTGTCACAGTGTCACAGTGTTTGTGTTCAGGCAAGCCTTATTTTACTTAGTAATTACTCCATAGAGTACTGATGCTGGCAATTTTCCTGCCATGGAGAAGGCTTAAAGTGCTTCCTTTAAGTGAAAAAAGGTGAAAGAATAATATATTTTCAGAGAGAAAGGGGACCAAATTTACATAACTTTTTTTATAGTACATTTAAAAAATTGTCTTATTTGATTATCGTTGTTGTCTTTAACTGTATCTAATTTATAAATTAAACTTTCTCATAAGTACATATGCATAGGAAAACATTTCAGAAAAGAGTATATCAGTATCATCTGTGCCTTAAGTCATCTTTAGGGGTCTTGGAATATTTCCCTTTGGATAAGAAGGGACTGTTATATTTTAACGATGTCATTTTGCTCTATAATATCTGTTTTCCCATTTCTTTTTTATCTATAAGCAATCTTTCAATAGTGCCTTTATCTTGTCAAGCTTTTAAACAGATTTTTTACATATTTAAAAAAACAGCTCTTCTTTGACCCCACGGTTGTCCTTTTCAATTACTGCCCTTTATTTCTCCTTCCCTTCTTACTAAGAAATGTTGTCTCAACTTTGTTTCCATTTGTTCATCTTTTACTCAATTAGGAAAAAAAATCAGACTTACTCCTTCCATATGTTCCAGGCTGGGTTATATCTATACTACAGTGAAGATTTCATCAGTCACCCATGACCTCCAAACAAAGTAAACACTTTTTAATCATCATTTTGCTTGATGTTTCTGTGGCATTAGACATAATATTTACAACACTCACCTTGAAACAATTTCTTGTTTTTCATGACAATATACCCTTCTGTTTTCCTTCTTTTTTGGTCTTCTTAGTTGGTTGCTTTCCTAAGAAATATAGGAGTTCTTTAAGACTTTGTCCTAGGTTTTTTTTCACTTTCCTTCAGGCACTTTTTTTTTGGTGGGGAGTGGTTACTTGGAATTGGACCCAGGGTTGTTTTACCACTGAGATACATTTCTAGCTCTTTTTATTATTTTTATTTTGAGACAAGGTCTCACTAAGTTGCTTCAAACTTGTGATCCTCCTGCCTCAACCTCCCAAGTTGCTGGGATTGTAAGTGTGTGCCGCTGCACCTGACTCAGGCACTCTTTTTTTTTTTTTTTTTTTTGTGGTGCTGGGAATTGAACCCAGGGTCTTGTGCTTGTGAAGCAAACACTCTACCAACTGAGCTATATCCCCAGCCCGACTCAGGCACTCTGAAGGCAAACTTCAGACATCCTATGTAGATGATTCCCAAAGCTGTACTTGAGCTCTCTTCTGAGCTTTCCACCAGTGTGTTCAGGCACTTCCCATATTGTTCTATTTTATTTGTTCTTTGCTCATTCAAATATATTTATTTAGGACCTGATAATTACCAGGCATTGTGCTAGTGCTAAGAGTATCTTATGTATCTCCAGTGGAATTGATGAAAAGAGAATTCATTTGAAGTCTGCTAAAAATAAGCAAGTTCAAAAACCCAATAACAGCCCAAACAAGACCTTTTCTCTCTGTTATTTTCATTCAACTGCTGAAATCTATCTTCTTTTAGTTTGAAACCTTGGGATTCGTCTTGACTCCTATCTTTATCTGAACATTTTCTCTATCATCATCCAGTACAGTTGAGTCCAATCAGTGTAGTCTTACTCAATGCAGTGTTACTAAGGTTTGTCCATTTCGCCTTCTGGGTGTTTTTCCAATGCATCCACTATCCTGCTTTTCACTGAGTACCCTAGACCAAGCTATCATCACTTGACTTCAGCATTAGCTTGTAATCAGTCCTAACTGCGTTCACTTTGATTGCCATTTGGCAATTTGCCACATGACTGCAAGCATGATTTTTAAAAGGATTCCTTAATCTGTCTCAATTTTCTTATCTATAAAATTCTTACCATCCATCATAGAATTGCTATAAGGGTAAAAATATTTTCTGTATATAAATAGAATAATGCTGGTACTAAATCCTCAGTAAATTATTAATGAGACCTTGTATAGTATTACATTAGGCCAAGCAAAAGGTGTGATTAAGACAGATTTATTAATAATAGATTTGAATGGAGTAATTAATCTTATATTAATTGTGCTATATATGTTCATCCTAAAATCTGCCACTCTTATAATACGTGATCTTATTATGTGTAATTTTTTTCTTAATTAAAAGGCTAAGAAGCACCAGGCCTTCCTAGTAGAGACATGTGAAAATAACGTGAAAGAATTGGAATCGATCTTGGACAGCTTTACTGTGTCGGGCCAGTGGACATCAGGTTAGTTGAAGGTATAAAATGACAGATGCATCTGTCAATGTTCCAAAGTCACTACATTTTGGGAATTCTGCAGATGCCTCTTATAGTCCCTCATCTCAACATGTTTTGATTTGATGACATGATAAGAGGAGTTCTCACAGCAGTCAGTTGGCCTAGCTGGCTGAGAAAGGGTGATGGAATGTGGACCTGCTGTTGTCCTCCCAGAACTTGATTTACAAGTGTTGGGGTCTGTATGATTGGACAGACAAGGGCTCACTTGCTGTGTTCTGAATCCAACTGAGAAAAAAGTCCTTAAAGTATACCTGCAAGGGGAACAGATGTTTCGATCAAACTGAGCCAAATTCTGAGGCAACCTTCAGCAACTTAAAGGTCATGCATTCAAAAGGTTATGTAGGACACAGACTGTAACAGAGTGCATGTTCTATACTGTTGCTTTCTATGCTGGTTCTTGCCTTCATTTCCTACTACTGTGTGTGTGTATACACACACACAATCTCCAGATGAGAGTGCTTATGTAGAATATTTTGGTTTTAGTATTAATCTATTTAATATGATTAAGAACAGTAAAAGTCTTATATTAGGTAGAAATATTTTGGGAACTAGCAAACATTAGTTGGCTAATGAATGCTAGTCACAATTTCCACTTTCTTAATTTTTCGATTATATCATTGTGTATGCCCTAGTAGCTTTGACTTAAATGCTTTTACTTTTCTGCCTGTTTTCTTTTACCATACCATCAACCTTGGATTATTTAGTTGTTTTATGGCCATTATATTCTTCTAAAAGCATATAAAATTCTTTCACTTAAAAGTTGAGCTGTAAGACTTTATTTTTAAAGGAAACAAAAAGTAAATTCTGTAGAAAATCCTTAAGTTCAGAAAAGTTGTCCTTGAAAAACTGAAAAGATCTGATTAAGGCCTGTATTTCACCTTATGGATCTGCAGATTTCTCAGTGAACCAAGAGAAATTTAGGAGCTGGGGTTGTAGCTCAGTGGAAGAACACTTGCCTAGCACAGGTGAGGCACTGGATTCGATCCATAGCACCACATAAAAATAAATAAATAAAGGTATTGTGTCCTTCTACAACTAAAAAGTTTTTTAAAAAAATTAGTTTGCTTTGCTATTGTTTATTTAATTTTTAAATTTTGCTTTTATTCTTCATATATTTTTAGCTGTAATTTTACTGAATGTGTAACTTTGTCTTTATTTAAATGTTTCCCCAAAGCATTAGTGTTTTATGGTTTGTTACTGTGGAAAAGCTGAAGTGCATAAAAATGACATTAAAAATACAGATAATAGGTATCCAGTTTTTTAATTACATTTTAAAATAACATTGGAGGATAAAATTTGCTTTTGCAATGATAATCTTTTATTATTGAGATGTATCCATGGTGTTTAATGGGGTTAGGATCTTTACAAATTGTTAAATATTATCATAGCATATCTTATGCTTCAATATTATTTTAAATATTTTTTTCTAATTATAAAAGTAAAACTAAGAGATCATGTCTCCTTTGAATTTTAAAATGAAATAGTTGATAACGAAGCTACTCACAAGTTTTCACAAAGCCTGTAGAAAAGGAGTCATTTACTGAAATTTTCCTTTTTATTCTTATCTTTTAATAACCATGGTTTTAAACTACCTAGTTTCCTATATACATGTGTACCCTATGTATTTCAGAGAATATGTTCCTGGAGAAGGACTGTGCACTGAATTAATGACTTTCGATTGTTATGGAGGAGTCTTTCTTTCCATACCTAGTTATTCCCTTTTTCACCCTCCTGGAGCCATTCTCCTCTGGTGTCTGTTTTGCATGGTGCCTTGTGGGCTAACATCTATGGATCTTGGGCTCCTTTGCCCTCTGGCTTCTGGTTGAATTTGGACTGTAGGGTGCACTAGCAGGAAATTAAGAGGCTGGAAGAAGAAAAAAGTTCAGGGTATTTGTTTCTGCTGGTTCCTCTACTCCAGTGCATTCCTGGAAGTGGCTTCAGTTTTCAGCTCCTATCAGGTGGGTCCTCTTTCATTGATGTGGCTCTTGTTAGACTACTGTTGGTGACATGGTTCCCTCCACTAGACCTTTAAGACTTAGGCATGGTATTGGTTTTTTACTCTTGCCAGTTCTTGGTTCTTCCTCATATCTTATTGATTCTGTTAATCTGTCCACATTTCTGTAAATAGTCTATTAGATATTCTTCTGCTGAACTGTTCTATGTCATCTAATTTCTTGTTAATTCACATACCTGCTTGGAATTTGACTTCATTTCTGCTCTTGCTTCCTTGAATAGACCTAAGTTAACTATAATGAACATTGTTTCTGCTTACACTAGCTCAGGTTGATTTTTTGTTACTTAACCATGAGGGATGTGACTAATAAATTCTATTGCTTAATATTTTATTGAAGAACTAGATCATTTGAAAAACTTATCCTACACTAATTTGAGGATATATGTGTGACATACATAAAAACAGGAGAGAATGTCTACTTCAAATGGAAACATACTCTTACTTGGTGATAGTAGCATATTCTTAGAATTTGTAATAAAATTAATTGAGTTATCTTGGAAAAAGTTTTCCAGAGAGCTTCTGTTTTGTAGATATGGCATGTAGGCAATACTTGCCAATGTGTTACCAACCCTTTTATTACCTCTATATACCTTTCAATTCAGTACCTACCCTGTATCTATCTGCTCTTTAAGGAAAAGTAATCCATGGTTGAAATTTACAGAGTCTGAAACAAAATTGGTTTTTGACTTGCTCTTTAAAATAAAATGAATATAAATCATTCTTTGAATTAATCTTAGTCCAGAATTGATAGTAGTTGCTAGGTATTCTGTTATCTATCTTCAGATTTTATGGACTTATACATAAAGAACTTTTCTGAAGCATGTGTAACATATTAGCTTATCTTCAGGTAGCAGATAAGTTTACTTTAGTCCAAGATTGTTCAGTATTTTGTTTACTTAGAGAATTTAACTTGATCTCTTTATCAAGGTCAGCATGACAGTGTATACCTCTTTATCTATTGCCTCTAACACCTCTGCCCTGGATGCCAATGGGTTTCTGCTTCCACCTTTGCTTCTTTTTAGTTTGCTTTCTTATTTTTTTGTGGTGCTGGGGATCAAACCCAGGGCATATGCATGCTGCTAGGCAAGTGCTGTACCACTGAGTTACACCTCTAGCCCCTTTGTCTGCTTTCCTGATGGCCACCGAATGATCATTTAAAAACCTAGGTTTTCATTTTAATTTGTGGGAGTTCTGGGGAATCTCATGGCAGCTCTAGTTAATGATACTCTACTGTGTACTTGAAATTGGCTAAGAGAGTTGATCTTAAATGTCCTTACTGCCCTCTTCTCCCTGTGGTAATTATGTGTAAAGATGGATGTGTTAATTAACTTGATTGTGATAATCATTTCACAATGTATAATAAATCCTCACATTGTACACCTTGAATTTATACAATTTTTATTTGTTAATTATGCTTCAATAAAGCCAGAAGGAAAAAAAAAAAAAAAAAAAAACCCAGCAACAAAACCCTGTTAGAGCATGGCTTTCCTTTGATCTAAACCTTTAGGGCCCTGCATTTTACTTAGAAGACAAAGTGCTAGTAATGGCTTACAGGACCCTTCATTACCTCTTCCTTTATTACTCATTGACCTCATTTGTTACTAATCTCCCCTCCTTTTCTGGGCTTGGGCTACTCTGGCCTCCTGCCATTTTTTGAACAAGCTTGCACTTCCATTAGGGGCCTTCGTGATGGCCATTCCTGCTATCTGTGTTTTTTTTTTTTTTTTTTTTTTTTAAATCTGGTATGTCTGGGGCTGGGGAGATAGTTCAGTCAGTAGAGTGCTTGCCATGCAAGCACAAAGCCCTGGGTTCGATCCCCAGCACCGCAAAAAAAAAAAAAAAAAAAAAAAAAAAAAAAAAAAAAAAAAAGAATCTGGTATGTCTGACTAGCTTTCCTTTCTTCTTCAAATCTAAGTGTCAACTTCTTCATGAAGCTTACCCTCTGTACATTACCATGCCCTTTACCTCACTACCTCTCTCCTTTTCCTGCTCTACTTTTTTTCTCCCCTGGGCACTCATTGCTTTCAAACATTCATAACATACTATATAGTACATTTCTTCTTATATCTAAGCTCCATGAAGTTAAGTCTCTCTCTCTCTTTTATTCATCAATGTGTTTTACGCAGCCTGAACAGTAATACTTGGCACAAAGCAGTTGTGCAAAAAATATATTGTTGACTGAATGAATGAAAGCATGAATATTCAAATCCATTGGTTGAAGTCTGTTTCACATTTTAATGTTTGAAGTTATAAGGGTATTCATGGAATCTCTTTCCAAGTTATAGCAGCTATTGGGTAGAAAAATTGACCTTCAGTGGAAAAGAAGTGCAGTCTTTTGTACATGATAGAAATCTCACCTTTATTGCTTATTATCATTAGACAAGACAGCCTTAATTTACTTGATCAGGGACATTTGTTTCCTATTTCTGCTTTCTACTTCCATTAAAATTGAAGCACTACAGATGCTCATATTTTATTTTTTTCTTGGTGGAAATCATTACAGTAGGGTGTGTGTTTGAGGAAATCCTTTCCTACTTTGAACCCATGTAGTTAGTCTTTTCCAAGTGTTTCTTCTAATACAGTTTGTCCTATGCCTGAGGGTATTATCAGACATCTGGAATATGACTTTTTCTTCATTAAGTTCAAGAAAGTTTTTCTTGTGACTCAGTCTTGATTCCTCCTCAGGGTGGTTGACTTTCATCTAAACCAAGACTTCAACCTTCTTCAACTTGTTCTTCTTGAGGAAATCATTTGTGATACTCTAGAGATGATCTTGTTCCTTCTGCTTGAAGAAGCTGAAGGATCCTGGGAGATGATAACAACAGAGTTGGATGTTTTCAGGTGTGTGTATGTCCCCTAGGAATGGTGCATTCTTAGGAAGTGCTCTTAGGAAAACCAGGATAGCAAATTGGACTTTTTCTCTCTTCTTTCTATACTTTTTCATAAAGGAATATTGCCTACACTTGGTGTTCTCTTGAGAATTTTAATTTTTCATATGAACTTTGTAGCTAGTGCCTTTTAGCTAGAGATTCATGGGTAACTGAGAAGCTGAGGATAGCTGTAAGAGCAGTTGACAGGGGTTCTTCGGTGTCCTTTACCAATTTCTCCTCTCTTTGTTCCCATATCTCACAATTCATGGAGATTTACAAACCAAACCTGCCATCCTTCATCATGCTGGTAGATTCCGTTTATGAAATCCTAGAGAGTTGATTTCACTAAGAGTTCACATAACATTCTGTAAAGGGATCAGAAATATATGCCAAGATGTGTTGTTTATTGACTTTTCCTAATGTGAAGAATACCTATTAATGTCAGAGTATTTTGTTTCAGGCATTTTTACTTTGGTTAAAAGTTGGCCAGAACAAGAAGCCTTTTTCTGTTTTGCTTCATCTTACTCACAGTATGTAAAAGATAGCCTGTAGTAGTAATAAAGTGATTCTAAGCTCAACTTTGTGCTGATTTACTATTAATTTCCAACCATCTTCTATATGCTTGTTCTTTTTGCATTTTTTGTCTTTTTATTTACCAACTTTTTCCATCTTTTACCTTATAGTTAAACATAGATTTGATGGGCTTCCCTAGATTCTCGTTTATCTGAAAATTTTAAAATAGACTATTTTCTCCCTTTTTCCAGAAATGTAAATTTTAAACGATTGAAGTGAAACAATATATGTTTTATCTTGATTTTTTTATTAAACCTGATTCCCTTTAAATCTTAAGTAGTTTGTAGAGAGTATTGTTTAAAGAAAACATTCACATAATTTAAAAATTCTGATTATTGAGCATCACTTCATGCCTCCATTGTAATTTATTAAATATAGAACAATCATGAGGTCATTTGTGATTTGTAAAATAATGAGTTTTTAAAATAATGGCTGCCAATAAAATGAACACAAACTTTTATACATTTGAATGCATAATCAAGTTTTGAATACACAGCAATACTGGAAGTACTCTCTCTCTCTGTGTGTGTATGTGTGTGTATGTGTGTGTGTTTATTTTTTTTCTAACCAGTGTTGGGGAGAATACACACACTGGAATGAAACACAACTTCCCATTTATGTTATCCTATCTAACAGTATATGTTTTGTTTTCTTGTCAGTGTACCTTCCCTACTTCAGAAATGGAAGGTCTATATTAACTTTAAATTTAGAAACTATTTTTCTACTCATGGATATTAGTTTTAAATTTAGGAAACTATCTTTCTTTTCTATGGTTGCTGCTTTTTGAGGCAATTAGAAAAATTTCCCCATCTTTTCTCTCTCATTCTCATGTACATCTTATAATTCCCAGAATATAGCCAGATAGGAATGATCCAGGGACTAGAGATAAAGTTCCAAGTTCCCTTTACATTCCTAACTAGGGATCAAGATGAAAGAATCTTGGTTGCAGTTCATACTAGAGATAAAATTTTCCCTATAATCTATATGGCAGAGGTAATTATAATAGTTTGCTACTTACTGAAAGATACAGTTGGAACTATGCACATCCAGGTAGACCTCAGAAAGTGATCTTCAAGGGAAATGTGATCAGTATTTAATGGTTTCAGAGTAGAACCAAGGATGAGTCATACATTTTTATATATATGGTTATTTTCTTCTTTTCATTTGAAGATTAAGAAAAGGAAAACCAAATGGAATTTATGCAAAACTAAATACCGCAAAATAAGGGGAAAATAACAGTACCTGAAATATACACAATAGAATTGTGAAATGAGTTACTGTAGAAATCAGAATAAAATTTAGAGACTGTTTGGCATATACAGTAGGATACCAAAAGAAATGACCATTATTAAGTAGTAGTAATAAGCAAAAAGCAGAAATAGAGAAAGATTAATGTTCCCTTCCAAGAAAACCCAACATAAGATTAAAAGGTAAGAAAGTAAGATAAGAAGGATAGTAAGGAAAATAAAATAGGATAGTAGATTTAAAATTTGTGAGATGCATGTCAGAATTGACACTGGAAAGTCAGTTTGATTTGGAGGAAAGAATGTAGAGGAAAAGAACACAGATAAAATGCAGAGGAGAAGAACAAAGGAAACAGATAAAGGAGGTAAAGCAAAGTGAAAAGTTGATTAATTTGTAGTATTAATAAAGATTATAGGTTTTCTTAAGGCAGAAACTAGAATAAATGAAACACATGTAATAATTCAAGACATAATTTAAAGACATGTCTTTGAGATAAAAAGATTTTAGTATTAGGATGGAATCACTACTTTCCAAGGAAAAATAATTAAGGCTTTTATTTAGATGTGTTCTTAAAAATTTTTTTATTTTAAGGATGAAGGAAAGACACAGTATTTCCTATAAGAAGAACAGAAGTCTGAATAGTGAACCCATATTTTTCTACCAAGAAAAACTTCAATAAGGTTTTCTTTTTTAAAAAGACAAGATTCTCCTGTGATGTTTTCCTTCAAATTCATCCAGTAATTAGTTGCCTATATGTTACTTTTTAATGCAAAATTTCAAACATATACAAAAGAAGGTAGAAGAGTGTAACAAAATCCCTTGTACTTACCACTCAGATCAAAATTTATGACCAGCTTCATTCATTACCCCACCTATTTCCCCTCTTAGATTATGTTGAAGCATAGTCCAGATATAATTTGATTTCATTTATAAATATTTAATTTTCTAAAAGATGAGTATTTATGCTTAAAAATTTTTTTTAATATATATATTTTTTTGGTTATGGAGGAAACTTATTTCATTTATTTATTTTTATGTGGTGCTGAGAATTGAATGCAGTGCCTAACACATGTGAGGCAAGTGCTCTACCACTGAGCCACAACCCCAAATATTTATACTTTAAAACATATCTAGATTACTTTTAATACCTAATATAATGTAAATGCTATAAAAATATTTATGTTGTATTATTTAGAAAGTAATAACAAGAAAATAAGTCTGTATGTGTACAGTACAGACATAATTCCCACCCCTCCAGTATGATTGATCTGTGCTTGGTTGAATGTGTGAACCCATGCATATACAGTAGGATGACGATATATGAGATCATTATCACATCTAAATAAATAAAAATAATTTTCAGGATCATAAATTTCCAATTTCCATATATATATATGTATATGTGTGTATATATATGTATAGGTGTGTGTGTGTGTGTGTGTGTATTTTATGTCAATTTGTTTAAAAGAGCATTCAAAGAATGTTATTATGGTTGGCTAATGGGTCTTTTAAGTAATATTACAAATTTGTAAGTTCCTCTCCTGTCTCTTGTTCGTTTAGAATTTTTTTCTAAAGTTTTGTTGTTAAAAAACTTTGTCATGTATTCTCAGAGTTTCAGTCTTTGCTTCTCTCTGCTCTTATCTCACAAACTTCCTGTAAATTGGTCATTGAATCTATAGTAATGAAATGTTCTTTATCTGTGCTGTCTTATTAGCCACAGTGGCTATTGAGAGCTTGAAATATAGTTATTGTGTCTAAGGAACAGACTATTTAACTTTACTTAATTTAAATATGAGTTTAAATAATCACAGTTAAGTCAGTTTAAATAATTCCACTTGTCACTTGGCTACTGTATTAAACATTACAAAACTAGAGACTTGGTTAAGACTTGGCCTCTGATTTTCCTTTAAGTTGCATTTCTTAAGTACTTTTAATATTCTTTATCTTGCACGCTTCTTTTTGAGTCTTTTTTTTTTCCTTCTTCTTTGCAGTACTGTGGATTAAACCCAAGAGTGCACCTCCAATGACACAAATTCCCAACCCTTTTTTACTTTTTAAATTTTGAGACAGAGTCTCACTGAGTTGTCCAGGTTGGCCTCAAACTCAGGATTCTCCTGCCTCAGTCTTAGGAATTGGTGGGTTTACAAGTGTATGCCACCATACTGGGATATATGTCTTTGACCTATGTTAATTTGGATTTTCAGTTAAAATCTGTTAACACCATCATACTTGTTATGATAGGTTTAATTACATTTCTGCCTTAGGTTGCTTATATAGTTACTCTTTAGGAGAAATTGTAGAAATTCTTTGTTTTAGTCATAGAATACTATGAATTGTGTAGTATAGAAAGTAAGTGAAGATTAAGTGTGCATTATAAGGTAGGAACATGTAAAGCTAGAATTTGGGGAATCAGAACTACTGTGAATACTATGAGTTAAGAAATGTATTGTAAGAATTATACCTTATGCAATTGTGAGAGGATTTGAGGAAGTGAGGTCTAGAAAAGGAAGTTGGAGGTTCAAAGAAAAATGGCTAACCAGTCATATTTAAATACTGTCATGATTAGGGTTAAAGCTAAAGCAAATCTAGGAATCCAATCTTGCTGTTAGAGCTGCTGATAAAAACTGTGTGAGGCTTTTTTCTTGACCTGAGATCACTGTTCATAAACAGGACTTATAGAAAGAAAGGTATACCTAGAACTGATCAAATGAAGATAGCTGACTGGCCCTCGACCTTTGCCTCTTAATGAGGATTGAGTGAAGATGAGCAGGAATTAATCAGTATTTCTATATTTATCTTTCATTGCATGTAATTACTATAACTTTTAGAGGATTATGGCTTCTATTTTACTTCTTTTAAGTCTTGTCCCAACTTTTGTTTTGGACTTATTATCATATGAATATACAGAGAAGGGAATTCTGTGAAACAGTTCCACTTCAGTGAGGCTGATGCAGAACCATCATAGTCCACTCTTTGTCAACTTGGTGACCCTATTATACCTTTTAAAACTGTATTTCACTTCCAAATAGGGGCAATAACAAAATTATGCTATGACTCACATGAAGTAGCTCTTTCTTTTCCTAATGTATTATCTTATGTGATTATGGAGGCTGAAAAGTTCAAGATCTGCACTTGGCATGCTAGAGACCCAGGAGGGCCGATTGTATAGTTCAGTTTGAGTCTGAAGGCCTAAGAACTAGGAGAGCTGATGGTGTAAGCTCTGTTCTGAGTCTGAAGGCAGGAGAAGACTGATGTTCCAGGTGAAAATTTGCAGAGAGAAAGAATTCTTTCTTATGTAGACTATTCTATTCAGACCTTCAGCAGATTAGATGAAGCTCAGTTACATTGTGGAAGGCAGTCTTCTCAGTCTGCTAGTTCAGATGTTAATATCATTCAGAAATGCCTGCAGAGACACACCCAGGAACAATGTTAACCAAATATTTGGGCACCCCATGGCTCAGTCAAGTTGACATAAAATTAGTTATCCTCCTCCCAATCTCTGGAATTCCTCAGCCTGTTTTGTTTCTATAGATTTGACTTCTTTAGATACCTCATATAAGTGGGATCATACAATATTTGTCTTTTTGTGATAGGCTTATTGTACTTAGAATAATGTCTTCAAGGTTCAGTCATATTGTAGCATGTGATATGGATTTCTTACGTTTTAATTCTGAATAATATTTCAGTGTTTACATTTACTATATTTTGTTTATCCATTCACCTAATGATGACCTTTGGGTTGCCAACTCTTCTGTTGTGAATAGTGCTAATACAAACATGGATGTGCAAATATTACCTCAATTCTTTTGGATATATTCTAAAATGTGAGATTGCCATTCCATTTTGTCACATATGAGTGTATTAATAGACTCCCTGTGGAATATCCTGCATTCTAAAATTGCTCTTTCTTAACTGCCAATTTCCCCTTGATAATGAGAGCCAGTCTTCCTTGCTCTTTGGTTTCCTGTTATGAGAAACTTCATAATGACCTGGTAGCATTCTCATCCTTTCTCTCTCTCTCTTTTTTTTTTTTTGTAATTTATTAAAAAAATTCTTTTGCAGCATGAAAATTGACATTTATTAGCACACTCTGTCTGAAGATATTTTCAAAGCATATGAAAATATTCAATTTTTGTACTCATGTTTTCATAATTCGATTTTGTGCATTCTTTCTAATCTTCCAAAATGCAAGTTGTAAATCTACTTAAAAAATCTCACTGATAAGGAATTGCACTCATTGGTTCTATGAACCACACTTAGTTTCTGATAGGGGAAGCAGAACATTTCACTAGTGGACCATTAGGGGTAATAGAGGGATGAGCCACTCCATTTCCAACATTTGATTCCAGGACCTGTGAATCCTTGTTAGGGAAGAAACAGCACCACATATCGATTGCTGACTCAGAGTACATTCTGTATCCTGGAGGATATTATCCTCATACCACAAAATGTTACCATGCAGCTGGTACCAAGAAGCTTCAAAAGGTCATTCCAGTGTTATTTATGTCAGCTTCTTCAGAGTTATGGAAACATAGTTAAGACTAGTGAATTCTATGAAAATGAGCCCATTCTGCAGAATGAATTCTGTGATTAGAAGTAAAGCTATTTAGAATACATGATGGTGAATAAGGTATTTTGTAAATTCATAGATAGTAATTTCATCAGAAAATTGTGATCAGGGAAGGAAAATTTATATCCAAGTGTCTATCTTAGAATAAAAAATTGCATTTGAAATAGTGATTTGGGTAGCTGAGGCAGGAGGATTACAAATTTGAGGATAACCTCAGCAGATTAGCAAGACCCTATCTCAAAAACTAATAAACAAACAAAACAAACAACCCCCCCCCCAAAAAAAAAAAAAAAATGGACTAAAGGGCTGGGGATATAACTCAATGACTCAATGATAGTGTGCCATAACCCTCTCATGTCTCTCAAAGCTGCAGTCATTAATTAAGCGACACCAGATGAAGGGCCATG
This sequence comes from Sciurus carolinensis, assembly GCF_902686445.1. Taxonomy (NCBI): domain Eukaryota; kingdom Metazoa; phylum Chordata; class Mammalia; order Rodentia; family Sciuridae; genus Sciurus; species Sciurus carolinensis. Next base: position 54,928,908 of record NC_062226.1, on the reverse strand, counting down.
GGGGGATAAAGAAAAGACAAACAGACACACATAGGGAGAAAATGCTGGGGCCCAGTGGGAAAGCCAAGCCCTGGTGAGGCTTGACTGACCCTGAGCTAGCTCAGCAAGTTTATCATATAGATTTCATCAAAAGGTTATTTGTGGGAAAGATTCAGCAAAGCAGGCAATCTGAAGGATGCAGGAATGGCAAGACATTAGGAGCAAGAATCCTCTATCCCTGGGAGGAAATGCTGAACTCAAGGCCTTGACTGGTAATAGCTCTGTACTTTGGCATGGAGCCTTCTCAGGCCAACATCACTTAAGCACCTGGGGCCAGTGGACCTGCACTTTGCATAGGGAGCTCTCTTGCGAATGTAACTACAAGAGAGTCAGAGGCCATGATTCAAATCACCGCTGTTCACAATAGAGTGCCCCTGGATTCAATCCTCTGTATTGTAAGGGAAAAAAGAAAAATAAAGCAAAGTATTCCTGGTTTCATAATGTAAATGACTCGTGTGAGCAATCTGCCATCGTTCATTCCCCCCAAAGAATAGTGCAAATGATGGGCCCACTGTTTGTCTTGGTTATTGGTGAATTTGCCACTCAGCAGGGGTCATGATCTAGTCATTCTTGGTGAATGGGAGTGTGTTGCTGGGCCTAGTTTATTATCCCCATTGTTGCTTCCATGACTCCTTTGTTTAATCAGGTATGGACAAATGATGGCTGATATCTCTAAAATGCTTCGTCTTGTTCTCAGGATTAAGATTGTCTATTACTGAAGTTTATCTGGACATACTGCCCGTTTGGAGAGGTCTGTTCACATATTCTCCTGAGCAACTTTTTTTTTTTTCCCTCAGAAAGTATCCTTTTGTCCCTTTTTTCTTTATTTCTTTATTTTTATAGACTGCATTTTGACTCGTTGTACACAAATGGGGTATATCATTTTGTTTCTATGGTTGTACACATTGTAGATTCATACTATTTGTGTAATCATACATGTACATAGGGTAATGATGTCTGTCTCATTCCATGATTTTTCATACCCCTTCTCATTTCCTTCTACATAATCTAAAGTTTGTTAATTTTCTATTCATGTTCTTTCCTTGTCTCTGCCTACTCAGTGAAGCTGTTATACACTACTCATAAACTGGTGTTAATTTGTGCCGTTAGCTATCTCATTCCAGACCAAATGTCAGTCAGCTCCATTACTTGAAGTTCTGCTGACTGGGAGGATTTCTCTGCACCACTGTTTTTCAGAGCCACCCTTGCTGTAGTTGTCTACTTTGAAGTGATATCAGTATTTCATACAAAATAAGCTGTAAACAAACTCTGTTTTTCCCCAGTAGTCAGGTGGCTATAGGGTACATTTTAAGTATCCAATATATGAATTAAGAGAGTGAGCAAGAGTAGGGCTTATGGCTACTTGATTATGCCACTTAGTTGTACCTGCAAGGTGTGGTTGAATCCAGTCTTGTATATACCACTTTGACTTGATGATGGAATGATGTTTTGTATGCCCAAATATATGGGTTGGTGTGGATCAGCCACTAACCATTTTATGATGGCCTGAGGCCATGAATTCAGTGTCTGTTGAGGGTCAGTATCAAGTCCAAAGCCAGTTTTTAAAAAGGAGAATAATTATCTTTAGAGAACGGCTTGCTTTTCTGCAAAATCCTAAAAGTTTACTTTCTATTCACCAGGTTCAGTCAAAGTAGTATCAGCTTAGTAGTACAGCATGTGGTACCTTCTGGAATGGAGAGTTGATCAAGATTTTTACAGAGTAGATTATGATAGGGACTAGGGTAGATTTGTCTTGAGATAGGGCAGCAGAAAAAGCATATTTATTGACCTTGCCAGCTGAAAGAAATTTTTTGGTGGTCTTTTGTAAAAGAATAAAACAAATAGTTTCATTTCAGTTGCTAGGCAATGGGTTTATTTACTCCAGCAATTACACTGCATCTTTGCCAGCTGCTACAATTGGAGTCACACACGATTATGAGTAAGGTACTTCACTATCAGTTCCTGAGATCCATATGTGTTCTGCAGTGGTTCTTACAGGCCAGTTGAATGCTTATGTGGTAGAAATTACCATCCTTTTGTTTGCCACATCTGTGGAAGGCACCAAGTTTTATAATTTCTCCAGGAATGTGACATAATTTTGGTAGGTGAAAACTCTAGTAACTTTCACTTGGCTTTTTTTTTTTTTCTACTAGGAATTGAACCCGGGGTGCTTAACCATTGATCCACATCCCCAGATTTCCAAAGAACTTAAAATCAGCATATTACAGTGATGGAGTCACATCAATGTTTATAGCAGCTCAATTCACAATAACCAAGCTATGGAACCAACCTAGGTACCTTTCAGTATATGAATGGATAAAGAAAATATGGTATATATACCCAATGGAATATTACTCAGCCTTAAAGAAGAATGAAATCATGGTATTTGCAGGTAAATGGATGGAGTTGGAGAATATCATGCTAAGCAAAATAAACCAAACCCAGAAAACCAAAGGCTGAATGTTTTCTTTGATAAGCAGATGCTGATCCATAGTGGGAGGTGGGTAGGGAAAAATGAAGGAACTTTGGATTGTGCAGAGGGGAGTGAGAGGAGGGGAGGAGGTACAGGGAAGGGAAAGGTGGTGGAATGAGATGGACATTATTACCCCATATACATGTATGATTTAACTACTGGTGTGACTGCACCATGTACAACTAGAGAAGGGAGAAGTTGTGCTCCATTTGTGTACAATGTGTCAAAGTGCATTCTACTGTCATGTATAACTAATGAGAACAAATTAAAAAAATAAAAATTTATTTGTATTAGCATTTATTTATTTTCAATGTTTTTTTCAATTCGTTCTTTTTAGTTATACATGACAAAATATTTTAACATATTATACATACATGGAGTATAACTTCCCATTTTTGTAGTTATACATGATGTGGAGTTACAGTGGTCATGTATTCATATATGAACATAGGAATGTTATGTGCAACTCATTCTACTGTCTTTACCATTCCCATCCTCCCTTCCTTCCCCCCACTCACCCTTGTCCAGTCTGATGAACCTCTGCTCCTATCTCCCCCTGCCTGTTGTGAGTTAGCATCTGCATATCAAGGAGAACATTCAGCCTTTGACTTTTTGGGATTGGCTTATTTTATTTAGCATAATAGTCTCCAGATCCATCCATTTACCGGCAAATGCCATAATTTCATGATTCTTTATGGCTGAGTAATATTCCATTGTGTATATGTACCATGTTTTCTTTATCCATTCATCTGTTGAAGGGCACCTATGTTGGTTCCATAGCTTGGCTATTGTGAATTGAGCTGCTATATACATTGATATGACTGTGTCACTATAGTAGGCTGATTTTAAGTCCTTTGGGTATATGCCAAGGAGTGGAATAACTGGGTCAAATGGTGGTTCCCATTCCTAGTTTTCTGAGGAATCTCTGTAGTGCTTTCCAGAGTGGTTACATCAATTGGCAGTCCTACGAGCAATGCATGAGTGTACCTTTTTCCCCACATCTTCATCAACATTTATTATTGCTTGTATTCTTGATAATTGCCATTCTGACTGGAGTGAAATGAAATCTCAGTGTAGTTTTAATTTGCATTTCTCTAATTGCTAGATGTTGAACGTTTTTTCATATATTTGTTGACCAATTGTTATTTCTTCTTCTGTGCACTCTCAGTTCAGCTCCTTTGCCCATTTATTGATTGGGTTACTTGTTTTTATTTTTAGTGTTAAGTTTTTTGTATATCCTGGAGAGTAATGCTCTACCTCATGTATAGGATTTTCTCCATTCTTTAGGCTCTCTGTTTTTCTTGATTGTGTCCTTTGCTGAAGTAGCTTTTTAGTTTGATACCGTCCTGTTTATTGATTCTTGATTTTTCTGCTTGCACTTTAGGAGTCTTATTGAGGAAGTTGGTTCCTAAGCTGACATGGTGGAGAGTTGGGCCTATTTTTTCTTCTAGCAAGTGCAGGGTCTCTGGCATAATGCCTGTGTTCTTGATCTACTTTGATTTGAGTTTTGTGCAGGGTGAGAGATAGGGGTGTTAATTTCATTTTGCTACATATGGATTTCTAGTTTTCCCAGTATTATTTGTTGAAGAGGCTATTTTTTCTCTAATGTATGTTTTTGGCACCTTTGTCTAGTATGAGATAACTGTATTTATGTGGGTTTGTCTCTGTGTCTTCTATTCTGTCCCATTGGTCTTCATGCCTACTTTGGTGTCATTTTTGTTACTATAGCTCTTTAGCATAATTTAAGGTCTGGATGATTATGCTTCCTGGTTCATTTTTCTCAGTGAGGATTGCTTTGGTTATTTTGGTTCTCTTTATTTTTCCAAATGAATTTCATAATGCTTTTGCTATTTCTAAGAAGAATGTCTTTGGAATTTTCATAGGAATTGCATTAAACCTGTAAGCACTTTTGGTAGTGTGGCCGTTTTAACAATGTTAATTCTGTCTATCCAAGAGCATAGGAGATCTTTCCTTGTTCTAAGGTTGTCTTCAATTCCTTCCTTTTGAGTTCTGTAGTTTTCATTTGTAGAGGTCTTGCACTGCACTCTTTCGTTAGATTGATTCCTGAATATCTTATTTTATTTTTTTGAGTTTATCGTGAATGGAATAGTTCTTCTGATTTCTCTTTCAGTTGATTCATTCCTAGTATATAGGAATGCAATTGATTTATTTGTTTTAATTTTATATCCTTCTACTTTGCTGAATTCATTTATGATTTCTAGAGGTTTTCTATTTGAGGTTTTTGGGTTTTTCTAAATATAGAATCATGTTGTCAGCATGATAGTTGCCAGCATGATAGTGATAGTTTGAGTTCTTCTTTTCCTATCTGTATCCAGTTAATTTCTTTCTCTTGCTACAGTTTTCATGACTATGTTGAATAGAAGTGATGAAAGAGGGCATCTGTGTCTTCTTCCAGTTTTTAGAGGGAATGCTTCCAATTTTCTCCATTTAGAATGATGTTGACCTTAGGTTGAGCATATATGGCTTTTACAATGTTGAGGTATGTTCCTACTATCCCTAGTTTTTCTAGTGGTTTGAATATGAGTGGATGCTGTATTTTGTCCAAATGCCTTTTCTGCATCTTTTGAGATAACCATGTGAATCTTGTCTTTAAGTCTGTTGACGTAATGAATTATGTTTATTAATTTCTGTATGCTGAACCAACCTTGCATTCCTGGAGTGAACACCACTTGATCATGGTACACTATCTTTTAATATGTTTTTATATGTGATTTGCCAGAATTTTATTGAAAATTTTTGCTTCTATGTTCATCAGGGATATTGGTCTGAAATTTTCTTTCCTTGCTGTGTCTTTGTCTGGTTTTGGTGTCAGGGGTAATACTAGCTTCATAGAATGAGTTTGGAAGGGTTCCATCCTTTTGTATTTCATGGAATAACAGAATGATTGGTGTTTAGTTCTTTTTTGAATGTCTTGTTGAAGTTGACTGAGAATCTGTCTGGTCCTGGGCTTTCCTTTGTTGGTAGGCTTTTGATGGTTTTTTCAATTTCATTGCTTGAAATTCATCTGTTTAAATTGTGTGTGTTCTCCTGATTCAATTTGGGTAGGTCATATGTCTCTGGAAATTTGTCAATGTCTTCAAGATTTTCTATTTTAGTAGAGTATAAATTTTAAAAATCGTTTCTGATTATTTTCTTATTTTAGTAGTGTCTATGGTGATGTTTATATTTTCATCATGAATCTTAGTAATTTGAGTTTTCTCTCTCTTTCTCTTCATTAATGTGACTAAGGGTTTATCAATTTTATTTATTTTTTCAAAGAGCCAACTTTCTGTTTTGTCAATTATTGATTTTGGAATTTTAAAATTATTTAATTTCATTGATTTCAGCTGATTTTAATTATTTCCCATCTTCTGCTTTTGGTGTTGATTTGTTCTTTTTTTTTTCTAGGATTTTGATATGCAATGTTAGTGTTATGGTTTGGGTGTGAGGTGTCCCCCAAAAGCTCATATGTGAGAAAATGCAAGAAGATTTAGAGGAGAAATGATTGGGTTACAAGAACCTTAATGCAATCAGTGGATTAATCATCTGATGGGATTAATTGAATGGTAACTGAAGGCAGGTGGGGTGTAGCCAAAGAAGGTAGGACATTGTGGGCATAGCTTTGTGGAATATATTTGTATCTGGCAAGTGGAGACTATTTCCTGATTGTGGGCATAGCTTTGTGGAATATATTTGTATCTGGCAAGTGGAGACTCTCTATTTCCTGAAATCATGTGAGCTACATCCCTCTGCCACACTCTTCTGCTTTGATGTTAGCCTCATGTGGAGCCCTAGAGAATGGAGCTAGCTGTATATGGATTGAGAACTCTGAAACCATGAACCCGCTAATAAGCTTTTTCTCCTCCACAGTTTTTTCTGGTTGGGTCGTTTGATCACAGAAGTGAAATCTGGCTAAGACAGTTATTTATTTATTTATTTATTTATTTTTTGGGGGTGCTGGGGATCGAACCCAGGGCCTCATGCTTGCAAGGCACGTACTCTACCGACTGAGCTCTCTCTCCAGCCCTGGTTATTTATTTTTCAACCTCCTATTCTTTTAATGAATGAGCTCAGTGCAGTGAACTTTCCTCTTAGCATTGCCTTCATAGTGTCCCAGAGATTTTAATATGTTGTATCACTATTCTCATTTACCCTAAGTATTTTTTTATTTCATCCCTGATTTCTTCAACTATCTATTGGTCATTTGGCAGTGTATTATTTAGTCTCCAGGTGTTAGAGTAGCTTCTATTTTTTATTTTATCATTGGTTTCTCGTTTCATTCCATTATGATATGATAGAATGCAAGGAATTATCTCTTATTTTTTTATATTTGCATAGAGTTGCTTTGTGGCCTAAGATATGGTCTGTTTTAGAGAAGGATCCATGTGCTGCTGAGAAGAAAGTGTTTTCAGTCCTTGATAGATGAAATATTCTATATATATATGTTACTCTAAATTATTAATTGTACTTTTTTAGTTCTATAGTGTATGTCTTTTTAATTTATTTTTTTTTTTACAAACTGCATTTTGATTCATTGCACACAAATGGGGTACAACTTTTCATTTCTATGGTTGTACACAATGTAGATTCACACCATTTGTGTAATCATGCATGTACCATAGGGTAATGATGTCTGACTCATTCTACTATCTTCCCCTCTCCACTCCCCCACTCATTTCCCTCTTCACAATCCAATGTTCCTTCATTCTTCTCCCCCCAACATTATATATCATCATCCACTTATCAGTGAAAACTTTTGACCTTTGGTTTTTTTGGATTGGCTTATTTCACTTAGCATGATATTCTCCATCTCCATCCATTTACCTGCAAATGTCGTAATTTTATTCTTCTTTGTGACTGAGTAGTATTCCATTATGTATATATATCACAGTTTCTTTATCCATTCATCTATTGAAGGGCATCTAGGTTGATTCTAAAAATCCAGCTATTGTGAATCACGTTGTTATAAACATTCATGTGGGTGTGTTATTGTAGTATGCTGATTTTAAGTCCTTTGGGTATAAACTGAGAAGTGGGATAACTAGGTCAAATGGCATTTATTAAATTTAAAAAAATTTTTAATTTTTAAAATTTATCTATAGCTTTTTCCTTTAGTTTTTGTTTGGAGGATTTGTCCAGTGGTGGGAGAGGCATGTTAAAGTCACCCAGTATTATTGTGTTGTGATCTGTTTGATTCTTGAAATTGAGAAGGGTTTGTTTGATGTACATAGATACTCCATTGTTTGGGGCATAAATATTTATGATTGTTATGTCTTGTTGAGTTATGATTCCCTTAAGCAGCATGAAATATCCTTCATTATCCCTTCTGACTGTAACTTGAAGTCCACTTTGTCTGATATGAGGATGGAAACCCTGCTTGTTTACACAGTCCATGTAAGTGAAATGTTGATTCCCATCCTTTTACTTTCAGTCTGTGGATGTCTTTGCCTGTGAGGTAAGTCTCTTGGAGAGAGCATATTGTTGGGTCTTGTTATTTAATCCAATGTTGAGTTTGATGAGTTTAGGCCATTTACAGTCAGTGTTAATTATTGAGATGTGATTTTTATTCCCTGTCATTTTGATTTATTTATGCTTTTTAATTTGAATTAGTTTCTCCTTTGATTGACTCTTCTTCTAGTGTAGTTCCTTCATTTGCTGCTTTTCAATTTTATTTTGTATTTCTTCTTCATGAAATATTTTGTTGAGTGTGTTTTGTAGTGCAGGCTTTCTAGTTGTGAATTATTTTAACTTTTGTTTATCATGGAAGGTTTTCATTTCATCTTCAAATCTGAACTTAATTTTGCTAGGTATAGTATTCTTTGCTGGCATTCGTTTTCTTGTAGAGCTTGTTATATATTATTCCATGACCTCCTAACTTTGAGGATCTGGGTTGAGAAAGCTGCTGAGATTTTGATTGGTTTCCCTCTGAAAGTAATCTGTCATTTTTCTCTCACAGCCTTTAAAATTCTGTCCTTATTCTGTATGTTGGCCATTTTCATAGTAATGTGTCTTGATATAGTTTTCTTGTACTTTTGTATATTTGGGGTCCTGTAAACCTCCTGTACTTGATTTTTCCATATCACTCTTTAAGATTGGGAAATTTCCTGATATTATTACATTGAAAAGATTGTGCATTCCTTTGATTTGTATCTCCTTGCCTTCATCTGTCCTGATAAATTGTAAATTTGGTCATTTTTGGTTATCCTGTATTTCTTGGAAGTTCTATTCATGGTTTTTTAACATGTTTTTTCCATGTTCAACTTTGCTTTCAAGATTATATATTTTGTCTTCATTGACTGAAATTTCTTTTTTTTTCACCATTTATTGATTTTTATTATATGCCAGGCATGTTTTATCTATTTTATATATTATCTCATTTAATTCTCACAATCATGCTATTTGATAGGTATTGTGACTTCATTTTACAGATATAGAAACTAAACCTAAGAGACATCAAGTGACTTGCCTAAAGTACATAGTTAACAGCAATGGAAGATCAGGGGAGGGTCTTTCCTGAAAGTCTAGGTTAGTCTGATCTCAAGTCTCAGTTCCTGTACTGTATAACCAGATTTGTTCATGAAGCATCATGTTTGTTATGATACATATAACATTTCCAGCTATTTCTAAGAAAAATTTGAATTTTAAGTATTTTAAGATAGATGAATAAAATATTTAAGGTGAAATGTTAATGTAATACCAGTGAGTTCTAATGCTTCCTCCACAAATACAATCACATGACAATTACTACAACACCAGAAGAAGTCCTTTAACTGCTAGGGGAGTGACCCTGTCATTTTCACAAAGAAGGAGGAATACAGGTGGACTTCCTCTTGTGGTGTTTGAGCAAGAGATATGAGAAAGCATTCCTCAGTTCTTCCTTTGACCAGGAGAAGAGAGGAAACTGGTGGTAAATTCTGGTTTTGAAATCAGGTACTTTTCCTGCTTTTGTGATGTGGAAATGTTCTTTTTATTTCTTTCTTTTTTTTAACTTATTTTAATTTATTTTTATTGTAAACAAATGGAATGCATGTTGTTTCTGTTTGTACATGGAATAACAGCATACCATTGGTGTAATCATGCATTTACATAGGGTAATGACGTTTGATTCATTCTTTTATTTTTTCCTTCCCCCCTACCCCTCCCACCCCTCTTTTCCCTCTATACAGTCCCTCCTTCCTCCATTATTGCCCCCTTCACATCCCCCATTATGTGTCACTATCTGCTTATCAGTGAGATCATTCGTCCTTTGGTTTTGTTAGATTGGCTTATCTCATGTAGCATGATATTCTCCAATTTCATCCATTTGCCTGCAAATGCCATATTTTTATCATTCTTTATGGTATATATATATATATATATATACCACAGTTTCTTTATCCATTCATCAATTGAAGGTCATCTAGGTTGGTTCCACAACCTGGCTATTGTGAATTGAGCAGCTATGAACATTGATATGGCTGTATCTCTGTAGTATGCTGATTTTAAGTCCTTTGGGTATAGGCTGATGAGTGGGATAGCTGGTTCAAATGGTGGGTTCATTCCAAGTTTTCTAAGGAATCTCCACACTGCTTTCCAGAGTGGCTGCACTAATTTGCAGCCCCACCAGCAATGTATGAGTGTACCTTTTTCCCTACATCCTCACCAACTCCTATTGTTGCTTGTATTCTTGATAATCGCCATTCTAATTGGGGTGAGATGGAATCTTAGGGTAGTTTTGATTTGCATTTCTCTTATTACTAAAGATGATGAACATTTTTTCATATGTTTGTTGATTGCTTGTAGATCTTCTGTGAAGTGTCTGTTCATATCCTTAGCCCATTTGTTGATTGGGTTATTTGTATTCTTTTTTTGAGTTTTTTGAGTTCTTTATATATTCTGGAAATTAGTGCTCTATCTGAACTATGAGTGGCAAAGATTTTCTCCCACTCTGTAGGCTCTCTCTTTGCATTGCTGATAGTTTCCTTTGCTGAGAGAAAGCTATTTAGTTTGAATGTATCCCAGTTATTGATTCTTGCTTTTATTTCTTGTGCTATGGGAGTCCTGTTAAGAAAGTCTGATCCTAAGCCAATGTGTTGAAGATTTGGCCCGACTTTTTCTTCTATAAGATGCAGGGTCTCTGGTCTGATTCCAAGGTCCTTGTTCTATTGTGAATTGATTTTTGTGCAGGGTGAGAGATAGGGGTTTAGTTTCATTCTATTGCATATGGATTTCCAGTTTTCCCAGCACCATTTGTTGAAGAGGCTATCTTTTCTCCATTGCATATTTTTGGCACCTTTGTCTAATATGAGAAAATTGTATTTATTTGGGTTTGTGCCCGTGTCCTCTATTCTGTACCATTGATCTACCTGTCTATTTTGGTGCCAGTACCATGCCGTTTTTGTTACTATTGCTTTGTAGTATAGTTGAAGTTCTGGTATTGCGATACCCCCTGTTTCATTCTTCCTGCTAAGGATTGCTTTAGCTATTCTGGGTTTCTTATTCTTCCAGATGAATTTCATGATTCCTTGCTCTATTTCTGTAAGGTATGTCATTGGGATTTTAATTGGAATTGCATTGAATCTGAATAGCACTTTTGGTAGTTTGACCATATTGACAATATTAATTCTGCCTATCCAAGAACATGGGAGATCTTTCCATATTCTAAGGTCTTCCTCAATTTCTTTCTTCAATGTTTTGTAGTTTTAATTGTAGAGATCTTTTACCTCTTTGGTTAGATTGATTCCCAAGTTTTTTTTTTTTTTTTTTTTTTTTGAGGCTATTGCAAATGGAGTTGTTTTCCTCATTTCCCTTTCAGATGTTTCATCGCTTGCATATAAAAAAAATTTAGATTTATGTGTGTTGATTTTATAGCCTGCTGTTTTGCTGAATTCATTGATGAGGTCTAGAAATTTTCTGGAGGAGTTTTTTGGATCCTCTAAATATAGAATCATGTCATCAGCAAATAGTGACAGCTTAAGTTCCTCTTTTCCTATTTGTATCCCTTTAATTTCTTTAGTCTGTCTAATTGCTCTGGCTAGAGTTTCGAGGACAATGTTGAATAGAAGTGGTGAAAGAGGACATCCCTGTCTTGTTCCCATTTTTAAAGGGAATGGTTTCAGTTTTTCTCCATTAAGAATGATGTTGGTGGACTGGGGAGATAGCTCAACTGGTAGAGTGCTTGCCTTGCAAGCACAAGGCCCTGAGTTCAATCCCCAGTACCACAAAAAAAAAGAAAAAAGAATGATGTTGGTCATGGGCTTAGCATAAGTAGCCTTTACAATGTTCAGGTATGTTCCTACTATCTCTATTATTTCTAGTGTTTTGAGCATGAAGAGGTGTTGTATTTTGTCAAATGCTTTTTCTGTGTCAATTGAAATACCATATGATTCTTATCCTTAAGTCTATTGACATGATGGATTACGTTTATTGATTTACCAATGTTAAACCATCCTTGCATTCCAGGGATGAACCCCACTTGATCATGGTGCATGATTTTCTTAATATGTTTTTGGATACAGTTTGCCAATATTTTGTTAAGGATCTTTGCATCTATATTCATCAAGGATATTGGTCTAAAATTTTCTTTCCTTGATGTGTCTTTTCCTGGTTTGGGTGTGAGGGTGATGTTAGCTTCATAGAATGAGTTTGGTAAGGTACCCTCCTTTTCTATTTCCTGGAATACTTTGAGAAGTATTGAATGAGTTCTTCTTTGAAGGTCTTGTAGAACTTGGCTGAGAATCTGTCTGGTCCTGGGCTTTTCTTGGATGGTAGGTTTTTAATGGCTTCTGCTATTTCTTTGCTTGATATTGATCTGTTTAAATTGTGTATGTCCTCCTGGTTCAGTTTGGGAGGAGCATATGTCTCTAGAAATTTGTTGATGTCTTCGTAGTTTCTATTTTGTTGGAATACAGATTTTTGAAGTAGCTTCTCATTATGTTATGTATCTCAGTGGTGTCTGTCATGATATTTCCTTTTTCATCATGAATTTTAGTAATTTGAGTTTTCTCTCTCCTTCTCTTTGTTAGTGTGGCTAAGGGTTTGTCTATTTTGTTTACTTTTTCAAAGAACCAACTTTTTGTTTTGTCAAGTTTTTGAATTGTTTCCATTGTTTCAATTTCATTGATTTCGTCTCTGATTTTAATTATTTCCTGTCTTCTACTAATTTTTCTGTTATTCTATTGTTCTTTTTCTAGGGCTTTGAGCTGTAATGTTAGGTCATTTAGTTGTTGACTTCTCATTCTTTTCTGGAATGAGCTCCATGCAATGAATTTTCCTCTTAGTACTGCTTTCATAGTGTCCCAGAGATTTTGATATGTTGTATCATCGTTCTCATTGACCTCTGAGAATTTTTTTATCTCCTCCCTGATGTTTTCTGTTATCCATGTTTCATTCAATAGCATATTATTTAGTCTCCAGCTGTTGGAGTAATTTCTGTTTTTTATTTTGTCATTGATTTCTACTCTCAGTCCATTATGATCTGATAGAACACAAGGCAGTATCTCTATTTTTTTGGATTTCCTAAGGGCTGCTTTGTGACATAACATATGGTCTATTTTTGAGAATGTTCCATGTGCTGCTGAGAAGAAAGTGAATCTGCTTGTTGATGGATGGAATATTCTATATATGTCTATTAAGTCTAGGTTATTGATTGTGTTATTGAGTTCTATGGTTTCTTTGGTTGGTTTTGGTTTGGAAGATCTGTCTAGTGGTGACAGCAGTACGTTAAAGTCACCCACTATTATTGTGTTGTGGTCTATTTGATTCCTGAAATTGAGAAGGATTCGTTTGATGTATAGGGATGCACCATTGTTTGGAGCATAAATATTTACTATCGTTATGTCTTCCTGATTTATGGTTCCCTTAAGCATGAAATGTTCTTCTTTATCCCTTCTGATTAACTTTGGCATGAAGTCCACTTTATCTGATATAAGGATGGAAACCCCTGCTTTTTTACTGAGTCCATGTGTGTGGTAGGTTTTTTCCCATCATTTCACCTTTAGTCTGTGGATATCTTTTTCTATGAGATGAGTCTCTTGCAGGCAGCATATTGCTGGGTCTTTCTTTTTAATCCATTCTGCCAGTCTGTGTCTTTTGATTGATGAGTTTAGGACATTAACATTCAGGGCTATTATTGAGAAATGATTTGTATTCCCAGTCATTTGGCTTATTTTTGGTTTTTAAGTTGGCTTGGTTTCTCCTTTGAGTGGTTTTTCTCTAAGGTAGTTCCTTCCTTTGCTGACCTCCATTGTTGTTTTTCATTTCCTCCTCATGGAATATTTTGTTGAGAACATTCTGTAGTGCAGGCTTTCTATTTGTAAATTCTTTTAACTTTTTTTTTAACATGGAAGGATTTTATTTCATCTTCAAATCTGAAGGTTAGTTTTGCTGGGTTTAGGATTCTTGGTTGGCAACCATATTCTTTCAGAGCTTGAAATATATTGTTCCTGGCCCTTCTAGCTTTTAGAGTCTGAGTTGAGAAGTTGACTGCTATCCATATTGGTTTCCCCCTATATGTAGTCTGATGCTTTTCTCTCACGGCCTTCAAAATTCTATCTTTATTTTGAATGTTAGGCATTTTCATTATAATGTGCCTTGGTGTGGATCTGTTGTGATTTTGTGCATTTGTTGTTCTTTAAGCCTCTTGTATTTGATTTTCCTTTTCATTCTTCAGGTTTGGTAAATTTTCTGCTATTATTTCATTGAATAGGTTGTTCATTCCTTTGGTTTGTATCTCTGTGCCTTCCTCAATCCCAATAATTCTTAAATTTGATCTTTTTATGATGTCCCATAGTTCTTGGAGATTCTGTTCATGATTTCTTACCATCTTCTCTGTTTGGGCAACTTTATTTTCAAGATTCAATATTTTGTCTTCATTGTCTGAGGTTCTGTCTTCCAAGTGGTCTAGTCTTTTGGTGATGCTTTCCATTGTGTTTTTTATTTAGTTTATTGTTTCCTTCATTTCAAGGATTTCTGTTTGTTTTTTTTGTTTGAGAATCTCTTTCTCTTTGTTGAAATGATCTTTTGCTTCCTGCAGGTGCTCTTTCAGCTTATTGGTATTATCATTCATTGCCTGCATTTGCTCCCTTATCTCATCCTTTGCTTCGTGAATCATCTTAATCATGTATAATCTGAAGTCCTCATGTATAATCTGAAGTCCTTTTCTGACATTTCTTCTAACTTACTGTCATTTGATTCTATTAATATAGGATCTAGATTTGTTTGAATCATTTTCTTCCCTTGTTTTTTCATGTTGTTCATGTCTCTTCCCCTCTAGCAGTGCAGATCTGGGGTATTGCAGATTTCCCCCTATAGGCTTATAGTGGCCCTGTAGGCTTCCAAAACCTTTTCTTTAAGGGGAGATCAATATTAGCAGTGCCCAATTCAGACACTAGGCAATCCTAGACCAAATAGCCCCTATGAGGACAATAACAAAATTGTCATAATAAACAGAATGAGTTCAAATATTATCTTCAGTAAAACAAACAGGTTTGCAATAAGGTCTGCAGTTTCAAATGGAGGACAGAGGATGCAGAGAGATGTAGAATGTAACTGTTAATGGGATAAGAAAAGAATATACAGAAGTTCTAGATAATAGGGTGAGAGTGTAATCAAAAGAAATTGGATGTTAGCATGCAAAAAAGGGAGAAAGAGACTCTGAGAGAACAGGTAAACAGAAGGAAAAGAGAGCAAGAAAAGTAAAGAAATAAAAACACAAAATTTTTCAATCAGGAGAGAAAAGAAAATCTACAGTGTAACAGTCATATAGTAATGAAACCTCCCAGTCTTCAGTAGCCTGACGCATGAGAGGTACATGACAATGAACTTCAAGTCTCCAACAGGCGTCTCAGGATGGGTTTTGCCCCACCTAAAGATCAGAGCTATGGCTTCCAGGATTGTCTAAGATGGCTGCTCTGGCTTCGAAATGTGTTGGCAAATGGGGAGCTGCAGCTCAGGGTGTGGACGTGGTCAGCTGGAGGACCTGGAGGTGGAGTGCCATTGGTCAGGCAGGGGTCCTGGAAGTCGGGTGTGTTTGGTGTGGTTGTGGGATCCTGGAAGCTGGGTGCAATCAGTCGGTCTGGGGTTCCGGTGATAGGGTGCAGTCAGTTGGTCTGGGGTCCTGGTGGCAGGGAGCAGTCAGTTGATGTGAGGGCCCCAGAGGCAGGGAGTGATCGGTTGGGCTGAGGGATCCTGGAGACGGGGCTCAGTCAGTCCGGCCAGGGGTCCTACGAGGCCTGGCTGTTGTCTCAAAATGGCAGCAGTCACGTGTAATCAACCTGCAGGTATTATAACAGTGAACTTCCAGGCAACCCCAGGCAGTTGGTGCTCCACTGGTGGTCAGCGATCAGTTTGCTGACTGTTGTTGGATGATCGGGAGGTGAACCTCGTGCGTTGGGTAAGGCAGGCGAGAGGCAGGCAAATGGAGGATGATAGGCGCCTGACAGTGAGCAATCTGCACTCAAAAAGGGCATCGATATGCTGGCAGACTGCAGGTGATCACAGCAGACAAATGGGGTAAACAGCAGGGGATCGATAAGCAGCAAAAACTGCCTCACCAAGAAACAGATATCCTCTGCTTGAAACCGGAGTTACAGAGCAACAAGGAACGCAGCCTCCCTCTAGTCCGCCATCTTGGATCTCCATGATTGACTGAAATTTCATCTTTCAAGTGATCTAGAGTGTTGTTAATGCTTTCAGTTAAATTTTTAATTCACTTTGTTGATTCCTTCATTTCGAGGGTTTCTGCTTGATTTCTTTCAGAATCTCTATCTCTTTAATAAACTGATCTTTTATTTTCTGTATTTTCTCTCAGATTTCACTCCTTATATTGTCCTTTACCTTGCTAATCAGTTCAACTCCTCCTGTGACATTTCTTCCACCGTGGTATGGATGGATTCTATTATTGGTTTATTTGGGGTGATTTGTTCCCTTGCTTTTTCATGTTATTTGTGCTTTACTCATCTAAAACTATGAATCTGAGGCAGTAGAATTTCTACCCTGTGAACTTCTAGGATCCCTGAAGGTTTCCAGTACCCCATTGTTTAGTGGGAGACAAACAATGACAACAAAGAATGCAAACAATATATAGCATTAAAACAAAAAGTTCCTGCTATGACAACTACAATGTTAATTATCATAATAAACAGAAATGATATGATAGTTATTGCCTACAATAAAAATGGTAAGTTTGCAAAAGGTTCACAATTTTGAATGGTGAACAGGAAGAGAAGTGATATAGGATGTGATGATTATGAGTGGGGAGGAGAGAAGATAGAAGTAAAAGAGGATGAGTGAAAGAAAGAACAATAGAGATTGGCCGTTAGCAGAAGAAAAACAAGAAAGAATCAAGGGATACAGGTGAGAGAAAAAATATATAAAGTAAAAATTTTGAAAAATAAAAATAAAAGAATACAAAATAAAACTGAAATACGCTAATCAAGTATCCTAGTCCTCAGAAAATGGATCCATGAAAAATCACTGGTTTCAAAAATGCTAGAAATGAGAAGAACAACAAATATGTGTATGTATAAATGTCCATGAACAATTAAGGTCACCATTAAACAGAGAAAATAAAAAAGAGAAAGAGAGAAAAAAATTTCAATGAAAAGTTAGAGAATTATTTCTGTTGGAGTTCAAAAGATTCTCAGCTTCTCTTCTCAACAGTGTTAGATGAGGTTGTTTGTAGTGTGATATTCTACCCTCCAGATTCCTGGAGTGAATGAGTTAATCCCATAGTCCAAATTCCTAGAGGCACATAGTTTAGGCTTAGGTGGACTCAAGGCTCTTCCCTGAATGCCAATTGGTCTGGAGATTTTTAAATTGGTGCATCTCTAGGGGCCCTGGTCTTGGGTTCAGTCTCCAAAGTCAATCTCTCCTGACCTTGCCCTTTCAAATTCCTGGCCAGGTGCATCTGTCCCAGGTGGTCCAGTAAGCAGCCAGATTGGTGGGTGAAGGGGAGAGCCAGTTGGGTTTCCATGACCAATATTCCCCTATGTAAACCTCTCTCCACGTTTGATTTTCTCCTGGTCACTTAGGCATACTCTATGTTGTGTGGTGTGGGTTTGCCAGGCCTATATTTCTGGCCAAACTTGGGTTTGTCAGCAGTCAGCTTCTGTAGCAGTCAACCCTGGTGCTACCACTGCAAAATGGTTTCTTCCTCTCTCCTCCACACACTGCCAGGAGAGAAGGTGGCTTCTTTCCTGCATAAGAATATTGTGCACTATACTTTTCAGCTTAGTTGGGCAGTGTCTTTGATCTGTAAACTCTTCATACCAGATATGCCTCAGGCTTCCCCCAAATGTGGGTTCCTTTAATTCCCTAATCCCTCCACTTTACTCATGGAGGGACTGCTCTGGCTAGTGCCTCTGGACACATCAGAGGCTGGGGTGCTGGGGATTTCTTCCTTATCTTATTATATTCACCCTCCTCAGTTCCCGAACTATTTTGAGTGTCCAGTTTTAAATTCTAGTAAAGTCCTCCCTTTATTTATTTATTTATTTTTTTGTTCACCCACGTTGTTAAGAAGCTGCGTGTCTGATTTCTTGGTTTCACACCATGGAGCAGTCAGGAAAGTGACCTCTATTCTGCCATCTTGAAACCCCCTCAATTTTTTTTTTTTTTTTAATTTTGAGACAGGATCTCACTAAGTTGCTGAGGCTGGCTTGAACTTGCAATCTTCCTGTCTCACCCTGCTGAGCTTCTGGATTTATAGGTGTGTGCCACCAAGAGTAGTTCCACTTGACTTTTTAAACTTAGTTTTCCTCTATAATATTCCTCATACCAGTGTCCAGAATGGGCATTGTGTGAGTTTTTGCTTTTGTGTTTTCTAAGTATGTATTCCAAACTGGGGAAATAACTATGAGGTGGGTCCAGGGATCTACTGAACCTACTAGAAAGAGACCTTAGCCAAAATTGAGTTAACTTGACTTCTGTAAGTGCCTACCCTGACTTTTTTGAACCACAATAGCATCTTAGATCTTCCTGAATTAGTGTCTTAGATCCATCGTTAAGATGCTCCTTGGAAGTATGATTAGGTTACTACCCTTGCATATTGTCACCCTGGCAAATGGTTGCTTGTTTTCTTGAGGAAGGGTAGGAGGAAGATTTACACTGTACCTTTTTTTTTTCTTTTTTTTGTGGTGCTGGGGATTTACATTGTACCTTTTTAACAGTATGTCAGGGTTCCTACAGGGACCTGTCCTCTTTATTCAAGGGTATTTTGGTCTGTGAACTAGCTCAAATCTGAGAAGTCATTGAGGGTCAGTACTCTCTTTTTAGTCCTACTTCTGGTAATTAGACCCAGAGAGTTTCTACTTATACAAATAAAATAAGACCTTAAGTAGGCATTAGTTCTAAGAACATGATGATCAGCTAATTATGATCAGTTGACACCATGATCATCAGTTAACTATCTGATGCTAGTGATCTTCATGGGTCAAGCCTTTTTGTTTATTGCTTTGACTCCATCCATTATGGTAACCATGTTCACTTTATCTCTGAAAATTAATAGTTACCACTTGAGCTGTATTCCCCAAGATCCCATCACTCCCATTCAATTTAGGGAACCCATTTGATTTTACCATTTCCTATAATTATTCTTGGATTTTTTTTTTTTTTTTTTTTTGTCCTGAGGAATGAACCTAGTATTTAATCACTCACTGAGCCACATCCCCAGCCCTTTTTATTTTTTGAGACAGGGTCTCACTAAGTTGCTTAGGACCTTTTTAAGTTGCTGAAGCTGGCCTTGAACTTTCAATCCTGTTGCCTCAGCCTCCTGAGTACCTGGGATTACAGGCATGCCCCACCATGACTGGTTTATTCTTGTCTTGAAAGCCACACAGTGTTCCGGAAGGCTTTGGCTCCCTTCACCAGCAGGTTTCTCAAGGCTTGGAGAAGGAAATGTTTTCTGGAGTCTCCCAAGGGACATAGAGAGTGGATGAGTAGGACTTACATAATAAATACTTTCCATATGTTAGCAAAGTTATGAGCCTTTTTCCTTAAATACTCCAGAATGAGCACCAGTTTTTCCAAGATAATGAAGATGTTTATGACCTCAGTGATTAAGATGAGTTAATATGCAGAATGTAGTCTGAGCTTGAAAAGTATAGCTGCCAGCAAAATATGTTTATGTTTTAGTGCTTTTAGAATAAGAAGGCATTTTTTTAATCAATGCATTATGTAGTGAATGTTTATTTTTTTATTGAGTGAAAATAAAATCCATTTGAATGATGTTTTCTGTTTTCTACTATATGATAAAAAATCAGTATCAAACAACAGGATCCCCCCTCCTTCATGTTTTTTCCTCTTATCTTTTTAAAGAAGCTCAGTCTTTGTCTTAAATTTTGTTATTTCTTAATTCTCCCTTTGGGAGTCTTGCAGGATATAGGTAAGAGAATGACTGAGAAGGTAGAGGAGATGAATTTACCTCATTCATTACTACTTACTGTTTTTACTGAGGTAATAACAGCAGTGTGAGTTATATCATGTGAATATACGAATATGTATAAAGAGTTCCACTATTATGTATAATCTAATGTACCAATAAAAAATCAAAAAGAAAAACCATTTCTGTTTTTCAAAAAGTAAAAACATTTACTTTTTGAGATTGTCTGAAAGGAAACATTTAAATGAAGGGTTTTAGAACCTTTTCTTCTTCCCTGTCCCTTTTTGTGGGCTACTAATTAAAGGAAAGATTGCCAAAGTTTAGCTAGAGTTGAAACCTACTTAAAATTGAGGGGGAGAAATTGAAGTAGGGAATAATTTTGTGAAATTTTGGGCTGGTACCTATGTTCAGAGACGTGGGTAGAGAGGAGGAGAGAGGAAAACAAAAGATTCTGAGTTGCTATTATTGAGATATAAAGTGTTCTGACGTATCTGTCCTTAACTGGTATTTGATCTTTGAAAAGCCAATTATGACCACTGTTCAAATCTTTTTTAGTGCTCTTTGTACATGAGTTTTTAAACCTCCCTCTGATAGGATAGTTTTAATAGTCCAATGTTTTTTGGGCCATAGTGTAGTGATTAAAATATTTTTAGCTTAAACCAAATCAGTGAATAAGTTTCTTTTATTTGTGGACATTTATTTTATTTGTAAGCATTTTGCCATGCAAAGGGACCAGTAAGTACTTCTTTTTATTATAGATATTGGTGGGACATAAAGCATACTCTGTACCTCAGCTAAACTTTATTTATAAACATTTTCAGGCAAGAAAACTTTATTTTATGAAGATTATAAAAAATGTGCATAGGTCAGTAAGGACAGGGCATTTTGTCCCTTTACTCCTGAACACTCAAGGTCATTTTATTCTGAATTTCTGAGAGGAAGTTTTCTTCCTTATTGTAAAAACTAGCAGATTTCCTGAGTGTCCTTGAATAATTTATTCATGGACTACTTTGTGTAGTGGCAAAAGAAAAGAATTTTATATTACATATTTTATCTTGTGCAAGGGAGTAATTTAAAACTTTTTTTTTTTTTTGGTAAGACCTTTAATGAAATTTTTAGTGAGTTGTCTTTCCAACTCATAGTCACAACCATTTCCATGGCTCAAAACTGTGTATTTTTTTTCCTAGCTGTAATAAATGTTGTTTTCATATTACTTTTAGTTTTTAAGTTAAATATTATTCTTATGTTTAAGAATATTTAAGGTGTATCCATACTTAAGATAGTGTTTAAGTATACCTTAATAAATGTCATAAATTCGTTGGTCCTTTCCCTGAGATTAAAACAATATATATTACCAGTACTCTGAGATGAATTACATAATCTATTGTTAACAGCAATTTTCCCCTTTTCTGTTTTTTTTTTCCTTCATTACCGCCTTCTCCCATCTTTTACAAGTTCCAGTCTTTGAACACGTAAAAGAAAGTTGAATGATCTTATGAAGCGATCTACTTACAGTCTCTCCCTCTTATTAGATTGTAAATTGTATATGGACAGAAACTACACTGACTTTGCTCACCTCTGTATGCATAATGCCTAAGATTAGTAAACAATAGGAATTCAGTAAATAAGTTGAAGGAATGACTGAATAATAAAACATATTATGAATACTTCTTTTTAAAGTTATCTAATATATTGAAATATTTAGATTATAAATATGGGGAAAGTTATAACAGGAAATGAAAATATTTTTAGTATGAATGGTTTTAAACTAAATTTTGGTACTTATTTTTTGACATTTAAAGAATAGTAAAATAAAAAAAATCAATTTAAAGTGGTTTTTAAAACTCAACTTTTGATTATTTTGAGTTAATATTTGAAATTATATTTGACCACATGAACTTGATTAATTTACTAATTTAACTTAGAGCCCAACTGAATTAAAGTAGTTTGAGGGTATAATATGGAAATACTCATATTTTTACAATGAATATCAGTCTTAAGTGTTTTAATTGAAACATGATGTGGTCATGTAGATAATGACATTTTTATTGTTTATTTCAACTTGTATCTTAAGAATTTTAAGGATTGAAGAATATTTCCAAGCATAATAGAAGAGTATATACTCTTGGGTTCAGAAGTTGTTATTTAAGCAAAATAGTATGTTATAAAAAGTTTGACTGATCAGAAACACAAGGACCAAAGTACATTTATTCAATTTCCCAAAACAATGGTATTATATTCGTTTAATTGTTGGGTAACAGGTACATATGAACACTGCAATTAGGAGATAATGGAGGAAAAAAAAAAGAACTAATATTATATGGATTGATAAGATAGAAAATAGCCATAAATTTGAACTTGGTATATCATTAACTTCAGTTAACTTGTTTAGAGAGGCTGTTACTCCTTGGTTATACAGCAGTATGTAGAGAATAAAATTTTGCTCAATGTTTTATAACGTCTTTCACCTCTAATTGTAATATCTCTGTTACTGTTTGCTTAGCTTTTGTGCCTATGTGACTTTAAGGGTATATTTTCATCCTATATTTTTCTCTAGGTATCCACAAGGACAAAGATAAACCTCCCAGCTTCCCTGTTGTCCTTGAGACTTTGAGGCGTACCTTGACAGATTACCAGAACAAGCTGGAAGATGCATCTAATGAGGTAACACTTGCACTGTTTGGCTCCACACATATAGCCTTCAGCTCATACCAGTACGTGTCCCTGGCTTATTACAAAGGTCAAAAAGATTGGGAATGTTGAATTGACAGCCTCACAGATATAAAAAATAATAAATTGTCTGTCAGTGTTCCTTCTTTAAGTGTGGCCTAAAGTGTAGTGTCTCATGTATGGTTTTATAACTCATCAGGCTAATTTTTATTTTCAAAGTTATAAATACTTCTTGGACTTCATAATCTGTTTTAATTTCATAAAACAGTTGTGCAAGCCATTAACGTTAATAGGTGTTGTATTTAAATGTAATTGTTTTATGACATGTGAATTAGGTAATGGGAATTTAGGTTTTGTCAGTATTTTAGTTTAAGAATTCTACAAGCTATGGAAAATGTAATAAAAAAGAAATTAGTTTTCATTCTCTAAAGGGAGTAAAGTGTTGTTAGAAGTTTCTAAAAACAAATATCCGTTTGATGTAGCCTGGAAGCTTTTAGTTTGCTGATTGAAAAAGCTCATGCTTCTATTTATCATCTCATTTGTATTGTTTAATGTGTGAGTTGATAATTTTCTTGGGTATTAAAATGTTTTATGAATTCATGCTTTAAAAATTGAAGAGTTTTTCTAGTTACATCTTGTCAAATTAGCATATGAAGTAATTACATTAAATACAATTAGTTGGCAAAACAACAGATTGTTCAGCCTAAGACAAGTCACATAGCATACAATTTATTGTTTTTCTCTTTCTTTTATATAATACAAAGGCCATAAAACCATTATATTTATATGGTAGAGGCTGATTTAATTTTAGTTAGCTAAGGTAAACAAAGGAGGAAAAATGAGTCAACTTAATATCCTCTGTAATTGTTCAAAAGGAAAAAAAGAAAGTGACCAATCAAGTAATTAAATTTCTATGAAGAGCAAATATTGCTAAGTCTTTCCCAGTGAGACAAGATGACCTGTATTGTTAGTAGTTTATGAAACTCTTCTGAGGCCTAGGTCTGGAAGCTGCAGGGTAACTAAGAACATATTACCCACAGCGAATTGTTATTTGGGAGGATGAATGTCACATGATCCTCAGCACAGTTGAAAAGTCGACTCAGCAGGCTTTGGCTTAGTAATGTGCTTTGTTGTGAACCAGTGCCAGAGACAGCAGTGGGGAGACCAAAGGGGTGGCTGCAAAGAAAGCAAAAAGAGCAGTCTGACAGAAAGAAGAATGAACTGTCAAAGAAAATAAATCACAAGCGGTGCAGGACCAACTGATGACCTGCCACAAGCCTTCCCAGTAGGACTGCATGTGACCGACCCTGAAGTTGTCATATGGAGTGAGAGACCTGTGAATACCCTCATGATGTATAGAAAAACAGTCTTCTGCTCTGTTCTTTTTTCTTTCTTTATAGATACCACTGCTTCTGGCATTTTGGTCCAGTAGGATTTTAAGAATAAAGTTATATTGTTTACAGTAAGAATGAAATCCTTTATCCAGACATCTAGTAAAAATACAATAATAACATCACTGACATTTTAAGGTTGAATAGTTTTTAGCCATGTGAGCTTGTGACAGAAACTACACATGATTTAACCAAAAGAGGTATTTTTATTAAAACTCTTAATTACTATCAAAAATTTTGATTTAAGTAGTATAAAAAAATCACTTAAAGGTTAGCTTTCGAGTTAATTATCCCTGAAAAATGTTAAAAAGTTACTTTTCTTTCATCAGATAAACAGCATGAATGATGCTAAGGAAAAGGCATCTAATGAACTTGATTCTACCAAACAGAAGATTGAATATCACACTAAAAATATAAAGGTATTAGGATTTCTTACATTAAGAAGCAAATATAATTATTTAGGGACTGTTTTAAAGAAGAGATATCTGAAAAAATATCTTCTTTGTTTTAAGTATATTTGGATACATTTTTAAGTTTTTGTTGATCACAGTAACAACAATGTTTTTCTTTAAAAAAAACTTGGTTGGAAATTATTTTGGTTAAAGAAGAAACAGATTGCTGTAATATCATAGATTCAAAAAATAATTTGAGATTTAATGTCCTACCTTTGATCTATGTTAATCATATTTTGCTTAAACACATCTGTATTTGGAATCACTTCTCATCTTTTTAGGGCAGAACCATTGTTTTTAGTACATCATGTCTGGTAATGGGCTAAGGCCACAGCTGGCTAAGGTCCAGAAAAAGTTTATTTTCTGTGCTGGTTTTATGCTGGTTTTTTATCTTTACAAAATTTGAGTTTCTGAGTCTTGTTTATTATATTGGTTCACGTTGAGTTTGTCATGGAGACATTTCAATAGAATTTGTTAAGGTTAAGAAACTAATAGTTCAGCAGGGTTTTATGCCACATATTTGAGATTTGTATTAGTATGGAATTCATAGGAAAGTAAATGTCCTTATATTAAATGTAAAAAGATTTACTTTATTACATAAAATGTTATTAAAATTTTTTGAATCACCAGGTTATTTTCTTGTAATGAGTTGAAAATAAAGCCTCCTTCAAAGAGCTTTTGGAATAAGCCATTTTATTCACATTTTATGTAAATGCTGAAACACAACAGATTTTCTAACTTTTGAGCTAAAATATTATTCTTGGAAAATATATCTAAGTAACTGCTTGATTCTTTTGTATTAGCTTTGAACGTTTCATATTTTGTATTTGTATGCTTGCTGTCCTGATTCTCTCCTGTATGGTCTACAGTCTAATTGTGTCTTTGACAGGAACTTCAAGATAAACTCACTGATGTTCATAAAGAATTAAGTCATTTACGCACTAAATGTGCAGACCGGGAGGCTTTAATAAGCACTTTAAAAATGGAGCTACAAAATGTGCTGCACTGTTGGGAGAAAGAAAAGTCTCGAGCAGCTCAGTGTGAAAGTGAACTGCAGAAACTTTCCCAGGCTTTCCATAAAGACACGGAGGTATTGCCTGAAACTGGAAGATGGCTAGGGAAGATTTTCACTAATCTCAGTTTTATATTTTTTTATGTGTTTATATGTACCACGTGACTACCTTTACTCATATATGATTTATTTAAAAAATTGGGGCTAGGATTGTGACTCAGTGGCAGAGCGCTTGCCTAGCATGTGGGAAGCATTGGATTTGATTCTCAGCACTGCATATAAGTAAATAAAATAAAGGTCCATTGCCAACTAAAAAAATATTTTTAAAAAATTGTTCTGAGGGTTGGGATTGTAGCTCAGTGGTAGAGCACTTGCCTAGCACGTTGAGGCACTGGGTTCAATCCTCAGCACCATGTAAAATAAATAAATAAATAAATAGATAGATAGATAGATAGATAGATAGATAAATAAATAAATAAGTTATTATGTCCAAAAATTTTTTTTTTAAATTGTTAATTTGAGCTAGATGTGGTGGTGCATGCTGTAATCCTAGTAATTCAGGAGACTTAAACAGGATTGCAAGTTTGAGGCCAGCCTCAGCAACTTAGTGAGTCCCTAAGCAATTTAGGGAGACCCTGTCCCAAAATAAAAAAGTAAATACAAAGGGGTAAGATGTGGCTCAGTGTGACAACACCCCTGGGTTCAATCCCTAGTACCACAAAAAAAGAAAAAAAGTCCCTAAAAAACAGAAAAAAATTTATTCTGAGCTAAGTATTTTGCAGTCTTCATGACAGCTATAAAATCAGTTATTCCGTTACAGGGGTGTCATCCTGTTTTGTGAGAAAAGTAATATAGTTCAACCCTTCTATCACTTGGACCATCAATTTTCCTTGACTATTTAGATCATCATATCTCAAGCTGCTGAGTTCTTAACTGTTCTTTTAAGGTTCGTCTGTTTGCCAATGACAAAATTATTTTTTATTTCAGTAATTCTGCAGCTTGGTATGGTGGAAAAAGTATGATTTTTGTAATCAGATAGACCTAACCTGAACTTGGATACTTGGTATTTCTGTTTACTAACAATGTAATTGTGACCAAGCCACATAGCTAGTCTCTTCACATCTCAGTATTCTTGTTTGTAAAGTAGGAATAATATCTATGTTAGTAGACTGTGTCCTTACTGTTTATAATTGTAGGGTATTAACAAAAATTTAGAAAAATAAAAGTTCTATAGAATTAAAACTTCCTTGGGATGACTTGGAGAGTTGTCTGCCCATTTTTATTTATTAATGACTTAAAATATAAAAATTTCATATTCTGTATGAGCCTGTGTGAATGGAATTATTATCTTATATTTTCTTTAACCCATGAGATATTGCTCTAGTGTAGTGAGTGGAATTGGTTTATCTAAAGTTATCCTGCATATTGAGTTCATTACTCTAACAAATAGGAACAGGAATGCCAAGAGAGCAAAAGGAAACATTCTTTCCACTCTTCTTACAGTCTGGGATTTAAATTGTGTCCACATGAAGGGATTGAAATTGTTCTACACATCAGATAATGATTAGAGTAAAGGAAACTAGAAGCCTGACTATATTGTAAAGTCAGCATGTCTACAGCATTGTGGTTGGGTTCAAAATGTGTGAATTGATTTTGGATCTTGTGATTCTCTTTTCACGCCGAATGGATGATTATCATGCTTGGTTTATCATAGCCCAAGCTAAAGGATGACAAAGAATGTTTCTTAAGGATGAATGTGATCCCTTGGCACAAATGTAGAGGAGAAAGATTTTAGTGCCTGAATATTACCTTTGGGTATTTATAGTTTTTAATATATTTATACATCTTAACCTAACGCAAAGCCATCTTTCACTGCTTTTTAAAGGACAGTGCAGGGCTGCGGACACAGTTTAGTGGCAGAGCGCTTTCCTGGCATGTGTGAGGTCTTGGGTTCAATTCCTAGCACTACAAAAAAAAAAAAAAAAAAAAAAAAAAAAAAAGCATAGCACATTTACAAATTCCTTTTTTTTCGGATTTCTTGACTCAAATTTGTGGTTTTAACCACATTTTAAAATCTTTGGTTTTAAAATTATTGTATTTGGAAAAAGTAAGGTGGCATATAGAATGAATTGATTATACACATTTTGAAATATTCAGGAAAACAATTTCTACAGTTTCCAATCCAAAACCTTTTTACATACTGTAGTGTTTTTTTTTTTTAATCTAGCAGATTAGACTTCTCATTTTAAAGTTTCTTTTTAAAAAAGTTTTCTTACTGATCTACAAAAGCATCCTGAGGGAACTTATTTTATCCATATAGGATATTCATTTTGCAACTTAACAATTACCTTGTCTTTGAGTTCCATGCTTTGGGACTTTATAGATGAAATACCTTATTAAGGGGGCTATTTAACTCTACAGTAAGTAAATTCTTGTGTGTTCAAGATAGGATCAGATTTTTCCAAATTTTAGGTTACAGTAAACATTTTTGGGTCATTCAACAATAGATAGTTTAGTTATTGTAATAATAATAATGTACTTTTAAAGGACCTTTAAAGAAGCATATTTCTAATTGGACATTTCTGAAAATATTTCTTACGCAGCTATATCAACACTTTTTTTTTTTTTGCCTATAATGCTTAAATACCTATAAATGCCCAGTGTGGCACATACTATATAAACTTATAAGTGGGGAAAACAAATGAGTCCTTCTTCCATATCTTTCATATCACTCTCTACTTTGCCTAAGGGGCTTGGGATAGATTTCCTATAAGTGGTAAGGAAACTGGAGTCTCTGGAGTAGGAAGAAAGCTGAGTAATTGTGTATGTGTAAAGTACAGATATTGGTATAACTTTTTCTTCATCAGAATTGAATAACACTCTTCTCTGTATTATTTGACTTATTCGTTTTAGAAAATGTAAACATGAAATTATAGACTTGACATATTGACTTCCAATTAGAAAGGTTCATAAATAAGAAGTCTGAACACCTCATGTTACATCAAGGGAGTCGAATAGGTGCTTACTCAGACCACATCCTTATGAGCAGCAAAGCTGGGGTTGAACCCTGATCTATTGGCTTCTCGATATCAGAGTTTGGTTTTGAATACCAAGCATAAGCAATTCCAAGTAGTCTATCTAATGCTTGGTTTTGAATGTTAAAAAGTCATTAAATGACAGTATCTGAAACTTGAGTATTTTAATTTCTAAGTTTTAAAAATAAATTCTTCACTAGTGTATTATGTGTCTTACCTCTTTATAATGTTTACAAACAAATTAATTTGTCTTTTTTTCTTGCAGGAGAAGCTAACCTTCCTTCATACCTTGTATCAGCACTTGGTAGCAGGCTGTGTGCTCATAAAACAACCAGAAGGCATGTTGGATAAATTCTCTTGGTCTGAGCTTTGTGCAGTCTTGCAGGAGAATGTTGATGCCCTCATTGCAGACCTCACCAGGGCTAATGAGAAGGTAACTGTCCTCAGGCACTAGATACCTCTATTAAATTCAGTGACATTTGTCCACATCACAGTATCATTAAGAGGGGCTGACATTCATCTTATTTCAAAAAGAATTTGGATGTTAATAATTCAATACCATTAATTATGGCTTGTCTACAACTCAGTTTGATGCCATTGCTGTGGGCATGTAAATGTGACTGAAGTCTGTATGAAGTCTCTAAGCTCCACTTTCTGAGCAGGACATGCTAATACTACTAGCCAGTATTAGCCACAGGGACCTAATTAAAAGAAAATAAATTAATCTTACTGATGAAGCAATTCAAAGAACTTAGTCATTTACATTAATAAACCAACTCTTTATGTTAGCATAAAATAGAAACAGGATACAGTTATTCAAAAACATGATCTTAAAATTCTTTGCTTAGGAAATATGAGGTGTTATTTTAAAAGCACTTAGAAAATTTTAAATTATATGCTTATGACTTGTTTCTTGAAATACAACAAACTGTATATAAGAAAGCCCAATCCATGTTTTAGAAGGTAAGATGTATATTTTATAGAACAAAACAGTAAACTTTTATGGTCACTTTACCATTTCACAAGCCTAGGAATTTTTCCAATAATTGCTTTTGGTTACAGAAAATTTACATGGTTTAGAAGATCAACATGTCAATGTTGAAGGTATTTTATCCTGAGTCTGTTGAACTGGTTAGAACCGTGTTTATGCAGTCTCAGTTTTTTATTTATTTATTTCTTTATTTTCTTTTTTTTTTTTTTTTAATCTCAGTCTTAGTTAAAAATGACATTTGCTCTTAAGAGACAGGAAGGGAAAAACTGTTTTGTAAGTTTAAAAAAAAATCTGTTGAACAAATAAAACAGCCCAATTTCAGGGTGAGATTTCTTATTGTTGAACATTTTACCTTGATTCTATTGGCAAATACAACCAGAGGCATTGAGAAGTACTGAGAAATGAGAGACTAAAGTGTAAGAAGTACAGATGCTGTTTGTGATTGAGAATGTGTATATAATGGGTTTAAAATTACTGATAATTAAAATGAGTGTGTTTTAACCCTCTGAGAATGGTATCAGTTAAATTTTTCATAGTTTCAGAACATCATTTATTGTCATACATTTTAGAAGATAATATTTTTCTTTTTGATGTTTGTTAGATTTAAAAATGATTGAAACATTTGGCTTGGTAATGTGTAATTGCCAAGATTTGTAATTCTCATTTGAATTCTTCCTTTCTCCTCTCGATAGCTGAATAGATAGAATTTTGGTTCCTGAAGTAAGAATATCTTCTTAATCATCTCATTAAAATTGATTATAGAATGAGTAACTTTATCATAAAGAGAAGAATAAAAGTTTGTTGTCTAAGTCTACAAATGTTACTATTTCTGCTAAAATATCATAATTTATCTTGCTAATTCCTATTAGTATATTTATATTTTAACTTAAAAATTTCAGATGATCTTAACTAATAAAATATAGTAGAAGATTTGGATTGTTTTGTGATGGAAGTGATTTGTTAGTATATCTCACTCTGTTTCATTTCTCCTTATAGATAAGCCATCTAGAGTACATCTGTAAAAACAAGTCTGACACAATGAGAGAGCTTCAACAGACTCAGGAAGACACCTTTAACAAAGTGGCAGAACAGATCAAAGCCCAAGAGAGCTGCTGGCATAAACAAAAGAAGGAACTGGAACTGCAGTATTCTGAACTTCTCCTCGAGGTACAGAAGAGGGCACAGGTATGCTACTGTACAAAAAGCTTTAAAAAGTGGGTTTGACCAGATTTTTTTCATACCAATTCCAAATCAATTTAAAACTTTATGAGAACCCCACAGAACTTGTTTAGAAACACACACACACACACACACACACACACACACGATCATATAAACATAAATATACCCACAGATAGGTATTATGTGTATGTATTAAGGATTATTTTCACTTAAGTTTGGAAAGATGAGTTTTTGGTTAAAACATCTCAGGATGCATTGTTCAATTACATGCTAAAATTATATATCTTTTATTTTAAAAATTAAAGGTTAAGAGATTTGTTTAATATTGTCAGTGTTAGTATTATCCTTTTATCCAGTTTGCCGCATTTATGGGGGTTCTCATAAGAACTATTGTTTTATTCATTTGGTGTTATTGTTATATCTACTAACAATATGTAAGAGCTAGGGTTACAGTTATAGGCCCTACTGCAAGATAATTGACTGTTAAATATATATACTGTGTTGGATTTCGCTGAGAATAGAAATTATTGGTAGTTGATATAACCATGGTTTTCCCATATAAATTATTGTTAACTTTACTTATATTGTTAACTATCATTCCTGCTCATCAGGAATCATAATAATTATGTATATATTTATATTTTTGGTTTGTATTTATTAATAGGCCACTTTTGTTTCGATGATAGGTTACTTAGGAGCCAGAAAGATGTTGATTCTTCCCATGATTCATTCAGTATTTAATGTCTCAATTTGGTCCATTCAGGGTTATACCAGCAAGACTTATTTAAAAAAAAAATCCATCTACACATGCACACACACATATACACACATGTACATTTACACATGTATGTATTTAGTTTTTATTTGCCATTAACTGGTTTCATTGTGCTTGAAATCAGACTTTTCTATATTCCCAAACTTAAGGACTCCACATGAACTTACACCTTTCTGTATGAGTTTGAATGAATCAATAAATATGCTTTCTAAAAGTCATCATTTATTCATTGTATGCAGACTATTATATGATACATTGTCTACTATTAAAATAAAAGACCCAAACAATTTATCTTTTTAGAGGTAACACTGACATACAGTGAATGAAATACATGGATTTTTTTCTTTTTTTTTTTTAATTTGTTCTTTTAAGTTGTACATGACAGTAGAATGTATTTTGACATATCATACATACATGGAGTATAACTTCCCATTCTTGTGGTTATACATGATGTGGAGTTACACTGGTCATGTAACTTTAAAGTACTTGGATCTTAAGTATGTAATTTGATGTTTTGATTAAAGACTCATGTAATCATCATCCTACTTAAGACTTGAAACATTTTCATTATTCCAGAAAATTCTTTCGTTCTATCTCCAAGTCAGTTTTCACTCCTCATAGGCAACCATTGTTCTGATGCCTGTCATCATGGGTTAGTTTCACTAGTTTTTGAATTGCATATAAATGAAATCATTCAGTATTTATTTAGTCTTTGGTAGTTGGCATATTTTACTCAATATTAAGATTTTGAATATAATGTTACTTGCATTTTTTCAGTAGTTTCAGTTTTCTTTATGCTTGGATACTATTCTGTTTTTGAGCTACGCTGCATTTTTTTTTCCAGTGCTGGGGATTGAACCCAGAGCCTCATGCATGCTAGGCAAGTGCTCAAACACTAAATCACTCTGAGCCCCACTACATCACAATTCGATTGATAGTGAGTAGATATATATTTGAGTTGTTTCCAGTTTTTGGTTTTGGCTTTGTAAATAAACATGCTACTAACATTGTAATATAGCCTTTTTTTTTTTTTTTTTTTTTTTTTTTTTTTGGTACTAGGGATTGACCCCAGGGATGCTTAATCACTGAGACACATCCCTAGTCCTTTGTCCTTTTTATTTGAGACAGGGTCTTGCTAAATTATTGAGGCTAGCTTTGAATTTGTGACCATCTGAGTCATTGGATTACAGGTGTGTGCCTCCATGCCTGGCTTATACAAGTCTTTTATCAACATATGTTTTCATTTCTCTTGGTTAACTCTTCACCCAAGAGTACAATTGTTAGATCATGACGTAGGGGTATTTTTATAAGAAATTGCCAAAAATTTTTTTCCAAAATGCTTTTATTTCTTCATATTCTCATTGGTAACATATGAGAGTTCCCATTGTTCCACATCCACTGCAGCATTTAGTTTTGTCAGTCTTTGTAATTGAGGCATTGTAGTAGTTTTAAAATGACATTTTATGCTGGTGCAGTGGTACATGCCTGTAATCCCAGCGGCTTAGGAGGCTGAGTTAGGAGGATTGCAAGTTCAAAACCAACCTCAGAAACTTAGTGGGGACCTAAGCAACTCAGCGAGACCCTGTCTCAAAACAAACAAACAAACAAAAAAAGCCTGGGGAATGTGGCTTAGTGGTTAAGTGCCCCTGCATTCAATCCCCAGTGCCAAAAAAAAAAAAAAAAATTACATTTCGTTATGGTTTTAATTTACATTTTCGTGGTGATTAATGATGGTTGAACACTTTTAATACATTTTCTTGCTGTTTGAATGTCTTAATTTATAAAATATCTCTTCAAGTGTGTGTCCATTTAAAAAGTTGAGATGTTTGTGTTTTTCATATTGAATTGAAAGAGTTCTTATATATCCTGTGTACATACCCTTTGTTGTATGCAGATGGTTCTCAAGTTATGGTTTTACATATGAGTTTTTGAATTTACCATGATATGAAAGTGATATTCAGATAGTAGGGTTTTGATCTGCTCCTGGGCTAGTGAGATGCAGTATAATACATTTGCAATGTTGGACAGTGGCAGCAAGGTATAGCTCCCAGTCATGATCACAAGGGTAAATGACCATGCTCTTAATAATGTACTGTGTTGCTAAGCTATGATGTTTCATAGGTTCAGTATATTAAATGCATTTTCAATTGATGATGGGTTTATTGGGCTATAACCCCATCTTAAGTTAAGGAGGATCTGCCTATGTATCTCAGATATTTTTTCCTCTCATTCATTTTTTCATTTTAATGTTTCTTTTGGTGATAACAAATTTTAAAATTTTTACAAAGTCAAACTTATGTATATTTTCTCTTTTGGTTATTTTTATGTTCTCCACAAATTTTCAGTACTACAAGGTTTTCCTCTAGAAGTTTTATAGTTTTAATCTTTATATGTAGGTCTGAGGTCAGTTGCAATGAAGTATGTGATCTTAGGTAGAGGGGTAGAGGCTAAGGTTCACTTTCCCCCTACACTTACTGTTCTCACATAATTAGTTCAATACTTTTCTTTCCTCATGAATAGCCATTGTATATTTGTGAAAAAAACATTTGACCGTGTATGTGAAGCATAGATTTTTTTTTTTTTGTCTATCTATATAGTTGTGACTCTTTCCAGAAAGTTGTATAAATGGAATCATATAGCATGTAGCCTTTGGAGTTAGGCTTCTTTCACTTAAAAAATATATATTTGGGCTGAGCATGGTGGTGCCCACCTGTAATCCCAGCTATTTGGAAGGCTGAAACAGGAGAATTGCAAGTTTGAGGTCAGCCTAGGCAAGTTAGTGAGATCCTATTTCAAAATAAAAAGGGATAGGGATGTAGCTCAGTGATAGAGTATTCCTGGGTTCAATTCCCAGTACTAGAAAGAAAGGAAGGAAGGAAGGGAGGGAGGAAGAAAGGAAAGAAAGAAAGATATATTTGGGATTTATTTATGTTCTGCATGTATCAGTAGTTAATTCCTTTTATTTCTGGGTAATATTCTGTTGTGTACCTGTAGAAATGTTTATCCAGATACTTGACAGACCTTTGGGTTGTTTTGAAATTTGGGGACAATTATCACTAAAGATGCATTAAACAGTCATGGAGAATTTTTTATGTGATCCTAAGTTTTCATTTCTCTTATGTAAATGGTAAGTGTATATTTAACTTAAACTGTCAAATCATTTTCCAAAGTAGCTGTAACATCTTAAATTCTCCCTAGCAGTGTAAATGTTCTATTTGCTCTGCATTTGTGCCAGCATATTTTCATCATTTTTTATTTTTAATTTTAGTCATTCTAGTAGGTGTGTAGTGGAGTGTCATTGGTGTTTTCATTTACATTTTCCCTAAAGAGCAGTAAAAATTGAACATTTATTTATATGCTTATTTTGTTATATGTATTCTTTGGTGAATTATCAGTTTAGATCTTTTGCCCTATTTTTAATTGGATTATGTGTTCTTTTATTGCTGAACATTGAGGATTGTTTACATATTTTGAATTTGTCATTTGTCAGCTATGTTATTTGTAAAAATTTTCTGCCATCCTTTTAGTAGTATTTTTGTAGAGCAAAGGAGCATTTCAGTTTTGATAAAACAGATGACCATCTTTTCAATATTTCCTTTTATAGGTTGTTTTTGGTGTGGCATATAAGAATTCTTTGCTTAAGTGCATGGTCATCAGATTTTGTACTGTTTTTTCTTCTTGCAATTTTATAATTTTAGGTTTTATACATAGGCCTAGGATGAATTTCAAGTTAATTTTTATAAATATCTGAGATTTGCATTGCTGTGCTTTTTTTTTTTTTTTTTTTTTTCCCCTCCTGTTGTACGGATACCTAGTTTTTCCAGTACCATTTGTTGAAAAGACTGGCTTTTCTATAATGAAGTCTATTTATATTCTGTCCTTTTTTCAGTCCTGAAGTGGTTGAATTACTGTAACCTTTTGTAAATTCTTAATTCAGGTAGTTATGAGTTTTCTAACTTTCTCCTTTGCCTATGAGTGTCTTGAACACATTTAGTTTACTCTGTATTTGTAGGAATGTATAGCAATTCTCTTTTGAAGTAAGGGAATCAATCTGTCATCACAAATACTAGTGTTTTAGAAGTGCTTACTGAAGACTTTTCTCTGAAGAATTTGTTACACCCTAGGCTTTGATTCATGTGACTGCAAGTTAAAGTTATCATTTTATTATTCACTCAAAGTACCTTAATATTATAATGTGGCACATATTCTTTATCATGTATATATTTGAATTTTCATCAAATATAATATGATACACAGCAGAAAATCATTTTGGTTTTATATTTGATAAAGTGGTATTATACATAAGACTTCTAAATTTCATTTCAGAAATTTTTTATAATTCTACAGATCTGCCCTCAAAAAAACTGCAATGGAAATAAAAATATTGTCCTTTTATATTACTTGATGCACTTAAAAATTATATTGATAAGAACATGAGTGGGAAAAATTCATAGTTATTTCTTAGAATTGGGGGTTGTAGGGATGTTTCATGTCAGAATGAACATAGCCATTAGTAGAGATCATTTGCTGCAAAACAAATGACTTACCTATAGACTCCTGAGTCTAATGTTTGTTATTGTAAGGATATCAGTGAAAGACAGATGGTTAAATTAAAAAAAATTGGATTCAAATTACTTTTATTTGAAAAAAAGTAATAAAGTTACATGTAAGACTTTTGAATAAATAAGTTTTTAAATAGTTAAATGCTATTAGATAAATGAAACTTGTAGAGCTAATAACCTGCTTTTTGTATCATAGCTTGTTTTTACTTTAGGTTAAGTTTGCCAGCCACATGGTAGGGTAGTTCTTAAATTTAAATACAATTGAGCCATCATGTAAATAAATCTTAAGTGTCTATGTTTATTGAAACTTCTGGGCCAAATGCCACACTCCATTCCATTTGTTAACTTTTTTTGGTCATATTAGTATTTATGTTGTTGTTTCTTTTCTATCTGAAGAAGATTAAATTACTGAAACAAGAATTTCCTTTCTAGAAGTAAAGGTTTTTCACTATCAGTTAAGTAAGAGTAACACGATGTATTGTGTAAACCCTTTAGCTTTACTTGACATTTTTGTAAAATCAGGTGAGTTTAGAATGGAGATTAAAAAAAATGAAAGAAATTTATGTTTATCATAGTACATTGCATTTTATTCATGTTGTTATTGAGAGTGCATTTGGCAAGAAATCTGGCTTACTCATTTAAAAGTTTTAATAATTGAATTAAAAAAATATTCAGAGGTAAAGTGGAGCTTGTTGATATTTTTGAGGGTTGTTGTTCCTTAAGGTACACATGCTGGCTTCACAGAGAGTTAGATACAGTTGTATGCAAAGGACATTTTGACGGATTGAATCAATGTGAGTAGGTACCTCTAATGAAATTCTAGAAAATTCTTCTATTTTTCACATAATTGCCTGAGAAATTATTTTTGTTAATATGGTGCTGTCAGTTGAGTTTGCACAATGTTCAATAGACTTTTCAATGCTTTTGCATAACTTAGTTTTTAAGCCCTATCACAGCCATAGGAGATAGGTCATTTAAGCATCATCTCTATTTCACAAGTGAGGAAACTATGGTTCAGACAACTGATAACACGTTTGTGCACCAAGGAAATTCTAGGGACTGCATTAGAATGGTGATAACCAATGTTAAATGTTGAGCACATTGTTTGGCATTTAGAAATTACAAAGTGAATGTATGGACTATTTTAATACATTACTACCATCTTTAACTTGTAATCATTTTTGCATTATACTGTAGCACTATTTCTCTTAGAAATATATGCTATTTTTGAATTTAAAGGAATATCTGAAAATAGGTCTAATGACATTTCAGTTTCTTATTCCTGTAACTCATATTTCCAAGTAATTCTTGATTAATTAATAATTAAACATGATAATGTATGAAAAAACTATTTCCACATTGTTAGCTATCCACACAAATTTGTATTTCTGAGAAACTGAAGTTTAGTACAGTAGACTTGATTTTAAAGTAGCTACTGTAGGTAAGAATATTAAGAAAATTCTTTAATTATTATTAAAATGTTATATATCATATATATATGACGTGTGTTTCATACTGTGATACCAACAAAGAGGTATAAAACATAATTCTTTCCTCAACAAGTATAATATTAAGTTGGAGAGACACATGAGCAATTGTGAGCAATCGCATTATATAAAGTTTACCAGAAGGCTGTGCATAATTAATTGCCAAAAGAATGCTATAAATTTAGAAGAGAAAAGAATGCTACAAATTTAGAAGAGGAAGTTGTCAAAGTTTGAGAAGACTTCCTGGAGGAGACTGGAGCCAACCTATGTCTTCTCCAGGATCTGAAACTCCAGAAAGAAGGAAGACATGGAATGGATCAGAATTCAGGGATAATATTGCTAACCTTCCAAGTAGTCTGAGATAATATCTTATAACAGTACACAAATTAAGCATCTTTCCTGGATCAATACATTTATTCTATCTAATGATAAAGAAAACTGATTTTCTAAGGGCACGGCTTATTCAAAGGAAATTTATAATTTGTATTGCATTAGAAATGAGAGTAAAAGCAGACATATCATTTTTAGTATAAATCTGTATCCATGTCTATATCTATATCTACATCTATATTTATATATATTTTTCCTCTTTTGGGTACCAGAGATTGAACTCGGAGCACTCAATCACTGAGCCACATCCCCAGCCCTATTTCGTATTTTTATTTAGAGATAAGGTCTCACTGAATTGCTTTAGCACTTCACCATTGATGAGGCTGGCTTTGAACTCCTGATCCTCTTGCTTCAGTCTCCTGAGCTGCTTGCATTATAGGCATGTTTGGCTAGCATATATTTTTGACTTGCTAAAATTTACATAATAAAAATAGTGTTAAGTTAAATATCACTACTGAGTTTGTGTAAATGCATGTGTTTGTATGCGTGGTTATACACAAATAGACACATATATAGTGTGTATCTACACAGATGGTGGGACCACTAGATCATATGACAATTTTATGTTTAACTTTTTGAGAAACTGCCAAACCATTCTTGCAAGTGGCTGCACCATTTTGCATCCCATCAGCAATGTATGAGGGTTCCAGTTTCTCCACAAAATGTTCTTTATTTTTAATAGAGAAACATTCACATCATAGGAAAAATAGGTGAATATGTGTTATATTTTCCAATATTGCTATTATATAAAAAGACAAATAATTTGTACAAATACAACATTTTAAATGAAGTTCTTTGATGTATACGTGTCATTGCATGTCCAGTTTGCAGTTTTTACCAAGCTTGAGTGGTTTAAAAAATAATTTTACTCCTAGGGAAGTAATTAATTTTGGGCCAAAAGTCTCAGAGTTCATGGAGTTCTGGAAACTAATAAGGTGTCCCTGAAAGCTTGTATTTCAGGAAGTAGGTAGGTGTTTCACTAAGGAAAGAAGCTATCCTTTATCATCATTTTGGATGCGTTTTGAATTTATCAGCAAGAAAAGAAAAACTAATGAAATTATATAGTATTTTTGATACGCTAAGAAGATCTGTGTAAAAGATATGCATCCTATACTTTAAATTTAAAATATTTCAAGATAAGAATGCTTTTTTGGGGGAGGAATTTGAGAATATTATTTTTTGATGTTAAATACACTAAGATGCAGGTTATTTCAGTACTAGGAATGCTTTTGTGCCATATGAAAGTGATGTTCCTTATGTTTGCTTAAAAAATATTGTCCTTTAATCTCCTTGGGTGGAGAACACTGGATTTTTTTTTTAAGGCAAATTTGCTCTGTAGTGGTTTCCAGCCTCACCATCAAACAGGCTTTGTTCTTCAAGAATAATTCACAGTAAATAATGTAATACCTCTGAAAGTCCCTGTGGAAAGTCACAATTAATTTAAAACAGAATTTTGACATGCTGATAAGTTCCAAATTATATTTGGAATTCTCTTTTTTATCATAGTTTTCTTCATATTTTAAAGCTTTTTTCTTTCTTCAGGTATTTATTCAGTGCTTATTATGGACAAAACTCTGTGCTAAGCACCAGGGATGATTTTATAAAGAGTTATTTAATTCATTCAATATTTACTAAATACCTATAGGGTTTAGAGCATGAGGACAGACCCCACAATAAATAGTTCCTGCCCTCTAGGAACTAGCAATCTATTGTATTTGAGAGAGAGTAGATATATACATATGAAATTAGTAAGTAGCAGTGTAGAAATTATATGCTTCAGTTCACCAAAAGTCAAGGTCAGTGTGAATGAGAAGGATAGTAGTAGAAAGTGTCATATAATAGATAGGAGCTGAAATATTGTTAGAATTTGAATGGTATAGAGGAGAAGGAAGAAAAATGACTTGGGAGTGCTAGAGAAAATGTTAAATTGTGAAGAGAAGTAGTAATATTAATGTCTGGATAGTGGAAAAGCAGACTGACCTCTCCTTTTTCATCAACTTGAGGATAGTGGGAAAAGGTGAAGTCTTTATGGGGAAGGCATGTGAAATGTGACTCCAGAGGAAAACCTTGGTGGTAAAGACAGCAAGGTGAGCTAAGAGGATTAGTTAAACCCAGATGAAAGACCTTGGGCAAATTATTTAACCTCACTAAAACCTCAGTTTCATTATCTGAAAAACTATCAACCTCAGAGTCTAGTTGAAAGTAATAACTGTATATTGTGAAGGAGTTTGAGATCTGTCATGTGCAAAAATGGACTAAATCTTTTCCATAAGGGACCTATTTACTTTTAGCTTTCCTTCAGCAATCCATTTGGTATTGACTAATGAGTTTGCATATTGTTTTGAAATATATAAAATATCATTAACAAATCCATTCTTTCAAAGATTTTTTATTCAAAAAAAGTTATTGAAAACACACCTCTGCCTGAGATACAGAGGTTCACTTTTATTTCCATTTACCCAACTATTTAGTCTGCTTCTTTATCTTTTCAGGTTTTCTATAGTTTTCCTTTAATTGAACAGGTGGAATTGATTTTGGAGAGACTATGGAATTAACCTTTGTGATTCCATTTGCTTTCCACATACTACCTACATACCCTGAAACTTTACTGCTCCTTAGAAGACTCTATTAGTATTTCCAATTCTTATATTCATTTGCCAAGTATGTTACTCTTCCAGGATTTTATGTCTTTTTATAGCTTTCCAGATAAAGTTAAATTCCTTAGCTTAGCACATAGGGCTCTCAATTCTCTGTTATCTCCATACTTCTCAAATTTCCATCTTCTTTCTTTCCTTCAGGCATTCTGAATTATTTGTACTTCTTGGAACATTATCCTGTTTTCTGGCTCTTACTTTAAAATGCCTTTCTTTCTTCTTTATCTATTACAGCCTGAGTGTCCCTTTTTTCTTAAAGGTCACCACCTTAAGAGGGTTGTCTTTACATTTGCTTCAAAGTAATTCACCCTTGCTATTGCTTCTCAGACTTTCTTGGTCCTTTCTTGGTCCTTCTGGAACATTACTTGCTTTGCTAGTGGTGTTTTCCTGGAGTTCTAGAACACAGTTCTTTTTTTTTTTTCCTTTAAATTTTTTTTAATTGTCAATGGATCTCTTATTTTATTTATATGTGGTGCTGAGTTTCAAACCCAGGGTCTCTCACATGCCAGGCAAATGCTCTACCACTGAGCCATAACTCTAGCCCCTGGAACACAGTTCTGTTGGTAGACCATTTCTGCCACAGCTTGGCCATCAGTGGAGATGTGGTTGGGGGCAAATTCCAATGCCTTTATTTTCCCTTTTCTTCATTTCTCACAGTACCACCCTAGGTATGGTGGCTGGATTAGGCATTAGAGAAGAGTTGGAACAAGTAAAGCAGTTAAGGTATGGTATACAAACATGAAAACCATGTCTAAAATACAGTTTTCTCTCTGCCAGGGAAAAGCATCCAAGAAACTGAAGTGTTCAGAGAGCAACTTCTTATATACTTCTGGTACTCTAATCTTGAGAACTACATCTCTAAGAAGTGCTTCTGTCCACTGTCCACCTTAGGGAAACCTCATTTCTTTGAATTTATTTTCCTCACTAGTACCTTTCTACAAGTGTGAAATTTTTTGACTACTACCTGTCAGCATTATCCATGAAAGTCTTTGACACCCAAATTTTGCAGAGTGGTCAAGAATTTATATGGTTTGCCCCAAGTTGATCTCCTTTTAGGTCTTCCTGCTAATGACAATTTTAGCCTTTTGTTTCTTCTAGGCTTTCAGAGGGTAGCTCTTGAATCAGTCACACTCATCACATACCTCTTCCAAAGTTTAACATTAAATTTTATGCATAGTATAGTCTAATCAAATAATACACGGATGGTTTCCTTAATGTCTCCAAAGG
This sequence comes from Sciurus carolinensis, assembly GCF_902686445.1. Classification (NCBI taxonomy): domain Eukaryota; kingdom Metazoa; phylum Chordata; class Mammalia; order Rodentia; family Sciuridae; genus Sciurus; species Sciurus carolinensis. Next base: position 54,887,209 of record NC_062226.1, on the reverse strand, counting down.
ATTCTTTCATAATGAAGATAGCACTTCACTTATTCATACAGTTAGAGAGTCTAATATTTCTCCCTCCAAATGACCACCTTATTAAAATTGAACTCCCTCAGTGTGCTTTTCAAAAGAAATAGGCCCATGGCTAAGTTATGGCAACTCACTGGGCAAATAAAAATCCAGTCGAAGCTGTTAAGTCACTGTAGTTTGCAAGGGTTAAATTAGATTGTTAAAGAGTAGTTATTGCCTAGCTTCCTTATTAGTGGAAGGCTTTTTTTGTTGTTATTTCTATTACATACCTTGCTCCCACTTGTCCTTTAATTATTATATCCTTCCCAAAGCCTGTGAACATTATTTTTGTTAAAATCCCTTTGGTGATCCTCTGGCAATCTGGCATATCTCTATCATGATATTATAACATAATAATTGACCTACTTGTTTGTTGTCCTGCACATGGAACTTAGTAATCAATAATGATTAGTGGTCAGTAATGTTTATTGAATGATAAATGAATAGTAAAAGAAACTGGGATCTGTTATCTTTTAAATTTGCTCTTTCTGGGTGTGCTGGATGCAATCCCAGCGGCTCCAGAGGCTGAGGCAGGAGGATAGGGAGTTCAAAGCCAACTTCAGCAAAAGCGAGGCACTAAGCAACTCATTGAGACTCTGTATCTAAATAAAATACTGGGGGTGTTGCTCAGTGGTCAATGCCCCTGAGTTTAATCCCTGGTGTGTGCACGCGTGAGCACACACACATACACATACACAGACACAACACAAAGACCCTGTCTCAAAATAAAAAAAATTAAAAAATGGACTGGAGTTGTGGTCCAGTGGTTAAGCACTACTGGGTTCAATCCCTGGTACATATGTATATATGTATAAATAAATAAATAAACACACACACATATAAGTAAAATTGCTCTCTACCTTAGCAATATCTTAATCATTACATTTAAGATTTCATAGAGAGCCCAGTTTGTTTTCTTGTGAATTTTCTCTAGGAGCAGCTCAAAATGCTTATTATAATATGGTTATTATAGTTAGTTTTTTTTTTTAATTAAAATTTGAATTGTAAGAACCTTAGAAAAAAATTAGAGAGCTGCTGAGGCCCAGCTCACAATTAGTATTTTCTCCCACCACTGAAACTGCTCTATATCCAGCCTTCTATTTTGGAGAGGTAAGAAAAAAGAAACTGATATGAGTTTCTGAGTCAACCCCTTCTCATCCCTAAGTGGTAGGCAATTAAATGATATTTCTTGCATCATTGATTTGACCCTTTGTTTATTTTTGCAAAAATTAATGTCTTTTTACATATAGCAGAGCCTTTATTGATGGTATAATTTATGTTTTAAAGCAGGAAATAAAAGTTATTGAAGAAGAGAAGAGAAAAAAATTAGACAAAGTACATTTTCTAAATATGTGTATTTATGCACAAATATACAGGAAAGTCAAGAAGTACTCAAATTTATGTGTGGCATTCTACGTAAAGTTTCTATGTCAGAGGATTTAGAGATCAATGTGCACATTTGACCTATATCTTATATATTTTTTTGATATTTTAGAACGTGACTCTTTTGAAGGGAAAGAAGTAGTGTCAGCAAAAGATTATTTTCTTTGTATAAAGAGAAATTAGTAAAATGCTCAGTTGTTTCATGATCAAATATTTGACTTCTTTTATAGAAATTTCAAGAAATCGCAGAAAAAAATATGGAAAAATTAAACCATATTGAGAAGTCACATGAACAGTTGGCTATTGAAAATTCACACCTCAAAAACATGTTGTCAAAGACTCAAAGAGAACAAGCATCCTTGCTGGCAGCCTGTGCTTTGATGACTGGGGCATTATATCCCCTCTACAGCAGATCATGTGCCTTATCTACACAGAGAGATTTTCTCCAGGAGCAGGTCAATACCTTTGAATTGTTCAAATTGGAAATTCGAACTCTAGCCCAAGCCTTGTCAACAGTAGAGGAAAAGAAGCAAGAGGAAGTGAAGATGAAGAAAAGACCATTCAAAGGATTGATACGTATATTCCGGAAAGGTGTTATTGCAATTTTGGCAGCAAACAGACTCAAGATTTTGGGCCAGTCATGTGCTTCTCTTTTTACCTGGATGGAAAGTTTCAAAGAAGGCATAGGCATATTAGTGTGTACAGGAGAGCCCAAAGACAAGCATAAATTTCCAAGTAAGATAATTTGTGTTTTTAAAATCTAAGTTGCATATAAATAAAGTAACTGGGAATGTAGTTGACTATTCTACAAAAGTCATGCAATGTATCAAATTATGTAACTTAGTCCTGAATATGTGTAAGTACATATGTGGTGTATGGATAAATGTACATTTTATATAAATACACATTTTTTGGTTATAGACTGATTAAAATTTAAAGAAGCAAATATATATAATTTTAACATTATGTAGCTTAATTATGTTTGAATCCTCTTTTTGCAGTAAAGGATTTGTATGGTGATTTTTCAAATAAGAAAATCTAAAACAACATGATTTAGAATTAATTATACTTTACTTTCACTTTCTGTGAATCAATATAAAATGATAAGAGTTAAAAATCTATTGAATGACAAAAATGTAAATATTCCAGCTACTATACATATATATTTAAATGCTGGATTATTCTGAGGAAGCACTGTATTCAATTAACTTTTTTAAAAAGTAGTCTACTAAATAATATAAATACAATTAAAGTTTCTTTTTAGTTTCAGTTAACAGTTATCTATAAATTAGTAAATTAGATCAATCAAATGTAATATATCTTGTAGATTTTTTTCTGCACTAGGCAGTGCTCTGTGTACAAAGTTTGATTTGTTTCTTAAATCACTGAACCCTGCCATGAATTTTAAATATGAGTTTTAGTGAAATTCTTGGAGCAATTCATAATGGATATTTTCTATTTTTGTAGAACATCAAAGGGAACAGTTACGTTGTTTACAAGCACTTAGCTGGCTTACCAGTTCTGACCTTCTTGCTGCAATAATCAGTTCTATGGCCGAGTTACAAGAAGTCATTAGTAAAACAGGTGTGATTTCCTCTTTTATGTCCTTGCGAAATATACTTAAAAGCAAATGTCAAGAAATTCTTTATGGTACAATTTCTAGTAAACCATCTAGGAAGAAAATATATTTGTTTTTATCTTTCTTTTATTCAGTCACAGAGAGATTGTTAAATCTATATTTAATGATATAATAAATTAATGTAAGTTTAAATGGTTAATTTTGTCTTTATTTATGGAGGAAATTGACATTTCTTGGCAAATATTTCTACCTCGTATTTTTCCCTTTGTGATCTGGCTTTTCTATGTAAATCTAATCACTGATTTTTAAAAAAATTAAAAAATTTAATTTTTTTAGTTGTAGATGGACACAATACCTTTATTTTTTTTTATATGGTACTGAGGATTGAACCCAGTACCTCACACGTGTGAGGCAAGTGCTCTACCACTGAGCTAGAGGCCCAGCCAATTTTTTTTTTATTAAGTAATACAACAGTGTTCTTTAAATTGTTTTGATCTTTATTCTTTTCTACTTCTGGCCATAAATTTTGGAAGCTTGAATAGTAATTGAGCCAGTAGAAAAATTTTCGGTCTTGTTTGGTGATGTTTTCATTTTCCCTAATTTATTTTAGATAGAGTTATTTGGAATATTCTGTGCCTTTCTACTAGGTATGGAACCACCAAGAATCAGTGATTTCCAAAGGTCTAAAATTCAAGTTTATTTTTTTCATAGCTCAGATTGTATGATATGTTTGTATGAAGGGTTCAATGAAAACTAGCTTCTCTGCTCTGGAAGTTAATGTTGACATACAGTTACTGGTTAAGCTGTGTCATTGGACTAATTACGATAATTTCAGATGCATTAATAGTAAAAAATAATATCATCTTGTTTGGGACTTTCCTGCTTCATAAAATGTAAGCATCAATTAAATGATAATGGGGGTGTAATTTAATTCTTGAGACAGTTCTATGTAATTATGAATCATTCATTGTAATTTCAAGGGCTAGGGATGTAGTTCATTGGGAGAGCACTTGTCTAGCATGTGCAAGGCCTTAGGTTCAATCCCCAATACTGGAAAAAACACAAAAACATAAACATAAACATGGATTCTGGAGTTGGTCTGCTGGGTTGGAATCCTGGTTCTGGCACTCATTGTGATTTCAAGTATCTATTTTTTATTTATTTTTCTTTTTACAGACTACATTTTGATTCATTACACAAATGGGGTACAACTTTTCATTTGTATGGCTGTGCACATTGTAGATTCATATCATTTGTGTAATCATACATGTACATAGTGGAATGAGACAAATAATATTACCCTGTCTTTTCTTCCCTGGCCCCCTCCCCTTCCCACATTTCCCTCCACACAATCCAGCGCTCTTCCATTCTTCCCTTACCCTCCTCCTCCATTATGTATCCATATCTACTTATTGGAGAAAACATTTGGCCTTTGGTTTTTTGAGATTGGCTTATTTCACTCAGCATGATATTCTCCAACTCCATCCATTAACCTGCAAATGACATAGTTTTATTCTTCTTTATGACTGAATAATATTCCATTGTATATATATATATATATATATATATATACCACAGTTTCTTTATTTATTCATCTATTGAAGGGCATCTAGGTTGGTTCCACAATCCAGCTATTGTGATTTGAGTTGCTATAAACATTGATGTGGCTACATCACTGTAGTATGCTGATTTTAAGTCCTTTGGGTATAAACTAAGGAGTGGGATAACAGGATCAAATGATGAGTCCATTCCATATTTTCTGAGGAAACTCCATACTGCTTTCCAGAGTGGCTGCACCAATTTGCAACCTCACCAGTAATGTTTGAGTGTGCCTTTTCCTCCACATCCTCACCAACACCTGTCATTGCTTGTATTCTTGGAAAACAGTCATTCTAATTGGAGCGAGGTGAAATCTTAGGTAGTTTTGATTTGCATTTCTCTAATTACTAGAGATGTTAAACACTTTTTCATTTATTTGTTGATCACTTGTATATCTTCTTCTGACAAGTGTCTAAACCTAGGTTCTTCTAGTAGGAAACTTATGACTCACAGATCATTTTTAAGTGTGGCCATTGATGTTGGTAAGCTATGTTCATATTTAATGTATTGTTAAAACCTTAACATACTGGGTTTGGGGTCTGAAATAAAAATCTAAATTATTTTAACAATGTATGTATTATAAGTTCAAAGCAAAATACTAGCATTCTTTTTGAAAATTATTTTTGGTTGTAGATGGACACAATACCTTTTTAAAATTTATTTATTTTTGTGTGGCGTTGAGGATCAAACCCAGTGCCTCACATATATTCTAGGCAAGTAGCACTCTACCACTGAGCCACAACCCCAGCCCAACACTAGCATTCTTGAAAGGACTTAATAGTTTTGGATTTAGCTTAATTAACGAATGGTTTGTATTAACCACATTTTTATACATATGTAGATGCTTAAAAGTAGATTGTAGGGACTGGGGATATAGCTCAGTTGGTAGAGTGCTTGCCTTGCAAGCGTAAGACCCTGGGTTCAATCCCCAGCACCACACACACATAAAAAGTAGATTGTTTTATAAAGTTATAATCTCTTTATGTTATTAATTTATTTGTTGTTTTTTTTTATTATTGTCCTATATATACTTTAGGAGATAAATGAAAAATAAGTGAATTGTTTAGGTCCTCTAGAAAATATACAAATGATTATGGAGCAAAAATGACAACTCATGCATAACTTTAGGTAGAATATAATCAAGGCATGGACAAGGAAGTGCAGGCTTTAAATGTTGTAAGAATCCATATGAGATGCAGCTTAGTGTGGGTTGTGAATATAGGAAGAACTTCAGGAAGGAACAAGTGATTTAGCTGAGTCTAATCAGAATGGAAATCCATACTTAGCAGGCCTAATTTATAGATAATGATTAACAAAGGATATTTTTATAATATCCCTATCAGGGTGGGGAGTATATCATTAGCTCAGAATCAGCTTTTAGGGGCTTTATAAAATTGGGCAGTAATTCCCCCTGAGTACATTCCAAAAGTGGTTCCTTGAAACATTTTTAAAATTAAAATCTTGGTGCAATGATTATCAAGACCAATATGTATAGGCAAGACCTATCAAGTAGAAGATAGAGTAAGAATAATGTCTTTTAGTGCTTGCCTGCCTCCAGGAACAGCTGCTTTGATGTTAGGTGTAGTCATGCCTCTACTGGCTCGAGGATATAGCAAGTTCAGAGAAACTTATTTTTAGGAAAGGTTTTAAAATGTTTGTTGGCTAAGAAGCACTACTTAAGGGGAGAAGTGATTGTCACTCAGAGGGAAGGAATAATTGATGTATCACAGTCCTAAGGAATATTGGAAAGAATATGGTCTGGACAGGTAGATAACTGGATATTATTGAACCAGTACAAAAACTATCAGTATGGACCTTACTTGACCATTTGGGATTATAGACTAATTGGTCAAACATGATGAGGGACTTATATATTATATTTTCCAGGTCATTAGTTTTCATTTTTAAGTGTATTCTAGCAGTAGAAATTTCATATATTTTAGTAGAAAGGATGGGAACATATTTTCAGACAGTTAAAGATAAATGAGTAGTTATCAGTGGATAATGAGAGTAATAAATGTAAGTAAAGTCATAATAGCTTATATAATTATGTTGTTTACAATTTAAGTGTATGAATAACCTAAATAGGTAAACATTATTGACAGTGTAAAGAGCATTAGCTTTGAACAAAGATTTGATTTTGTATCCAATTTTGGTAGTTAGCAGTTCTGTGAAACTGGGCAAGTTATTTAGAGATTTACTATGTTTCAGATTTTTTACTTGTGAATGAAGATAGGGTCTTCTCCCTGGCTGTTCAATGAAATAATGCTTATTGAACATGTTGTATAATACCTGAAATATAGTGGTTACTGAAACAATATTGCTCCTGTACTACATCATGCAAATAGCATGATGCATCATGAAAATAGCATTTAACATTAATGAACACACACATGCACACACATTTGGGCTACTAATTATTTATTTTCTATCCTAAAATTGCTCTAATTCTTTATGAGGAAGGCATCTCTTTAGGGGTAAGCAGGAATTTGCCTGACCTCGATTATTGATTCCGACACTATCTTATGTGACCTTGGACAAGTTTTTTGAATGATCTGTTCCTCAGTTTCTTTATCTGTAACACAGGCGTATCACCTGTCTAATACAGTTGTTTAGAAGACAGAATTAATTTGTATACAGCTTTGAATAGTCTTTGTTTACCAAGTGTGCTTACTTTAAAATGTTGGTCATTATTAATGCATCAACTAAATAATAAAGAACTTTCAAAAAAATTTGGAGTAAATCAAATCAAGATTTCAAGACATTTTACATATTACATATAGCTCTAACTTTTAAAAAGATCTTTGTTGTCAATTAACTATATGAAGATGAAGAAATTTCTTTCTCTGATAGAGTAATGTTTGTTTGGGGAGGTGTCATAGCTTTGTCTTCTTTATTAATTAATAGAATATTCCACTTAAAATAGCTTAGTCAAATCGTTTTTTTCCACTTCTAAGTAATAGGAAGTCTAGAGGTATATAAGAATCCAGACTGTCTTTCGTCTCTGCAATCCTTAGCATCTTTGTATTTGTGCCTTCTAGTTTTAAGCTGTCTGCTCTACTTTCAGGCATCAGAATTGTGTTTGGGCAGGAAGGAAAAAGGTAAAGGTAAAATGCAAACACATTCATAAATTATTGGTGGGAGGGAGAGTGATGCAGCTACTTTGGAAAAAAGTCTGACTTGTCCTCAGAATGTTAAACAGGGACTTATCATATGAGCTAACAGTTCCAATCCTGGTATATATCCAAGAGAAATGAAGACATACATCCACACAAAAACTTGAGCACAAATGTTCATAGCAGTAACATACTAATAGCTTAAAAAATGAAAATAAATCCAAATGTTCCTGAACTGATGAAAGGACAGATATCCAAATGATGATATTTTATTAGGTCATAAAAAGGGATGAAATTATTGATATGTGCTACGATATGGATGAACCTTGGAAACATTAAACTAAAAGAAAGAAGCCAGTCACAGTAGATCATACATTATATGATTTCATTTGTTTTGATATGTCCAGAATAGGCAAATTTTAAAAGAGAAAGTAAACTAGTAGTTGTCTAAGGCTAGGAAGGGTGCTAAGGGAGCATGGGAAGTAACAGCTAATGGAAATGGAAATTTTTGTGGGTGATAAAATGTTATAAAATTGATTGTAGAATGATGATTACATAACTCTGTAAATGTACTAAAACCATTGATTTGTACACTTTAAATGGATAAACTGTATAGTGAGTTAATTATATTTCAAGAAAACTGTTAAAAATATGAAGGCATGTGGTTGCCGAATCTTATCTTTTTGTATCTGGAAGGCAAAAACCTTCCCAAAAGTTTACCTAGTAGGATTTTGTTTCTTTGACCTGAACTGGGTCATATGATTATTCTTAGATGGCTAGCTATAAATTGGCAAAAGAAAAGGGAAAGTTTTGTGGTTTGATCATATCAGTTAATCAACAATGTCTGCAATAGAGAGGATTTATGTTTCTAAAATGCAAACCTCACCTATTACCTCCATTATTTATTACCTTCTCCCCATTATAAAAGAAAACTGGTCAATTCAGAAAACTTGAAAAAAATCACAAAAGAACAACATAACAAAACCAAAAAGTATTTTTTATCATTGAAATCAATCAAATAGTTACTCTTAACATATATTTTCTTATGTGTTCTTCCAGTCTGTCTTTACTTCTTTCCTCCTTTCTTCCCTCTCGTCCCTTCTTCCTTTTAAACCACTTTAAATGTCAAGACTACATATTGATAAACATCACTGTGATTTTTAGTTATTTTAGCCTTAGGAAAATTGTGATGTATGTATGGCAATACCATGTAATAGTTTTTTAAATATACTAAAGAAAAACTGCAAAATAAAAAAATAAATAACTACATTACTTATATAATTTTTATTCTAAGATTAAAAAAATTCAGCAAGTAATTCTTTTTTAAGAAAAACTAGTTCTTATCCTTTCACAAGCAGAAGGGCAGTACTTTATAGCCATGAGAGCATTTTTCTTCATTAGCTAAAGCTGAAAAAAATAGGTGTGTATTTATTTAGTGTAAATTCTGAATTATATGCATGTTATTCTCTAGGAGAGGAAATTTAAACATGTTGGATATGCAGCAGAGTAGTAATTAGGAACTTAGTCTTTAGAGTTGAGTCTGAGCTTCATTGCTTACTATTTTCCTAACATTGGCAAATTACTTAATTAAAAAAAATTTTTTTTAGTTGTAGATGGAAACAATACTATTTATTTTTATGTGATGCTGAGGATTGAACCCAGTGCCTCACACGTGCCAGGCAAGCACTCCACCACTGAGTCACACCCCCAGCCTTTACTAAATTCTTTTACAGACTCAATACCCCCATCTGTATAATTTGGCTAATAAAAGTTCCTGGCTAATGGAATCCTAGGAATAAATGTAACCTGCTTAGCCAAGCCCTTTGTATTTATAAATGTACTATAAGTGTCCATGCCTTAATCTCTTTCTTGTGCTTATATCTATTTGGAACTAGGATATTACTTTTTACCTTTTCATGAAAGTAGAAGTTCTATAATGGTAGCTTGAATTCATTGCTCAGAAAGTGCTAAAGGTGGTTGCCCCTGTTACCTTCTTAAACTTTGATGATGTATTTATAGGCAGTGGGCAGAGACCCCAGTTTCCATGTTGCCACTGTAAATACTGGACAGGTGGCAACCTTCTTGCTTTCATTATAGTGTTTGCCCACTTGAGATAAATTACCTCTTCTAGGTATCCAAATGGTGTGCCTGCAAGAGATCATTTACCTCAAACAGGGGAGAAGTTACTTCCACAGAAGGTCTGAGATATCAATCATTATGGGAATAAAGAACCCTTTGAATAGCCGAACTTTTTCATATGACTGGTCCAAACTAAAATTTTAAAGATAGAAACAAATGTGCAAATTTGCTTGAACTATCTCTGAAGAAAAGTGGATAAAGTAGAATATTAATACATTTTGTTACACATTTCTTCTATAATTGAATCTGAATTATATAGAAGATAAATAACCCAAATATACCCTTGTTAGTACTATTCAGAACTTTCTTTCATTGAATACTTTAGCTTTCTAGAGGTCATAGCTATTCTTTCAAGCTAAGCCCAGAAGCCTATGTTGTGTTCAGTTTAAGAGGGAGGTTTCATAATCAGGAGGTTCAAAGCAGTAAGAAAGAATATTTGTATTAATAGGCAATTACTGGTATATAGTTAAAAGATTTAAAGCTTTATTGAAACTTAAAAAATTACAAATATATCCTTGCTACTCACTAGCGTGGTCCATGGTACAACAGCATCTATGTCAACTGGGAATGTGTTATAAATGCATAATCTCAGACCCCACTTCAGACTTACTCAATCAGAATCTGCATTTTTGCAAAATCCTTAGGTGATTTGTATGTACAGTGCAGTTTGAGAAGTGACTTAGAGAATTTTGTCATTTACTTAACTTCCCTCTATCTGAAATAGAAATAAGCACAGTTATTATTTTTGCTAGTTGAGCTCCTAGTATCTATACTGAGAAGCCACACTTAATCTACTAAACTTTAAAAAATTATTCATTTCTTTTTTATTATGACTTTTGAATTTTTGTATTTATTTGAAAATTTCATTGTGAAAAATTTCAAATATATGGAGAACTTGAAAGAATTTTACAATGAACAAATATTAAATTTTTTGCCTCTGATAATTTTTAAGAATTTTGAGGGGATAATTCATCCTTGATATTGCTTCTATTTGAAGTTTCATTTTCATATCTTTTATAGAATATATTTTTTAACGCAGTTACAAAATAATGTACAAATCCAAAATGTATTGTAGTTTCTGTGTATCTTTTAAGAGCCTGAAGCCATTTTTTAGAAAGGTTAAGTTGAATCCAGATGCTAGCTATCATAGCAACATATTTATCTTTTCAGGTTTTAATAAAAGAATGAAAGAAAGCATTTCCCCTCAAATCTATGCAAAAAATGTCACATAAGTATTTAGAAAAATAAATTTGCTACTACCTTTTTCCAGAAAGAAAAATATGGCAGCTTACAATCTGTGGAAAACATGACTATATAATATTCATTAAATTTAAGAAAAAAAGTTGGAAACAAATTCAAGCCAGGAATGACATTGAAAATGTCAATTATGATGGCTTAAAGATGTGTGTTCAAATTTGAGTCTGAGGATTCAGTTGTCAGTGATTTTTGTTGTTGTTGCAGTTCTGTGGATTGAATTCAGGGACTCCACTGAGCTATAGCCCCAGCTGTTACTTATTATTTACTTATTTATTTATTAGCAGCATCTTGCTAGATTGCTGAGGCTGACCTTGAACTTGCAATCCTCCTGCCTCAGTCTTCTGAGTTGCTGGGATTACAGGACTGCAGGACAGCACCCAGCTTGCAGCTCTTAATTAAAAAGGGATATTATGATAGAGTGAACAACATCCTCAATAATAGACAAAGAACTCTTTTTCTTTTTTTTTAAAGTCAAATACTTTGGGATATAATTTACGTGTAATGAAACTTATTTAATTATAAAACTCGCTAAATTTTAAACTTGTGTATGTTAGAATGTATACCAGAAAATATATAGAACATGTTCTTCACCTGTTTCACAGTCAGTTACCCACTACCCCTAACTCAGCACAACCACTGATCTCTTTACTGTTACTTCCATTTTGTCTCCTCAAGAACTTCTTAATTTTCATAAAATTGAAGTCATACCTGCAAAGGAGTTTAACCAAACTGCAAAGGTTGAGGGAATAGTTAGTTCTGCCGAAATTCTTTCACTTCAGATAGTGCAATTTCTGGGGTTTTCAGAACTACCTCACTTCAGTTCAGCTGGCTACAAGTTGGGGATTCACAAAGACTTCATCAAGTTAGATAATTTGCTAGAATAATGAGAACTCAGGAAAGTACTATATTTAATATCATAGTTTTACTATAGCAAAAGGGAACAAATAAAAAAAAAACAGTCTAAAGAAGAGATTGTTTGGGGCAACAACTGGGAGGGCTCTAATCATGAGCTTCCATTGTTGACTGAAGGAGTTACTGTGATATATGATAATACACATGGAGTTTTACCAAACCAGAAAGCTCATTGGAGCTTCAGTGTCCAGAGATTTTTAACTGAAGCTTCATTATGTAGTTTTAATTGATTAGTTCATGTGCTACACTGTTGAACTTGATCTTCAGCTCCCTTCTCTCTGGAGGTTGAGTTGATATCATATGGTTTAAGCCCCAAGCCCTCTAATCATATGATTGGTTTTCCTATCCTGTGTCATCTCATTAGCATAAACTATCAGATGTCTAGTGTTAGTCGTCTCATTAGTTTACACTATTTGTTGTAACTTATGAGGCACCTGCCACAAGTAATAAAGATACCCCAAATGCTCCAGAAATTCCAAGGTTTTAGAAATTACCTCCCAAGGAGCTGAGAAAAGGTCCAGACTTCTCTAGGTAAAGCCAAATTCCTTACTGTACCTACAGTATGTGTTCTTTAATGTCTGGATTCTTTGCTTAGCATGTTTGTGAGATTTATCTATGTTCCCTGTGACTGTAGTTTCTTTTTGTTCAAAGTTGAGTAATATTTCATTCTATGGCTATACTAAAACTTGTTTATTCATTACTTATTAATGAGCATTAGAGTTGTATCTACTTCTAGATACTATGAATAAAACTGATGGGAATATTCATGTACCTGTTTGCTGAGAGTGTAATTAACCACATGGAATGCAGCTGCTAATATGAGGATGATGAGGGTTCACTTCAGATCTTGTCAGATTGGGGAGTTGTTGACCTTGATAGAACTGTTTTGGTGTAGTGATTTAAGTCAAGTCTGACTTTCATCTGTTAAAGAGAAATTGAGTAGTATAAAAGCAGTGAGTTTTGATGTAAAGGGAGTCAGGTAGATTGGATTATAGCAAGAGTATTAAGGGTTCTAAAGAGGTTTTTGTTTTAAGATCAGAAATAATTGAACATTTTTATTTTGTGAATAATGATCAATAGAATGAGAACAAAATGATACAGGAGAGTAGGCACAACTTTAGAAGAAAGTCTTTGAGTTGTTGAAGGGATGAGATTCATTGCCCAAAAAGTAGAAGGAAGATTGGCATGAACAGTTCAGACATTGTGAAAGAAGCACAGGTAGTGTATACAAGTACAGATGCAGGTAGGTTGATGGATTTGAAAATTCTATTGTGAGCTATTTCATTTAGTGAAATATATAAAACTACCAGTTGAGATAGGAGAAGAGGGGAGGATATTAGAAATGTGAGAAGAGAGGAGAAAGTGAGAAAGTCACTCAGGAGAGTGGTAGAGTAAGTTCATTAGGTATCCAGGCTCTTGGATGTCAGCACAAGAGAAGTTTTTATTTAATTAGGTTAGTGTTTTGCCAGTAAGTACAGTGGAAAGAAAGATCAGCAAGAAACTTGAGAGTATCTGCAAAAAAATATAGTTGTAATTACTGGGCGAAAATTCTTCATGGGGTCTCCAGTGTTTCTGTATCTCTTGTGAGTGGAGACACTGGAAGCTTTTGTTGCAGCAAACTGTCTTTTCAAGGCAGTTTATGTAGTAAACAGTTTTGGAAGATAAAAATGGTACCCCCCACCAAACAGAGGAAAAGTTTGTTTACTGTCTAATATAATAAAAAATAACGTTTTCCTCAGACAAAATTTTTTTTTTTGCATGTTTGTTTGCAGTCCATGATAAAAAATTTGGTTTTCCTATATCTGTATTCCTGTCTGTGACACAGATCCACTACATGCAGAACATCAGCCTGGGGTACTCTGTATTGGCCTGGGACTTAGGGGATAAGAGGAACTGATGTGAACAGGAAGCTCACGTGCACTTCCTTTTCTGTGTGAGTCATAGTCCCTGGTCTGTCACTCACAAGTCTGTGTCTTCTGTCAGCATCCATAGAATTTGTTATCTTGAAAACAGTGAAATCTCACACCCTTCACAGTTCTTGACAACTTGTACTCTAAGCTAGGTAAGGGAAGAGGTAAGAACATGAACGATGAGAGATCTTGAAAAGTGAACAGAGCCAGGCCAATGGAATGTAGGGTAATGGAGTGGAAACTTTTAACAACTTTATAAATATATTATTATTAACCCCCATTTTATAGAGGCGGAATATGAATCACAAATAACTTAAGTAATTTGCCTAGGGGCACACATGAGAATTTGAATCCAGACAGACTGGTCCTAAAGTCAGTTCTTCTTACAGTGCTGCTTTTGTAACATGTAAAAATTCCTATGTCACTAAACAGGGTCAGATGTCTTTCCTTTGTGTCTCCAGGTCCACTCTCCACTTTTATCCAGCCTTGGAGAAACTAACTTGCATAAACCACATCAGTGAGTCCAATGCCCTTCTGGCTTCCAGGAGATTAGAATGAAGGATGCAAGTGATACTGGGGTTACTTATTTCCTGGCTCTGTCCTTGCAGGATTGCCTTTAAAGCAGTCTTCTTGTGATTCCTTCTTCTCTTTCCAGAGTGATTTCCTGTCTTCCTGCTTCAGGTCTAGGGATTGTAATAGTGGTACTGCATTGTTCATTGTGGGTTTTCTGCATCCCTCCACTTTTATAAATGTTCTTTTTATTAAATCCTTTTCATATTATCCTAATTTGTATGTTCTATATGTTTTCTACTGGAACCCTCACTGATCTGGCCAGTTTTAAATATGGTATTGAGGAAATGAATAATTAACAAATGATAATTAAAAAATTTTTTTGGAAATGTGATAGTTTCAGTCTTTTCTTCCAACAAAATTGAGAAGAACCTGACTGAGGTATCAGCAGAGAAAGCAATAAAATAGTTTTTGATAATAGATTGCATGAATGTTAGCATGTAACTGGAGTTTAAGAAGTTGAATTGCATTGTTATAACAATTCTTCTATTTTTCATGTAAACAGCATATTTATTTGCTTATACTCATAAAATAAAAATAGAAAGGGAATTGATATTGAAATGATGTTACTTTTCCAGTAGTAATAGTGATCCATGGTTGCTCAAATAAGTAAAAAAAGATGCATTATTTTAAAAGAATTTAGAATACTTAATTATAAAAAATATTTTTAGATAAATTGTATGCAACTAATAACAGCTTTATCACATAGCTCTTCTCACAGTGACAGAAAATTAAAATATTTTCAATTTTAACTTACATACATATTTAAATTATAGATAATTATGATAGGTAATAGAGTCTATGTTGCAATAAAATTATGTGACAGACGAGGGGTAGAATTATGAAATCTTGGAGAAGACAAATGAGATAAAATTTCTGATTGTTAAAGAACCTGTTTATATTTTTAAAAAATGGACGATGATAAGGGGAAAATCTTCATGACATTTAGATTCTGTATTTTTAGAGGAGGGATAAATTAAGTTTTAAAAAATGCCAATATTTACAACATACCAGTAATAATATGTTTTATAACTAGTTAAACATATGATAAAAATTTTTAGATATCAACTTAAAAATGTATGAGGTCTTAC
Source organism: Sciurus carolinensis (assembly GCF_902686445.1). Classification (NCBI taxonomy): domain Eukaryota; kingdom Metazoa; phylum Chordata; class Mammalia; order Rodentia; family Sciuridae; genus Sciurus; species Sciurus carolinensis. The sequence goes on along the minus strand of NC_062226.1, from coordinate 54,871,599 downwards.
ATATTAGATTTCTATTACTGGGGTAACAAATTTCCATAGTCTTTGCTTAACATAACACAAATTTATTATCTTACAGTTCTGGTTAGCACAAGATTGAAGTAGGTCTTAATGGGCTAAAGTGAAAGGGTTGTCAGGGCCACATTCCTCTGTGAGGCTGAACGGATGAGTCTGTTTACTTTTTTAGCACATGGTGGCCATTTGCATTCCTTAGCTTGTTTGTGGCCCTTAGTCCATCTTCTTAGTGAGCAGCATAGTATCAGATCTTTCTCTGACTCCAACCTGTTCTGCTTCCCCTTTCCACCTTAAATGACTCTGATGATTACATTGGGTCTATTGTCATAATACAGAAGAATCTCCTATTTTAAAGTCAGCAGATTAGCAACCTTAATTCCCTCTCACTATATATTAAAACATTTTCACAGGTTCCAGGGATTAGAATGTAGACCTCTTTGGAGAGGCCATTCTTCTGCCCACTACAATATACATAGCTTTAAAAAATGTTGTATATCAGTGAATAGGTTTGAAGACCAGTAACTGACTTGTTCTTTCTTTGGCATTTGACATTACTAATCACTTCCTTTTTTGGCCTCTTTTGATATCATGCCCTTTTCTCCCCTTTCCATTCAGAGTCTATCCTTCATGGACTCTTTTTGAACCTGTCTCTCCAACATGTGTGTGCCCAGTGATTCTTTCCTAAGCCATCTTTTTACTCCTTATATTCCTGAGAGAACCCATGCATATATTTAGTGCTTTATTTGTCATCCGTATACTGATGACTCCCAAATCTTGTCTTTAACCCAGATCTCATTCTTAAACTTAAAGACTATGTACCTAGCTGTTATGGGCATCCTAAAAAGACCTCAAATTCAACTTGTTCAAAATTTTACTCAACGTTTTAATCCCAAAACTTCCCCTTGAAAATGTTCTTTGTAATTGACATGACCATCCACCAAGTAGTACCAAAAATAGAAAACTAGGAGTTGCTATAACTTTTATTCTTACTCATAATCTCTGTATTTTTCATTTTTATTGGTCTACTTTCTATCCCAGCCCTATTGCTGTTGTCTTACCTCCATTTTTTTTCCTGTGTGTGTGACATTCACACTTTCACTCTTAGATGCCACTTCCTTTTTTCCCCCTTCATTCTCCTCTCTTTGTTTCTGCAAAGAAATAATTTGGAGGAGCATATAGAAGTTACAACAAAGTAGCATATAGCACATTTGAAAGCATTGAAGAGTATAAGAGTTAATTTAAATCTCATTTAATTTCCCTATTTAAGAAGATGATTAATATTATATCGAGTTGTTTTGTGGATATTTTAATGTAATTGGCTATATACATATAATTTTTTTTATTGCTTCTCTCACTTATGCTTTTAAATGACTATAGTTAAACCTTATTGGGTTTTGTTGAAGGTTGAATTAGTTAATGCATTTAAGCAGTGCCATGGTCTGTTGCTTATTTTTGTCCTCATATCAGTATTGGTCCCCATTTCTTACTGTGTGAATTAACTCTTTAGCACCTCTCAGTGCTCTCAATAACAACCCACAACTCAACCAAACTGAACTGCTCATTGTTCTAGATGTGAGATAATCCCATATGTCTCCAAGCATATGGAACAAACTCTTTTCTGCTACTAAACTTGAAGAGGAAATTATTATATTGGAAATATTGAAAAACATCATAGTTTCTATCTTTAAAAGTGACTTCATAGAAGATGAAATTTTTTCTTGTCAGTCTTGCTTACATTGATCTTTAGTAAAAATTGAGAGCATGACATTGTATTTGTAGTTCTTTGACTAAAGTAGTCTAAGTATGTAGTTTTCTTGTTATTAAATTTGACATTGAGGCAGAGGCTTAAGAATATGGACCTATGAGTGGGTAGTTATATTCCTTAGACAAGGGGTCTCCCAACTGGGGGTTCATAGAACTCTTCTCAAAGGAGTTCAAGGATGGAATTAAAGAAGAAAAGGACAGTGTGGACTTTTGAATGGAAAAAAAAATTATATCTTATTTCACAAACCACTAACTCAACTTTGGCATTTCCTTCAATTATGAATGGTGATGACAGACCATGATAGTGTTATCAACATAATGATGTTGTTACTGGTAGAAATCACAGATATTTTCATATTGTATAATAGTTGCAGCTCAGAGTTTAAACTGACCTTTATTAATCAGTAGAATCAGTAACATGAGACCCATTACATACACAGCAAATTATTACAGTGTTCCCATGTATGGATGCTGTGCAGTATAGTGAGTCAAGTTAAAGAACAAGTCTGCACCTAGTAGTTGTTCAACTGCTAAAAGGAAAGTTATATGTTTTTTCTGTCTGTTGCTTTCCAGTATTCCATAAAAACAAAATTCTCTTGTTATTTTCCTTGAAAGAGCAACCTATAGGAAAACTAGAAATAGTTCAGAACTATTTCAAAAGAGTTACTGAAGTTACTTTTACCTTCATAGGATCAAATTTGAACCATATATTCACGACCCTTTTCTTTCCATTGCAAATTGTATTGAATATATTCATCTAGGCAAAGGTGAATTCATTGACTTGAGGACAAAAATCTTAACTGCAATAGGTTTTGAATTGAAAAGTATTGGAGAATTATGGTATTTTTTTGAGAGATACCTACAACTTTATAAAGTGAACTATGGAAGCTTTAATTGTATTTGAGAGTATGAGAGTGTAAATTTTGAGTAGTATAAGAGTGTAAATCAGGATTTTTATCATTTTCAATATTAAAAAGTAAGAGCTACTCTGGTTTCCAGTGTGATGTATATGATACCTGTTGAAGACTACTCCATAGGTTTAATGTTCTTATTTTGTCCAAGCAACAAATTCACCATGCTATGTTTTTTAAAAATCAACCTTCATTCACCTTTTATATATCATCTTACATTTATAGGATCAATAATCAAATGTAAAATATTTTTATTTGTTCTAATTAGTTATACATGACAATAGAATGCATTTGACACATCATACATAAATGGAGTATAAATTCTCATTTTTCTGGTTGTACATGATGTAGGATTAAACCAGTTGTGTAATCATATATGCACTTAGGGTCATAATGTCCAATTCATTCTATCCTTCATATCCCCTTATCTCCTCCCCTGCCCTCCCTTCACTTCCTTTTATCTAATCCAGAGTACCTCTATTCTTCCCTACCCACCCCTTTCTTATTGTGAATTAGCATCTGAATATCAGAGAAAACATTCAGCCTTTGGTTTTTTTTTGGGATTGGCTTATTATGCTTAGCATGATATTCTCCAGCTCCATTCATTTATGGGGAAATGCCATAATTTCATTCTTCTTTAAGGCTGAGTATTCCATTGTGTATGTTTACCATGTTTTCAAATGTAAACTATTTTTATAGCCATATTTTAGTAAAATTTTTTTCATTTGTATTCCACATATTTTGATTTATGGCTTCAGAATGATTATTTTGAGAAGGGAAGCCTACATTCCACCAGACTACCAGAGGTGTTCACAGCACAAAAATGATTAAGAACTGCTTTCTCTGATCATTGTCCCAAATATCAGTTGTCAAGATTTGTTTTCAGATGGTCCTGTTTAGATACTTATAC